>NC_058133.1:457070968-457219347 GCF_016433145.1 Gracilinanus agilis
CCATGCTTAACCGAATCATGAGCCATTTCAGTGCCTTTACAGAGATCTCAAGCAATGGCATTAATTCCTAATAAATTCGATAGCAATTATTTTCTGATAGATGGAAACACACATGCTTATTCTTTTGTTTTTCTGGATCATTTTCTGTATATATACAGAAAATAATCTTATCTTATCTTATATATTAGTTGTAAATATATATTTACAACTTATATTATATTTTATTGGGTATATATATATATGTATATATACATATATATACCCAATACAAAGTCATCATCATAAGCTTAAATAACTAAGAAAAAAATCAAATCCTATAGAAAGGATTTCATTGCTCTCTTAGTTCAGCAAGCAATTAATAAACATCTATTAAACACCTACTATGTACTGTAGCGGCCCTGGAGATATAAAAGCAAATGTGAAATAAGTAACATATACATGTCTGAGTATACACATATGTAAACAGTAATTTAATATACATATATATCTATATAGTATCTATAAATGTAGATATCTAGATATTGATAGCTATCTATCTATCTATGTATCTATGTAGATATCGAAGGAGATATTTGTGTATCTATATATGTATCTGTAGATATTGATAGAGATATATGTATCTATATAGTTATAGATATAGATATATATGTATCTCTATATCTATGTGGAGATTATTGATATCTATATATAGATATATACACACTCATATATGGAAGGGCATGTGGTACAGTGGGTAGAGCACTAGACTTTAAAACAGGAAGACCTGGGTTCAAATCTACCCTCAGACCCTTAGTGAGTGGCTATGTGACCATAGGCAAGCCACTTAACCCTCTCTACCTCTGTTTCCTCATCCTTAAAATAAGTTACAAAAGGAAAATGGCAAACCACTCTAGTATCTTTACCAAGAAAACCACAAAAAGGGTCAGAGTTGGACATGACTGAATGATAACAAAATATATACATACATGTTTACATATAACATAATATGTACACTATATTGTATATCGTATGTGTACAGAGATAGAAATAGATACATATTAAAAAGATACTTTTTTAGAGGGGGAGAGCAAACCAACATATATTGTACAGTATATTCATATTTTCCCACTTAATGAACACACTTTTTATAATATCAAATGAAATGGGGTAATATGGTAATAATACAGGTTGAAAGATGAGAGATTAGTCTATTTTTTCCAATACTACCAAACCGTCCTGGTCTTGGAATCAATATTGTTTATTGGTTCCAAAGCAGAGGAGTAGTAAGGGCTAGTCAATGACTTGCCCAAGATTATACAACTATTAAGTGTCTGAGGCCAAATTTGAATCCAGGATCTCCTGTCTCTAGGCTTGGCTCTCAATCCACTGAGTCACCAAGCCGCCCCTTACATACTCCTCTCAAAGCAGCTCTGCCTTTATTCTTAAGGTAGCATTAATTTCTAGACCTCGAAAGAAGGAAAAAATTTTGCCCAAGCTTTAATATGAAGGCTACTTTCTTTGTAGGTAGAAATATATGTGGTTATAGAAACTAAAGAAAGATAGAAGATAAAAAGAAGAGGGGAAAACGACCCAGTATCCCAATTATCTTTTCGGGGGGAGAGAAGGATAAAATATCTTCAACCAAATCTCAGGTTCTCTAAGGCATCATCATTACTTTTTCATTCTCATCATGAAGCACCCCCTAGATTACTTTTCCTTTGAATTACTCAAAGATACCACTGAAGCTTAAATTATTCATGGAGTACTTAATATCCTAATGGCCTTTTGGAGGAATATGGATTTCTATTTTCAAAGTAGTTTTAAAACCAACTGCAAACATTTACAATTAATACTGGATTATTATTCAAAGTTGTCATAGCATTATAGATAGATCAAAAGTGCAAAAGGACAGCAGAGGCCATCTAGACCAGTGTCCTCATTTTGCAGATGAGGGAACTGAGGCCCATTAAGGTCACACAGATAATAAACAATAAAATTATCATTGGACTTCAGGTATTGCTGCTCCAAGGTCAAACTGACTCATTAGCACTGCTTGGAGCTCAACCCAAGCTCTGGTGGTTGGCACATTTCCACTACTGTTAATATTTAACATTAAAATGTTGTTGTTATTGTCATTCAGTCATGTCTGGCCCTTTGTAACCCTCTGCAACACAGGCTGCCAATTCTGTCAATGAAATTTTCTTTTTTTTTTTTTTTAAACACTTACCTTTCTTCTTGAAATCAATACTATGTTCCAAGGCAGAAGAGCAGTAAGGGCTAGGCAATGGGGGTTAAGTGACTTGCTCAGGGTCACAGAGCTAGAAAGTGTCTGAGGTCAAATTTTAACCCAGGACCTCTCATCTCTGGACCTGTTTCTCAATCTACTGAGCTACCTAGCTGCTCCCTAATGAAGTTTTCTTGGTAAAAATACTAGAATGATTTGCCATTTCCTTCTCTAGGGATTGAGACAAACAGAGGTTAAATGACTTGCTCAGGTTAAACAACTAGTAAATGTCTGTCTTGGTTTGAACTCGTCTTCTTGACTTAACTTAAAATAACTCCTTAATTTAAAACATCCTCCTTAATTTAAAATAACCTAATTCAAAAACAGTCACTTTCTTTCAATGACACTTAGAGAAACTTAGATTCCTTTAAAAAATCAATCATCAAAAATAATATTTTGTACTGAAGATCATTTAAAGTTGTCATTCCTATTGTTTTTAAACTTTGAGAACAACACACATCTAAATGGAGTTTTTTCTTAATTGAATTTTTAAAAAGACCTACGCCTTTATCAGTCAAAACTTTCTCTCACATCAGATTAACTCCTTCTCAGAAACATCTAGTCTTAGACAGTTACCTGAGGCAAAGAGGGTTTAAATGACTTTCCCAGATCCCACAACTAGTCTATGTCAAAATCAGAACTTGAACCCACATCCTCCTCGCTCCAAAAGCAGCTCTCTTTACTAGATGACACTGCCTTCATGTCAATTGAGGCACTGTAGCAAAATAACAAAATTATTACATATGAAGATTAATTAAGCTTTAATTCATTTCTGAGTTTTATTATATCTTGCTGTTGGAAAATGCTTTGTCCATCCAGAGTATCCATAAATCAGAAGTAGTAATGCCAGTTTAATAATGTGAGTTTAATATGTTTTTATACATATTAAATAGTTAAATTAATTGGTTAATTATAATTGTGTATTATAATAATATAAAAATAATTTAAAATGTGAGTTTAATAAACTCACAACACCCATAACACAAATACAGTTGGTTGCTGTACTTTGTATTCAAAGAGGACCAAAATGGCATCACTGATGAAGTCTTTTGAATTGAGAGTAAATTAGAATTGTGAGGGAGCATTGCATGAAGTCATCAGACTCACTCTCTCTTCCAAAGTTATCAGAAGACCAGTAGCAAGACAGAATTTAGGACAACCGGTGATGGCTGGGATGTAATGGATGAACTTGGGTTCTTCAATTTCTAACTAAGCTCTAAGTGTTCTCCAGTGTCTGCGTCTGCCAATTTTATGGTCATTGGTAATAAATTGTTCTCATTTGCTGCTTCTACCAGCAGAAGTCTTTGCATTCCTGGAATAGACATCAACCCACCTCACTAATAGGTATGAGGCCTGTTGGTTACCCTTAACCTGATTCAACCCACCTGCCCAGATGGTTTACTAGAGTGGCCGCTATACATGCTACAGCTTCCTGGAGCCACAGGTGAGAGTTGGGTGGCAGGTGGACACCAAATTAGGAAAGTAGCCCTGAAAAGGAGTGTATGGAGTATTCAGGGAAGACAATTACCTTTGGTGTGAGGGCTTACATAATAAATATACATTAATGTAGATGAAGCAAAAAAGAAATTTATAGATGTGGAACTTTTCCTAATAGCCACTGGAATCTGGCACAGTTTTCCTATATCTACCTTCAAACAAATTGGATTAAGACCAAAGAACCAACCTTGATATAGGAAGCAGCATTGTAAAGTGGAATGAAAGACCAGGCTGGGAGTTAGACTTCCTAGGTTCAAATCCTAATTATACCTGGTGACTGAATACAATTATTTAATTTCTTTGGGCCTTAGTTTCTTCGACTGTAAAATGGGTTTTGAACTAGATGATTTCTAAGGTCCCTTCCATCTCTAAACTATGGTCTTTTGATCACCCTTGATCTAAACCCACTCTCCAAAGAACAAGTGAACTGAAACCACTTAGTCTCTTCATGCAGAAGCACTATGAGAGAGATATGAAACAAAAATTAGGATTTCCAGTTTACAAAGGAAATCTAGGTTTGTGATAAATGGTCTTAACTAGAAATAGGTATTGTAGGAAACTAGGAAGAGACTCTCTTTGCCTGACTCTTTTCTCAGTTGAAGGGTTAGAAACGATAAACTTTAAAGTTTCTCCCAGCTCCAGAAGTTATGATCATATAAGATCAACCCAATAAAAGCTCTCCTACATTGTAGTCCTCATAGATCATAGGTAACCAAACCCAACTTTGTCGAGTTTTCTCTTAGTATTAATCCAGACTAACTCATCATCTTGTAGAACCTGATGCTGCCAGCATAAAAGCAAAGAACCAAACTTACACCTGAGAGGCAGCTAGATTGCACAGTGGATAGATCACTGAAGCTGGAATCAGAAAGACCTCAGTTCAAATTCTGCCTCAAAAACTTAGGGGTTAAATGACCCTCAGTAGGTCACTTAACTCCAGTTCCATTGTCTGTAAAGACTCAACACCTAAGGAACAGCTAGGTGGCACAGTGGATAGAAAGCTGGGCCAGGAGTCAGAAAGACTCCTCTCTGTCTTTGTTCAAACCTGGCCTCAGACATTTACTAGCTTTATGGTCCTGGGAAACTTACTTAACCCTGTTTGCCTCAGTTTCCTCATCTATAAAATGAGCTGGAGAAGGAAAAATGGCAAACCACTCTGAGAAAACCTCAACTGGGGTCATAAAGAGTAAGACAGGCCATTTTTTAGCTTGTTCTCAACATTATAGAATATGAGAGTTGGAGGAGACTACAACATTCATCTGACTATCCGATTCAGATTCAAAAAAGAATCCCCACCACAATATGCCCAACAAGTGAATATCCAGCTACTACTCAGACTTTTAATGAAGAGCTCATGACCGCCCAAAAGAACCCATTCTACCTTTTAGTAGTTCAAATTATAGGGAAATTTCCTCCCTACTCATTCCCCAATTCGATTCAAGGCAAAATTTGCTCTCAGCAATTATCATTTGATTCTGTCCTCTAGGAAAAACCAGAGGAGATCTAACCCCTGTTTTACATGATGGATTTAAAATATGTATGCTCATAGATTTGGAGAATTAAAACCATTTAGGGATTCGTAACCTTTTTTGCTTCCTGAATCACTTCGAACTACCATGGTAATTTGTAAGCTCCTCAAGAGCAAGGACTGTCTTTTTTCTTATTTATTTAGCTAGTACTTAGCACAGTGCCTGGCACATTTTGGTTGTTTAGTAGTTTTCAGTCTTGTCTGACTCTTGGCAACCTCATTTAGGGTTTTCTTGGAAAAGATACTGGAGTGGTTTGCCATTTCCTTCTCTAGCTCATTTTACAAATGAGGAAATTGAGGAAACAGAGTTAAGTGATTTGCCCAGGGTTACACAGCTAGTGTCTGAGGCCAGATTTGAATGGACAAAGCTGAGTCGGCCTGATTCCAGACCCAGAATCCTGTTCCCTGTGCCACCTAGCTATCCCTTCTGGCACATAGCAGGTGCTTAGTAAATGTTTCCTAACTGACTAGAAGTCCTTGAACCCCTTCTGGGAATTGTTTTCAAATGCATAAATAACTTGAAAGGAATGCTAAATTTCAATTGGAAGTTAGTGAAAACAAAGATGCCTACTTCTTCCCCATCTAAGTTCATAGATACTTGAACTCTGTCCATGAAATATAGATTAAGAACCCTTGATATAGTCCACTCTCTTCGTTTTGCAAATGAAGAAACTGAGGCTTAGACAGGTGAAGTGACTTGCCCAATCTTACACAGGTAGTTAAGTGACAAAAGCAGATTTCAGTGCCAATTCTCTGACTCCAAATCCAACACTCTTTCTATTAAGATCACTATCATGAACCCCCTGAATCTTCTCTTTCTAGATTAATACTCTCATTTCCATCAACCAATTCTTACACTGCCCCAGCTTCTTTCATTGAATTATCTCTAGCTTATCGATATCCTCCCTCAATTATGTTGATGGTGTGATAATTTTAAAAGCTCACATCAATTCCCTGCTGCTTTAAGTCATTCCAAATAAATAGTCACAATAGTGTTTTGCTTTGGTAAACTACAACCGCTTTTAAGGTTGATTCGTTATATATGAAATCGGTTTCTGTTCGGTTTTGAAGTTGAGCAAGTATCTAGTCTTTTAAATGCATTGAGAGCAACGGCTTAATTTAAAAATGTCAGTGCTCAATAAGTGAGAGCTGAACTATTCTCTGGGAAAGAGCTTTAATGTATATTTATTATTAATGCACAATCTAAGAAAGCTGATCTCTTTGAGTTGATTCTGACCAATAAGTCATTAGTCACCGACCATAAAGCAAATTTGGTATATCTGTAATAGATGAGAGAACTTCAGTTTTGGATAGACTTAATAAATGCTAGCAAAAGGAAAGATGATTAAAAAGAGGAAGGAGAGAGGAAGAAAGAGAGAGAGAGAATGAGGTCTAGAAGTTTATATGGACTCTTAGTACTTGCACTTATTAAAGGGATAAAAGAGGTATGATAATTCTGAGCATTCTTCACTCTTGGCATTGTCTTCCATCATTCAAACAGACCACATTGACTTCCCTGAACTAGAGGATGAGAAATGACGTTTCATTAAAAAGCTGAGCTTTCAAATTCTTCAGTTGAGTGTAAGTATGGGGGAATTTCTAAAGTATCAGCAACTATTGACCATTTGAGAATTCAAGCCACTTTCCAAGGGGCCTGTGAGATATACATCATGAATACCCAGAATCCAGTGCTGAAACCATAGCCCACAACTAAAGAAAAAGTAGTCTTGTTTAATCTGACAAAGGACAAAAATGTACATCCCAGACAGTTCAAATCTAGCTCACCCTAGGAGGGAAAAACTATTCCTTGAATCAGAATTCAAGCTTTATTCTTCAAGAGATATGAGAATGTTTTCAAAAAGTGCTAATGCCTGCAGCCACTTCTATAATGAATACCCAATTTTACCTAAGCATTAGACTAAAGCAAACAGGAATTTATTTAGGACTCCCTGCTAATCCATACAGATAACTGGCTAAAGCTTAGCCTTTCAAACTGAGATGCTTTCTCCAATTCCTTTAGCTGTTTGCATAGCACATAAACAAATCTGAGACTAAAGAAAGTCTCATTAAGGGAACAATTGAAGAAAATCCCATCAAACCAAATGAAAATGAATCTTAGCAAAATCATATCTCATTCAGTTCTGTGATAAGATGATTAATATTTCCATATGGATTAAGCAACCCATAAACTTAATGTTATTTACTCAATTTTGCATAATTATAATAAAATCATAGGGTGGGATGTGACACCAGAGGTCATCTAATCCAACTCCTATCAATGCAAATCTATATTTGACAAAAGTATTGCCATTCAGTCTTCCCTTAGAGACTTCTAATGACTGAAAACTTGCTGCCCCATATTTTCAAACAACTTTAATTACTATCATCTCAAGTAGCTTAATTTTAAGTTAATATGAAGCCCAAACAAGATTATCATCATTGATTTATATGGATATGCATGTACATATGGCACACACTATGGAGGGGAGATAAAAATGAGACAATTTTCCACCCTCAATGAGTTTACATTCAACTATTAAAAACAATAGTCATGGGGGCAGCTGGGTAGCTAAGTGGATTGAGAGCCAGGCCTAAAGACTGGAGGTCCCAGGTTCAAATCCAGCTTCAGACACTTCCCAGCTGTGTGACCCTGGGCAAGTCACTTGACCCTCATTGCCTACCCTTACCACTCTTCTGTCTTGGAGTATTGACTCCAAGACAGAAGGTAAGGGTTTAAAAAAAAACAATAGTCATAGTGACAATAATAATGATGTCTCTTTCACATATTCAGGATAACTTCAGGTACATAAAGTACTTCCCTTACAATAACTGAATGATATAGATAGGTAGTTTATTGAATTATTGCCAATGATATGAATAGTATATTTTATTTTTTAATAGATATTTTTTAAGTTTTTATTTTGAATATTTTCCCATAATTACATATTTCATGTTCTTTCCCTCTCTCCCAAACCCTCCTAATCCCCTTTAGCCAACAATAGTACATTTTAAACTGTGAAATTCAAAAATATTTATCAAACTACATCCCACAAAATCAGGGAGTTAATATTTAAACTTTATTTTTTATATTTTTTTTATATTTTTTATATTTTTCATATTTTTTGAAGTTTTAAAAAGCATGTTTATTGCATAGGTTGACATCAAGGCATGAAAAAGCCCATTCCCATGTGGAAAAGGAAGATTGCATGGATTATAAACAGCAAGTGCTTTCATTTGCTAAAAACATAACCTTCAAATATTGTCAGGTTTACTTCAAATATGAACTTAAACGGAAGTATTAAAATTGAAAATCTGTCTTAAAATACCCAACATTAGAATTTAAAAATACAATTAAGTTTAAACTTAAGTTCTTAAGACATTTTTTCCCACATGTGAAGAAAAAAAATTCAATGCTGTGTAAAAAAAATTTATACTCTCTCTAGTCCAGGATTCCTTTTGAATTCAGGTTCTTGCTGGAGAAGATTCATCTACCACATTGATTCCATTCTCTCTCTCTCTCTCTCTCTCTCTCTCTCTCTTTTTAAAAAAAGACCTTACCTTCTATCTTAGAATCAACACTGTGCATTGGTTCAAAGGCAGAAGAGTGACTTGCCCAGGGTCACACAACTAGGAAGTTTCTGAGGTCAGATTTTAATCTAGGACCTCCCATCTCTAGGCCTGACTCTCAACCATTGAGCCACCCAACTGCCTCCGATTCCATTCTCTTTCAAGTTTGCCAAATGACTCAAGAATTTGGGATAAGAAGCATCAGGAGTGGGGAGAAGGAAAGGAATATGAAGCTCAAATTAATCTTTCAAGAAGAAAGAGTCAAGGGCAGCTAGGTGGCACAGTGGACAGAGCAACAGGCCAGGAGGCAGGAGGACCTGGTTTTATATCTGGCCTCAGACATTTCTTACTTGTGTTACCCTAGGAAAGTCACTTAACCCCAACTGTTTAACTTTTGCCTTTCTGGCTTAGAATTGTTACCAAGGTAGAAAGTAGGGGTTTATTAAAATAAAAAAGTAAAGGCCTGTACAAAAGACCAAGATCTCCCCCAAATTCCAAACAACAAATTATCCACAATTAAGAGTTGGTCCCTATTTTTTCTTAAGTGGAAAGAAAGGTTAAGGTATAGTTTTCTTTACTTAAGTATGAGACAGGAAAAATAATTCTTTAAATATTTAAATTAAATAAATTAATCATCTAAAAATAATTCTTTAAAAATCTGGCATCTTGGTATAAATTGGATCTTTTGGTTCAGTCTTCTTTCCAATATGATTGCTATTTTGGGTAGCATAGACTATTTTCTTTCTGGACTAAACAGCTTAGCACTATGTATTATGTTAATCAATCATTCAGTATTTATTAAGCACTCTGCTAAGTGCTGGAAACCCAAAAAAGAGGCAAAAAAAAAAAATCCCTGCTCTCAAGGAGTTCATTATATAAGCACATTATAGCACAGGCTTTGGGATTACTATCACAATCTCTCATCCACACTAGGAGGCTAGGTTCAGTTATTTTTCCCCTCAGAGTTCTAGAGGTAATCTTAAAGTGACTGTCTTTCTAATGCTATTTTACTCAAGAGTAATCATTGCTAACTGGAGGAATTCCATGTGAACTGGAATGACCTCCAGGAATTGATGTAGAGTGAAAAGAGTAGAACCAGAAGAACTTGATACACAGAGACAGATACACTGTGGCACAATCAAATGTAATGGACTTCTGTACTAGTAGCAATGCAATTATACAGGACAATTCTGAGGGACTTATGAAAAAGAACGCTATCCACATCCAGAGGAAGAACTGTGGGAGCAGAAACACGGTAGGAAAAAACTACTTGATCACATGGGTCAATGGGAATATGATTGGGGATGTAGACACTAAACAATTACTCTACTGCAAATATTAATAATATGGAAACAGGTCTTGATCAATGACACATGTAAAACCCAGTGGAATTGTTTGTTGGCTATGGGAGGGAGATGAGAGGAGGGGAGGGAAAAAATATGAATCATGTAACCATGGAAAAATATTCTAAATTAATTTTTAAAAATTTTAAGTAAAAAAAAAAAGTATCATTTCTCTATTTCTCCATATTCAATTGATATCAATTAGCCAAGCAGACTTCATTACAAAAAGTTATAACAGACAATACAAAATATCCTCCATATTAGAAATACATTCTCATATAAGAGTCTAAGAGAAAGTGGACTTGTGCTGAGAAAGCACCCGGGGCAATGGGGTAACTAATAGTTCTTGGTTAGATAGTCTTTTTCTCCCCTTTGTGTATGACAAAATTTTTATTAAATAGGATTCATCTTTCATCTGTGCTCCTTAGAGTCCTGAAACCACCTTTTGGAATTTTATCTACTTAGTCCTCACTTCCCAATACAAGTTCTGTTGTATCAGGACAACAGTCAATGGAAAACATCATGGAGAATACAAAAAATTTTGACTCTTCAAATTTAACAAGGTTATCTTCTGATTGGGGCGGGGGGGGGGGGAACCAGCATAGGGGTGGAAACAGGAGGAAAGAGATGGAAGCACCTACCTTTTGCCCTCTCCCAAGAGATTCTTTCTTAGGAGCTTGGCTGGAACTGCTTCCACCACTGCGCTGACTGGGGACTAGAATGACTGGCTCAGAGCTGGCTTTTTCTTTTTCCTAGGACCCACAAGGTATGACCAAGTCTCTTCAACCATTCCCAATACATTTCCTGGGTAGTTTCATTTCATCTCATCTAGTGGCTTTCATTCCTTTCAAACAGATTTTTACACATAATTTAAAATCTTTGGTTGATTGGCTCAATATAGGTATCCTTATTTGATAAAAGTATCAGAGTGTAGAGCATCTTGTTACTTAAGTGGGACAGAGTGATTGATGGATGGATTTAATCAACCCTCACCTTTACAATAGCTTGCTGGTACATATATGATACTTATCGGTTTATTAGTTTCCTAGGTATATGTCTTTTTCCCCTAAAACTGATTATAAGTAGTCAGTGAATAATATTCATCAAGTATCTACAATGTGCCAGGTATCATGCTAAGTACCTGGGATACAAAGATACAAAGAAAGTCAAAAGATCTGCTCTCAAGAAACTTATAATCTAATGGAAAGGGCAAATGCGTACTGATAAATTAGAATCATTCATTAGAAGGAAGGCACTAGCATTAAGGGGAATCAGAAAAACTTCTCGTAGAAGGTGAGACTTTAGCTGAGTATCAAAGGAAGCCAGGGAAGCCAGGAGCCAGGAAGAATTCCAGGCTATAGAATTCAAGTATAGCCAGTGAAAATACTCAGAGTGGGATGAGGAGTATCAAGTGTGAGGTCCAGCAAAGAAGCCAGTGCCATTGGATGATCAAATACATGGTGGCTAGGAGTTAGGTGAGGCATGAGTAATGTGAGATATAAGAAGACTGGAGAGGTACCGAAGAGTCAGGTTATGGAGGGATTTATAAGCCAAACAGAAGATTTTATATTTGATCCTAGATGCAACAGGGAGACATTAGAAATGATTGAATAGAAGTGTGTTGTGGTTAGCTGTGCTTTAGGAAGAATAGTTTGACAGCTGAGTGGAGGAATAACCACTGCCACATAGGGAGGAATTAATTTCCTTGTACAGCTTGTACTAGGATCACTTGGAATCAATTGACCAACTAAGAATTTGTTATACATCTGTTATGGGGAAGCTAGGCAGCTCAGTGAATAGAGAGTCAGACCTGGAGATGAGGAGTCCTGAGTTCAAATGCAGCCTCAGACACTTCCTAGCTGTGTGACCCTGGACAAGTCACTTAACCCTGCTTGCCTATCCCTCACCAGTCTTCTATCATGTAATCAATAATTAGTATTGATTCTAAGACAAAAGGTAAAGGTTAAAAAAAACACACCAATTACATGTCAGGTACAATGCCAGGAATTAGGAAAACAAAAGCAAAACGGAAAAAAAAACAACAACAACAAAACACTCTTTAATCTCAAAAAGACTACATCCTAACACAGAGGATATAACATGCACAGATAATATATATCTATAATTATATACATATATATATATATATATATACAGAGAGAGAGAGAGAGAGAGAGAGAGAGAGACACACACACACACAAAGGGGGGGGGAGGGAGAGGGAGAGGGAGAGGGAGGGAGGAGAGAGGTAGCGAGGGGGAAAGGAGGGAGGGAGAATAGAAGAGTAGTATATATAAAACACGTTAGGTACATACCAAACCCATATAATGCAACCTTACAAATCATAGAAAGACAACCTTGGAGTAGCAGGCATTATTAAGCCCTTTTAAATTGGGAACTCTTTGAAGGCAAGACTGCCTTGTTATTAACTGTATCCCTAGCACTTAGCACAGTATCTGACAAGTAATAGATGCATAATAATTATTTATTGATTTATTAACAGCTAGAAGAATCAGCAAAGGCCTTACACTGAATGAAATATCTGAACTGAGTCTTGAAGAGAATCAGGTTCCAAGGAGCCAAAGAAATAAGGAAAACTATTCCAGGAAAGGGAGACAACATGGAGATGGAGAGTGGACATTAAGAATAATAAACAGACCAGGATGGGGGAACCATGGAGTCATCAATAATCAACTAAAATTGGGAAGGGGCTTTTTTTTTCATGATGTTGAATCTACTCTGGGTCTGAAATAATGATCAAATCAATTCTGCTTCTGTTGGTGGAAAGGATTTGTCAATCTCCTTCCCAATGGTCCTGCTCACTACCCCTTGTCATTGCAAAGGATCCCTTTCCTGGCCACTTCATCCCTAAGGGATCTCCTCCTTTTAGAATGTAAGGTACTTGAGAGCAGGAACTGACACATAAACAGAGAGGAAGAAATCATAGAAATCTTAGCATTTGCTGGACATCGATGGAGTTCTAAGCATTCTCAGCTTCCACCGCCTGTCTGAATCCCTACTATAACATTTTCAGCAGCTAGTAATCTAGTCGTAACTTAAGCAATATCAGAAACCTACTGCCTCACAAGATGACTACCCCATGATGAGCCAGCTTTGACTACAATTAAGTCTGGATTAATATAAATAATGAAACCCCTGAAATGGGGGCATCTATTCAAATTACTTTTTGGTTAAAAGTATCTAAAATATGGTTGTTGGTTCCAATCCAATATAAATAGGTAGTACCAATTCAAATAATGCAACCACTTAAGGAAATTCATTATTCCTACTAATTAATATTTGAAATGCCTCATCTGATGGTATAGTAGTGAGAGAACTGGAAGGAAGACCCAAGTTCAAGACCTACCACTGATAATCTGCTGACTGACCCTGGAACCATCAACCCAACCTCAGTGCTTTACGCAGTTTTCTAAGGTGAGAAATTGCAGAGAAGGTGCTGACCTCAAAAGACTGAAGGACTTTCCTCACCAAACCAACAAAGTCACAGGTCTAACCCCCTTCTCTATCCTTTTTGTTAAATCATCTGAATCTTTCTAACTTGCAATTGTTTATAATAATTCTACTCCTGAGAACTAGACAGAGTTGTCTCTTACTATTCAAACGCACCTCTCGGGTCAGAAGATCTGGGTTCCAATTTCAGGTCTACCATTAACAAGCTGTAAAAAGTTGTCTCTTCATCTTCTTGGGTCTCAGTTCTCAAAAATAAAATGAGAGACTTAAAGGAAATTATTTCTCTGGGCAATAATACATCATCAATTTCCTCAACCTGTCCTCATACGGTTTTCAGACTTTGATTAGTTCCCTTGCTGAAACTACTTACTGCTTAAAACAGAGTGTATAAGAGCTGAAAAGGGAATTTTTAAGAACCTTAAAAGAAAATAAAAGGCATATTTTCTTACACCAGTGAATAGCACAAAATGTGCACTCATTTTCTGTTTGGAAGTGTGTTATGGAGAAAATCACTTAAATATATAAAAAGCACTAAAAATTTACGTGTGTCTTCAAAGAACTGTCACTTATCTCATTTTCTTCGTATAATACCCCTGAGAAAGAGATGCATAATATAATAGGATTTATGACTAAAAGGACCTTTTTTGTAGTTGTTAGGTCATTTTCATTCATGTCTAACTCTTTGTGACCCTATTTGGAGTTTCCTTGGCAGTGATACTGGAGTGGGGTTTGCCATTTCCTTCTCCAACTCATTTTATAGAGGAGGAAACTGAGGCAAATAGAGTTAAATGATTTGCCTAGGATCCCATAACTTGTAAGCGTCTAGGGCTGGATTTGAACTCACTTAAGATGAATCTTCCTAATTGCCCCTAGAAGAACCATAAAGAGCATCTAATCTATCCTTTCATTTCACCATTGAGGAAAACTGGTAAAATAAAATAAGTAAATGGGTAAAAATAAATAAGTAAAATCCTGTACCCAAAGTTACCCAGGTAAGTAAATGGCAGAACTGGGACACAAGATCGGATCTACTGGCTTCAAATCCAGGAATCCTTCCACTATTTACATGTTTCCAGTAGCTGTAAAAAAAAAATTTTAATAGACTAAGAAACTGAGACAACTGTATAAATGATTTTTCCAAGGTCACATAGCTAATTGGTAGGGCTATAATTAAAAAATTTTAAATAACATAAAAATGTCCATTTTTTCTAGCCAATGCATTTTAAGAATACAGGCAACTAATTGGTATAATGAATAGAGTGATGGACTTGGAGTGAGGAAGATCTAAGTTCAAATCTCACTTCACACACTTATCAGCTCTGTGAACCCTGGGAAATTCTCTTGATTTCCATGTGCCTCAGTTTCTTTATCTGTATAATAAGGGTAATAATAGCACCTCCCACCTAGGGTTGTTTTTATTTTATTTTTTTTTTAATTCCCTTACCTTCCGTCTTAGAGTCAATAATGTGTATTGGTTCCAAGGCAGAAGAGGGGTAAGGGTAGGCAATGGGGGTCAAGTGACTTTCCCAGGGTCACACAGCTGGGAAGTGTCTGAGACCAGATTTGAACCTGGGACCTCCCATCTCTAGTCCTGACTCTCAATCCACTGAGCTACCCAGCTGCCCCCACCTAGGGTTGTTTTTAGAATAAGATGAGATAATAAATTGCAAAACTGAAAATACTGCTAAATGCTAACTATTATTATTAAGAACATCACTTACTTGAAATGTTGGTGTAAGGTTTCATTCTTGTTTTTCTTAACTATCTCTACTATCAACTTTCTGATCTAAGAAGACATCAGCATAGAGTGGTGTATATATTGGAGAGTATGGATAAGACCTTATCTGCATCTTTTCCTAAGTCTGGAGATCAAAAGGTCAGGGAGCCTATATGTTCCTGTGCTGACAGTAATATCCAGGAACTGACCAGAGGTGAAGCTAGGGCCAAGGAAGGTCAGAGAAATTCCTAATAAAATGCTCTCCTATTGGGAACGAATCATTACCAATCCTTCCTAGCTGTGTGATCCTGGGAAAGTCACTCCATCACATTCCTGACTAAACAACACTGGATGAATGGCATTTTAATCTTCGTTCTTATTTCAAAGACAGTTTAGAAATATAAAATAAAACAAAAGACATTTTTATGGTCCTCACTATTTCTCTTCTTTCTTTCTTCCTTCCTTCCTTCCTTCCTTCCTTCCTTCCTTCCTTCCTTTCTTTCTTTCTTTCTTTCTTTCTTTCTTTCTTTCTTTCTTTCTTTCTTTCTTTCTTTCTTTCTTTCTTTCTTTCTTTCTTCCCTTCATTCTTTTCTTTCTTTTTCAAAAATCCCTTTTGAGCTTCAGACTTTCCAAAATTTTTATTGGTTCATGGCACTTTTTGGAGAGGAGGGGGAATATCTTGATTATATGAACTTCTTTCTATATATTATACATGTCCTTTTCATTTCTATAGAATTTTCCATTTTCATCCTTTTCTGGATCATTGTGATTGTGTTAATAGAATTTCATTTTTGAGAGTCTCCTATCCTTCTTAAGCTATCTTTCTCTTTATCTACTCCGGTAATGGGATTATACCTGTCCCTTAGCTAAACATTTTAGAATTCTGCTTTCCCCACATCTAGGGTTCATTTCTAATTATGTCCCACTCTGCAATACTATTACAAGATTATCATTTAATATTTAATCATGTTTTGTTATGCATAAAAAGTACTAGCACATTTCTCGATGGAGTTGGCTCCTGGAAGATCCCATTTTATGGCAGTCATGATTTTTCTGAGCACTGTCCCATAGCCTACTTCTTTTTATTGCTTCCAGGAAGCAGCAGCTTAGTTCCCTCTACTGATTTAACTGCCAATTTTGAAAGGTTATAGACAAGACTTTAGATTCAGAGAGAGTTGAGTTGGCTTCAACATAGGAGATTAGTGTGAATAGGTCAGCATCATCAAATTCAACCCAACAGAGTCCAACATATCAATAGGGATACTGCACCTAAATACAAGGGGTTTAGATTTTAAAATCTGTATTAATGTCTTCCTAAAAATATTTTTAAATGGATGAATCATGATCAGTAGAAAACAGAAATGAAAGACCATTTCTACAATAGCAAGTTAGTCAATTTCCCAATGAGGCCAAAAACAAATCCTGACATCTGCACTGACAGACTTGGAATTTTCAGGGAAGTCCAAGCTCCATGCCATCATAGTTGAGATCCCCACGGCAAAGCAAACTTACTCAAAATCTTTCATCATGGAGATAGTCTAGCACTTGGACCCAGGGTTATACCTATGAACCATTAAGTAAATGGGGGTCACAGATCCCAGAGTAAGTGAATGCCCATAATTTGATGATAAATTCTGAAGACGTCACCCTCCAAAATTAAAGTTCATATATATAAGTATATAATGGATACAAAGCACTTCAAAAGTACCTTATTCAAACTTCACAATAGCTCTGTCATTTAACATATATGTCTTTTTGGGTGGTACAAATCATAATTTATAAAATTTAGAATTTGCCAAACCAATGAGGATTTATTAAGTACCCACTCAGTGACAGGAATTGTGCTGAGTGATAAATATTTATGTTGTAATTGCAGAGAATTATCTGGTACACTGAGAAGTATAAAGTGGGTTTCCCAGAGTTACATAGTATGAGTCAGAGACAAGACTTAAATCTATATCTTCTTGACTCCTAAATCATTACTCCCTTGACCTTATCTCCTATACCAACCACCTCTTTTAAGGTAGATGATAGAAGTATTATTATCCAGACTTCATAGAAAAGGAAATTAAATTTGAGACTTGCACATTTGAACCTGCATCTTCCTTGTTTGAGCCTAATGCTTTTATCCACTATACCATACAACTGCCTCTATTATGATGAAACTAGGCTGTTGCCCCACATCCATCCTGGAGACTAATCTAAAATACGTAAAATAAGCTTTGATCTAATTAATTATAACATATATCCTGAGCTAATATGGTCATCATGGTTTCCATAGACTCTAGAAATAAAATGGTAAACTAGAGAACAACAATTTTGCTTGTTTTATCTAACAGTGTTTGTGAGGAAGTGATCTGACTGTTCGGAATTAATTCTTTTGGCAAATATAATCCTGTAAAATTTAAAGGTATATCAGATTGTCATAAATTATTGATAAGATTCATTACAGTCATTCAGCTCCCTTTTCTTGGACTCTTACATTCATTATACTACTTATTCATATTAATTTTTGGTTTGCTAAATAGGCTTCTGAAACAACTCGACAACAAAAAATGTAGGATTCCCACTTAAGCATAAGATTTATACATGATGCTATGACTCCTCTCTTGTTTTCTACCTCCAATTAGTCAGTCAACAATTCATATAATTGAATTGTACCCTATTTCCAGTCACACCACCAATGCTCTAAAGAAGGCTTTTTTACTTCTCACCTATACTACTTTATAGTCTCATATCTGCCACTCATGTTCAGCTTTTGTCCCCATAGACCACCCTATGCTTAGCAGTCAATTAATTTTCCCAAAGCATAACTTTGTTCACATCAAAAGCTTTCAATGGGGGACAGCTGGGTAGCTCAGTAGATTGAGAGCCAGACCTAGAGACGGGAGGTCCTAGGTTCAAATCTGGTCTCAGACACTTCCCAGCTGTGAGACCCTGGGCAAGTCACTTAACCCCCATTGCCTAGCCCTTACCACTCTTCTGCCTTGGAGCCAATACACAGTATTGACTCCAAGATGAAGGTAAGGGTTTAAAAAAAAAAAAGCTTTCAATGGCTTTCTATTGCCTACTAAATGAAGTTTAGAATCCTATCTTACACTCAAAGACTTCCATAATTTGATCACCACTTCCCTTTCTAGTCTACTTCTTCTCCTATATATAATGTATCTAGAAAGACAGATAAATGGAGAGACAGAGATTGGATAGATAGATTAGATAGACAGATAGACAGATAGACAGACAGACAGACAGACAGACAGACAGACAGACAGACAGACAGACAGATAGATAGATAGATAGATAGATAGATAGATAGATAGATGGATGGATGGATGGATGGATGGATGGATGGATGGATGGATGGATGGATATCTCCCAGAAGTTCTCATCTGCTTTTAAGTGGGATAGTCTTTCTACTACAGCACACTGTTTCTCAATCAGTAAAGTTTGTAGGTAGTATGCTGTATCCCCCCTACCACACAATATAAATTTTTCAGTGTCTTCCTCAAAATGTAATCTGATTCTTTCATTGCTGGTCCCAAAGTACCCAAGATTACCTTCCATGGCACCCAGTCTAAATATGCCCTGCTAGATTACTTCCCCATAATCAATACCTTTCATAGTTCTTTACTACCTCCACTACTATCCCTTTACTAGATGCCACCTGATTTATCACCACTTCATCAGAACTAATTTGGACTAATATTTTACTACAGATTAATGAAATGATGTATAATCTCCCCCCATTTACATTGATGTATTTTCACAGCGATCTTTTGGCGATATGTCTTAATTCAAAGTAGTGACTTTAATGAAATGTTGTGCAATAGAGTGTTGGTGATCTCAGGCACTTACTAACACATATTTGTTTGCTTATTGCCTCTCTTACTAGATCAGTGTTGGCAAACCTATGGCATGGGTGCCAAAGATGGCATGCAGAGTGCTCTCTGTGAGTATGCAGCCACCCTCCCTCCCCAAACCCCACACCCAGAGCTCCCCTCCCCCTCTCCACTGTGCCTGATGACATTTTTTAATATCTCCTGACCCTCTGCCCAGAAGCCCAATGAGAGCGCATAGTAGGTAAAGTGGGCAGCTCATAAGCTACAGAGCTGGAGGGGAGCAGAGATCATACCACTCCTTTCCCCCTCTCTACACTTGCTGAGGACCTTCCTCACTTCACCCACTCCTCCACCCAGCAGCCCAATGGGAGCGCTTTTTCCCTCCCCTTTGTGAGGTAATGTGGGGCCAGGGCATAGCAAGAGGTCTCTTGGGGAGAACAGACACAGGGTAAGACCTGGCACACTGTTTCTAAAAGGTTCACCATCACTGTACCAAAGACTTACTTTTGCCTTTTTTTTGTGTCTCCAGAGCTTAGCACAGCACCAGACAGAGAGTAAATATTTAATAAATGGCTACCTACTAACTCACCCTGGCCAAGTCACTTAATCTGCCTGCCTTAGTTTCCTTATTTGTAAAATAGGGATAATAATAGTACCTGACCCCAAAGGTTGTTATGAGAATAAAATGAAATAACATTTGTAAAGTACTTTGCATTCTTTAAAGCACTGTATAAATGCTATTATTCATTTCCCCATTGCATGGAAAGAGAAATTCGGGGTCAATAAATTTGCCAGTGCCCCAACTTAACATCTCTTCTTGTCCAGTTTTATCCTATGTATATTATATCTCATTTTTTATTCTTGTTACCTATGATTTTAAACCACTGTTTTAGCTCAAGTGGCACCCAAGATAAAGCAGGTTCATCAACCCCTATTTTATTTAATAGCATTAAGTATGTGTATCCCTAAACTAGGTGTCTCACCTAATCTATCCTTCATTCTCTAGTCCATTTTACAGTTAAGAAAACTAATACTGAGAGAAGTAAGATAACTTGCCCAAGGTCACCCAGTGAGTAAATAGTAGAGCTAGTCATATTTGAAACCAGAGTCCTTGACTCCAAATCCAGGACTCTATAGTCCTGAAAAAATGATGAGCAATTAACTCTTGGGGAGGACAAGAGCAAATTTTTAAATTTAATCTTCATTTACATTTTTCCATCATTTTGTTAAGTCTAAATAATCAACAAAACAAAAAACAAAGTCCTGATTTGTAGCATTTTCCAATTTTAAAAACTCAGTTCGCACATTGAAAATTTACCCATTGGCCTTTTTTTAAACACTTACCTTTAAACACTTAGAATCAATATGGTGTATTGATCCAAGGCAGGAGAGTGGTAATGGCTAGGCAATGGGGATTGAATAATGTGTCCAGGGTGACATAGCTAGGACTTATGTGAGGTCAGATTTGAACCCAGACCCTCCTGTTTCTAGGCTTGACTCTCAATTCACTGAACCACCCAGCTTCCCCCTCCACTGACTCTTGATAACCTGTATAAGATAGCTCAAGTTCACTCCTACACATCACCATGCTTCAAGTTCTAGTGAAGGTGGTCTGATGCCACCTTGGTAACCATTACACAAGATGGGTATGGACCCATGAGATCTTTCTCATAGCCAACACGGCTCCAATTTCCTCACCTGTAAAATGTTCCTGATTAAAATTTTCATAAATATACACCAGAATTTGTAGCATTCTAGGAAAACACAACCACACTTCCCAATACTCTTTTGAAAACTGCTTACGTTAATAAAAGTCACCTGTAATTCTGCCATGAGGATAATTGGCTAGAGTGACAAAACATATTTAATATTTATAAACATTAATTTATTTAGGTGTTCTAAGGAAACAGAAGACAATCCATATTACTAACCAATAAATCTTTTGAAGATTGTGTATACTTCCCATAGACTAGTGCTCCAAAGATCTACAGGGATAATACTTGGATCTGTGATATCATTTGCATAAGGAATTTACAGGAGAGGAAATGGTCAACCAAATAAATTTATACCTTATAGCAAAGGTCAGCAACCTTTTTGGTCTTGAGAGCCATAAATGCCTGCGGAAGGAGGAGGATGGAGGCGGAAGGCGCTGGAATATGGGGCGGGGGCTGAAGGGCCCCCTGGGGCACATCCTGGGGCTCTGCCCAGACTGGCTGGTCGGGAGGTGGAGCCAGATCTGGCTCTGGAGCCATACGTTGCCAATCCCTGCCTTGTAGGGTAAGAGAATTGCCTAGGCCCAAAGGACTGAGATGTTAAATAATATGTCATATGGTCACTGCTAAGGCCCCACTTTCTGCAAGAAGCCTTTCCTGATCTTCCTCAATCTTAATGCCTTCTTTTCTGAGATTATCTCCTTTATTATGCACATATTTTTATATTTTCAGTTCATGTTATATAATATAATTTATCCATGTACATAAATTTTTGCATGTTGAAATCAGGAAATATTTTTCTTTCCCCAGCATTATCAGAGTGGCTGGCTCCTAATAGATGATTAATAAATGCTTATTGACCTGATAATGTGTGCTGGAGGTAGGATTTGAAGCTAGACCTTCCTGACTTCCAGGCTAGCTCTCAAACCACCATGCCTCAAATCCTTATGTCAAGAAAAACATGATGAATTGTTAGCAATGTTTTCAAAGAATAATTGATCTAGGAGGGATCTTTTTGACAATCTAGATAACTATATCTGGTCAGCAACCCCCTCAAAACATTACAAACTTACTTTTTTAAAAAAGTAAGTGTAGGGGGAAGTTAGGTGACTCAGTATATAGAGAGCCAGATCTGGGGATAGGAGGTCCTGGGATCAAATCTAGCCTCAAGAGACTTCCAAGCTATGTCTCCCTGGGCAAGCCATTGAACCCCAATTGCTCTTCCTTGGAACTGATACCTAGAATTGATTCTAAGAAAGAAAATAAGGGTTTAACAAAAATTAAAAAAATAAAAGGATGTGTAACATTTTCCTTGTGTCACCCCAAAATCTGGCTCTCTGAAACCTAAGATTTCCTAAATTCCAATCCTTTCTCAGTGAGACAGTCACTCAAACACTTAATAGCAACTCTCAAGTCATCCTGCCCTCCCTGTTCCACTTATCCCAAGTCTTCTCTTTTCCTTGTTCAACATCACCAACTCCCTCAACTTATTCCCCACAGTACCACTTCCAATTTGTTCATCATTCTGTTTGCCTTGAGCTTTGGCAATGTATGGTTTCACAGAATCCCACCAATCATTTTTGCTTTTCAGTCTCATCTAAATAAGCTACCAGTATCATTCTCAGAACTAGTTGCTCCATCTCCTTTGCAAGCTCCAGGAGCTTCCTATTGCCACTACCATTAAATATAGGCAATTTCTTTGTTTGACCTTTAAAGTTCTTCACAAAGTTCCAGCCTACCTTCTACACATCTCTTCCCTTCATCTGTGCTGTGATCCATTCAAATTGGTTTATTTGTAGACCCTCATATATAACAGTCCATCTCCAGTCTCCACGTCTTTGCCCTCACTGTCCCTCGTGCCTTGAATGCACTAACTCCTGACCTCTGCCTCAGAGACTCTGATGAAGCTTCATCTTTACTGAATACTCATTGTTTATTAGTAATAGAGTGTCTCCATGATTCTCTAAATGAATGCAGTATTTTATGCATCTCATAACTGATCAGCAGTATTTTATTTTTATAAAAATGATCCAAGGCCTCTATAAACAGCAGAATTGTCATCTTCTGGAATTAGTATGAATAACCAATTCTTCCATCTTAAAATATCCCACTTTTTGATTCCTGCTTCCTCTTCCCACCCAACTTGCCCAATTCACCATCATATTTTCTTTTAAAATGTAGCTCAGGCATCACCTCCATATGAGACTTTTCCTGATTCCCCCAGCTACTAACTTTATCGCCCTTCCAAAAAAAAATTTCTTTTTTATATATGTGTATCTATTTACAAATTCCCACAAATAGAAAGTGTGCTTCTTGAAAGTAGGGAGTATTTATTGCTGCCTTCGAATTCCCTACTACCCAGCACAGTCTCTTGGCACCTAGTAGGATTTTCTTAAATGTTTGATTGATTGAGCAATAACAGAAAAACATTTATTAAACATTTAATCTATGCAGAATGCTGTGCTAGAAGCCAAGGGACACAGGAAGTTTCAATACCTTCATGGAGCTTGCAATCTACAAAGTTTAGATATGGCTCGATGCCCATTTGTATCAAGGCAATGAGATTCCAGGAAAAGGTCAGAAGACAGCTACAGTTTAAATATGCCTATAAGCTTTAGAAAGATAGATGGAGATCAAAGCAATTTCTGATGTAGATGATTCATCTGATGTAGATGTTTACTAGATACTTATTTTTATTAGTCATAATGTCTCTCTGTGATTATCCAAATTAAATTCAGTATTTTAAGCACCAGATAGGTGCTCAGCAATGTTTTTCCTATTTCTAAATAAATATGATCTAAGCTCTCTATAGATAGCAGAACTGCCATCGCCTGTAAATAGCATCAGCAAATAATTCATTTGTTTTAAAATATCCTATTCCTTGATTCCTGCCTCCTTCTCTCCCCACTCCCACCCTTTTCCTACTCGCCATCTCAGTTCTCTAAAACAACATTTCTCCTAATGCCTGCAACAGGAAGAGATCTCATAGTACTGATGTCAAAACTGCTATGGATCAGAGCCAAAGCATGAAGCCTGCCTTTGGGGAAACATTTTTTATTGTTTTTTATATATTACATGGATATGGAAGGTTTTCTTATTATTATTTTATGCCCCATAGGGTATTAAATCAGAATATTGAAACTCTGCACTATGAGCAAAGCAACACCAGAAAAACAAGCTTAGCATCACCAAAGGCAAACACCCAAGTTTCTAAACTTAATTCTAGCATTCTGTCATCAGCAGTACGAGACAGCCTGGGCTGCTATACAAAGCCGGAAGCTGGGCATTGCCAGGTATGTCCTGCATTAATGAGCTTCCGAAAGAGAAGGAAAGAGAAAAAGAAAAAGAATGGAACATTGTGAGCCAGATGAAATGCCCACTTATTTGATTTCCCATACATGGCTTTTTTCCTGTTTTTGGGAACCCTCCACTTCAACTCAAAGCAATTCTGAATTAAGGTATTTCCACCCTCTCACCATCTGTGTGGTGCTGTCAATGGAAGCCTGAAATACAAATAACTACCGCTATGTATGTGAAAAGAGGTTCTGTACATTATTTAATATAATTATGTTCTTTCTCAGAGACAAAGTCCAAAAAGACCAGCTCTCCTTGGGTTAGAGCCAGCCCTCTTTTAAGAAACTTGTCTGATTTCTACACACCTTCCTACATCCTAATAGCCTTAAAAACAAAGGATCATACAGCTCTTGTTGAGCTATGAGATCTCTCTCTCTGTCTCTATCTTTCTGTCTGTCTATCTGTCTCTGTCCCTCTTTCTCCCCACATATATGTATTTTTGTATATGCCTGTAAATATATGACTCCTTTACCCTTAGTTTCATCATATATGTGTGTAACATATATGTATGCATGTATGATTACATATATGTGCATCTATGAGGTATCAATATATAGATTCAGAAACTGGAACCTCAAGAAACTGTATACTCGAAGTCCCATTGCCAGAACTAGATGACATCCAAGCTCTTTCCCAGTTCTTAAATGCTAGGGTCTCTACTATAAGAGGACAAGCTTGGACACCAAACTTCTGAAATCCAAGCCAATGTTCTTTCCTACAGCATCATATTGTCTCCTAAAAGACTCATAACCAAGACCCAGACATTGAAACAATTCATCCATGTTGCAAGGAAATACAAGATTAGTTATAAGCCCTTGAAGCCTTTAAAATGGAATAAGCACTTATTAAGCACCTACTATGTGCTGGTACTAATGAGTATATTTCTAGCTTTCTCAATAAGTGTAGGATTGGAAGGAGGGAGAAAATTCAGCACTGAAAATATATTTTTAATAATAAAAATTTTAGAAATATGGAACCATGGCATGAATGGACTAGATCATTTCAGACACTATCAGAGTTCATGCGGATTTGTATCACACAGTTACTTGACTGGCTCTTTTCAGAAATTATTTAAGGTCTGGCCAGAGAACTTAGTAAATTTCTGGATTTTGGAACAATTGCTATTTATTTTGTTGAATGTCTGACAATTGGAATACTGTCTTTTTTTTCTAATTCTGTTAGGATAATGATGGGATGGGAAAGGTAGAGGCATCCCAAGGTCACAAAGGTTAAGGATGGTGAGAATTGGGAACAGTCAGAATTCCAGTGGGAGGACTACTGATATGAGAAATTTATGAGCAAAACACGGAGGTAGGAAAGAATGGGAGGCAATCAGAGTAAGGTTCCAATTTTTCTAAAGCTTGCAATTTGTGCTAGGTAATAATGCTAGATGAGGCTAAAAATACAACATGGAGACATATCGTAGAGAGCCTTGAGTGCCAGACTAAAAGAATTTGAACTTTATTTTGTTGGAAATGGGGAAGGTAAGATAGTAACACAATTATAACTGTGTATTAGCATATTAATCTGGAGTAGAATGAATTCATCAAAGGTGACAGGCAGAGATCTACTATTTGAGAGACAACTTTTACAGCTTTATTCCTGCCACGTTTCACAGTGCTTCTCTCACACTAGCTGCCTATCTGCCAGACCCTTCTGGAACAAGATTTCCAAATGCCACGTTGCATCCCATGGTGGGACAATTCTCCTGTCCTCTATCACAACTGCCTGATAACACCTTGGCTTGGATTTCTACTGATTGCTTATTTCCATGCTACTCTGACTTCTCCCATATGTCCAGGGGTCACCCAAAATGCCAGGGATATTCCTACATAATGGAGTCTGTCTAGTTCCCACATCTCAGCTATCCCTATTCTGGTTCATCTCATCAGCCCTAGAGATTGAGCAACTGATGCTGCCTTGAAAATCAGATTATAAACCTCAGACACTCGTGTGACCCTGGGTAAGCCATTTAACCCCCATTTAACCCTATCCAATACATAATATTGATTCTAAGATGGAAAATAAGGGTTTAAAAACAAAGGAAGAAAATTAGATTGTAAAGTTCCTCAGGGGAGGAACCATCTCATAATGCTTTGAATTGAAAGCACTTTGTAAAATTTCTGACACACGACAGACATTTAACAACTTCTTAATAATAATGAAAATGTTCTCTGGAATAAATCATCTCAATTCTCTTTATTGGCTGTGTGCATTCTTCATTTAAATAAATATATAAGAGTAGAGGAGTCAGATAGGTGAGCAGTGGAGAGAGGACCCGATCTGGAGTCAGGAAGACTCATCTTCCTCAGTTCAAATCTGGCCTCAGATACTTACTAACTTTGTTAACCTGGGCACGTCACTTGACCCTGTTCGCCTTAGTTCCTCATCATTCAAATGAGCTAAATTATTCTAGTATCTTTGCAAAAAAAACCCAAATGAGGTCACGAAGAATCAGATATAATTTCACAATAACAAAATTAAATTATATGCATGCATGTATAATGCATGTCATGCATCACTATATATACAGATATAAAACTAATTTTCTATATATTTCATATGTACAAACAAGTCACATGTAAGTAGGCATACAATAAATGCATATAATTATTTCATATATGAATACCTACATTCACATGTGGGTGAGTATATTGGTTAAGGAACTCACAGCATCATAGTATTTGAGAATTGGAAGAGACCTCAGAGTCCTTGTGGCCCAATCTATCAACAAAGGGAATTATTTTACTGATGAGGGAATTTCATTTATCAAAGCAGATTAGCACCTGCTCTGCAATTTTAGTTTTAAGAGATTGGCCTATGAACAAGTGGTATACATGGCTATAATGGAATACTTAAATTGTGCCATAAGTAATAACTAAGAAGATGATGACAAAAAAAAAAAAAACTGGGAAAGACTTCTATGACCTGATGCAAAGTGAAGTGAGCAGAACCAGGAGAACAGTATGTACAATAACAGAATTATTGTATGATGATCACCTGTGAAGGACCAAACTAATATCAGCAATGCAAGGATCCAAGTTAACTCCAAGGGAAACATGATTCAAATTGCTATCCACTACCTAAAAGGAACTGTCTGAATGCAGATCAAAGCATATCATTTTTCACTTTATTTCTTTCACGGGATTTTTCTAGTATGTGCAACATGTGTCTTCTTTCACAGCACAAAGAATATAGAAATTCATATTGCATGACCATATTGGTATAACCTATATGAGGTTATTTACCATCTCAGGAAGGGGAGAGGAGAAGGAGAAAGGGAGAAAATTGGAATTGCAAAATGTCGGAAAATGACTGTTACAAATTGTTTCTACATGTAATTGAAAATTTTTTAAATAATTTTTTAAAAGAGAGGAGAGAAAGAGAGATGGAGAGAAAGACAGAGAGACAGAGAGAAAGAGAGCCATTTGCCTAGAGCATCAAGAGATTAAACAATTTGCTCAGAGTCACAAAGATAGTATGTGTTAGAAGTGGTACTTGAACTCAGATCTTCATGATTCTGAATCCAATTCTCTACTCATAATACTATCCTTCTATATGCAAATATATGTATATTCATGAATGCTTTCATATGTTTGTGTAAGGTGAATGTATGAAAAATCTGATATCGTCTGTGAGAGGAATTCCCAGTTTTGAGATTTCCTTCACCAATGCAGCCCTCTAACTCGTCTATAACTTACTTATATACTATTAGTCTACTATGTAGAAACATTTAAAGGTTAAGTTGATTTGCTTCTTTTTTCTCACAATGGAAACAGAACTTGAACCCAGATCTTCCTGCCTTCAAGGTAAGCGCTCTATTCATTATGCCACACTCACTTTCACATAGTAAGTAGCTCACCAAGGACTGGTAATGCCATTCTTCCCCAAGAATGAAAGATTTTGCATCAACTCATCCAGTTTATTTTAAGTGTGGCCGGCTTAGGGGAACCTCAAATGGCAGGCCCCTGAAACTGCCCATCATATACAGCTGTATTAAATAGCATTGTGGGTTTATGGTATGGTACACCATTCCCAAGGGACGACTAGCCAAATCACCAGCATCATGATCCTTTGTGCTCCAAACCACAAAGCGTCCCTTTGGACTAAGCTGGTGCATTCACTGAACAAATAAACCCCTCATGTTATATTCAGTTATCAAAGCCAGGTATACTAAATTATATTTTCCAAATATAGGCAAGAACTAGAATGGTTCACTGGCTGAAACCCAAAGACTTCATTCATTTATGATAGCATTAGAAACCTCTTATTTATGCCAAGAGACAGATGTATAAACTGGTGGATAAGTCATCAAATGAACCACTATTTCCCCCCTCCAAAGCTATAGTAAAGATATACATATGTAATTAATAAATAAACTTTGATAAAAGAGTCACAAAGTTTTCCTATGGTCCCAAAAGGACCTCTGTGCTCAAATGCAACTGATCTCCAGTGCCACATTTTCAGAGTAGAATTTTGCTCAGATTATCATCCTTTTCACTGATGATTTCCCATGGTCAATCATCAACCATTTATTAAGTGCCTACTATGTAACTCTTAGGAACCAAGCTAAGAGCCTGGAATTAAAAAAAAAAAGGCACAAATAGTCCCAGCCCTCAAGGAGCACACAATCCAGCGAGAGAGACAATATATGAACAACTATGTAGAAATAAGATATATTCGGAATAAATCAGAGATAATCTCAGGAGGAAGGCTACTAGCCTTAAGAGGGACTAGGCAATTTTGACCCAGCAAGACCACTACTGAGTCTATATCCCAAAGAGATCAGAGAGAGGGGAGAAAGACCTACTTGTATGAAATATTTTAGCAGCTCTTTTTGTAGTGGCAAAGAACTGAAAATCGAGGGAGTGTTTATCAACTGGGTTATGGCTCAATAAGCTATGGTATGTGATTGTAATGAAAAATTATAAGAAATGAAGAACACGGTGAGTTCAGAAAAATCTAGAAATTTTTAGATGAACTAAGACAAAGTGAAGTGAGCAGACCAGGAGAACTGTGTATATAGTAACAGAAATATTGTATAATGATCAGCTATGAAGGACCATACTATCATCAGCAAAGTTCCAAAATAAACCCAAGGGACTCCTAATAATAAATTTTTTAAAAAGACTATCCTCAGCTGAAGAAGGAACTGTTAGAATCTGATTACAGATCATAGCATGCCATTTTTTACTTTTGTTTCCTTCGTGAATTTTTTATTGTCTATGTGATACATGTCTTCAGTCATGCCATGGGGATATGGAAATACATGTTATATAAAAACACTGATAGGTGTAATATATAAATGTTTTGATTTCAATTTCTCTAATCTCAAAGTGATTTAGAGAATATATACCTCTATGTGGCTGGGATTTCTTCATCTAAAACTGCCTATTCATAACGTTGGATATTTGTATCCTTTATCAATTAGGGGATGGCTCTTATTCTTATAAATCTGACAGAGTTCTCTATATATTTTAGATATGAGAACTCTATCAGAGAGACTTTCTATAAACATTTTCCCCAATTTTCTGTCTTCCTTCTAATCTTAGCAATATTTATTTTATTTGTACAAAAACTTTTCAATTGCATGTACTCAAAATTATCCATTTCACATTTCACAATGCTCCTCATCTCTTATTTATTCATAATTTCTTCTAATCATAAATCATATAGGTAATGTGTTCCTTCTTTTTTTAATCTGCTCATGATGTCTCTGTTTATGCCTAGGTCAATCTAGACTTTTTATTTAGCCACCAACATTTACAGTGAACAAAACGCCTGAGCAGTGCCTGTGTCATGAGACAATTATATCTCTTTAAGCCTAAACAAATCTAAAAAAATTGTTAAGGAGTTTTCTCCTTTTTAACAGGAAAAAGCATGAAAGGGAACATGGCCTTAAAGCAATTTGAATGATAAATTACTTTAAAAACATGGGGATACATGGCAGGGGGAGAGCCTAAGGAAAAAGTCAGCACCTCTAAATCTCTCCTAAAAAATACATTTCAATAAATGGGCCAAAGACAGAGCTTTAAAAGGTCACAATCATGGCCAATTTTTGTGAGTTGAACACTTGATATTTTCAGAGGCTATGGCAATCTCAAAGACTAAAACAATCTGAGCAGTGGAGAGAACCGTGAAAAGAGAGCTCACGGCTCCCTCTTTCTTTTTTTTAAGAGTAGTTCATGGAAGGTTCTTCTTTGTTAGTACTTGAAGCTCACTGGCAGCCAGGCTGCCTCCAAGGTTAGAAAGAAGGGATCCTCCTTTGGCTCTGCAAGGATGGCCCATTGTGGAAAGCCTATTTCTTGGGACACAATTTGTAAACTATGTTAAACAGGGATGGGAGTTGCTTTTGGAAGCAGGGATACTTACAGTGCCATTTCAAACTGCTCAAGCCATTTTTTCTTCAAATCTTTTGTTTTACAATAGAATTCCAGTCCATTTTGACCTTGGGTATGGATGAGGTAGAAGCCATAAGACCACTGTGGAAATGAATCATTAATTCACTGATTAATACATAATGCTGGATTTTCACGTTTACTGGAATCTCACCCACATCTTAAAGAAAAAAATAAAGACAAAACTGGCTCCAGGGACTCACTAGGACCAACTGACTTAGTCAGCATTAGTCTATAGCAGGAGCAGCAGTATCACAGTTGATTATAATAGAAAGGATTAAAACTAAAGCTTTAAATATATTTGGAGATGGTATGGAGTAATAGAATGGATAGTAGGCTTAAGAGGGGAGGGAATATTAAGTATTCATATAGTATATTTGCTAGCACAAATATTATCTCCTTTGGTCTTTACAATAACTGGGAGTAGACACTTATAAATCTCCATTTTACAGTTGAGGAAACTGAGGTAAAAAGAGGTTAAGTGATTTGCCCAGGCCATAGAGCTAATAAATATCTAAGACCAGGCCTGAACTTGAGTCTTCCTGACTACTCTCTTCACTGAGCTACCTAGCTAGTGTCAGGAAAATCTAGGTTTAAACCCCATTTCTGATACTACATAGCTATGTTACCTTGGAAAAGTTGCTTCACTTCTCACTTTAAAATGGGAGAGTCAGACTAGATAATCTTTCAGGTTCCTTCCAGCTCTAAATGTATGACCCTATAGTATTTGGTTCCTTTGATCTTTTTTACTTGAGTCCAAAACCTGGCTCTGCTGCTCACTACCTGAGTGACCTTGGGCAAATGACTTTAATTTTCTAGATCTCCGTTTACTAAAATGAAGAGGTTGAACTGGACGGGCTTCCAAAGCTTCTCTTCAGTTCCAGTTCTATGACCCTGTATCAAATGCTTTGAAGGGTCATAAAATACTTTACATATATTATCTCATTCAATCCTCCCAGCAACCTAGTGAGGCAAGAACTATTATTATTTCTGTTTTGCTGTTGAAGAAACTAAGACTAGAAGTAGTTAAATGACTTATCTCTGTGTCGCCCAGCCAGCAAGTGTCTGAGACAGATTTTGAACCCAGTTCTCCTTAAGTGCAAGTTCATGACCCTCCACTTAAGAACTGTGTAACCCTGGGCAAAGCATTGATCCTCTCTCTCTGCCTCAGTAGAAAATGAGGTATTTGGTAGAAAATGAGGAATTTGGGTTCGATGGTCTCTAAGGTCCCTCCTCATTCTAAATTTATGATGCTATGATTCACCACTCCAGATGCCTCAATTCTATACCAGCATCTGTAGCTAAATCATTTGTAGAGAGATCCTCATTAACTCTTACGGTCCCTAAACTGATCAGATCAACCATGCAGTGGCTGTCCCATTGTTTCAGTCAAAGCTGTGACCTTTATTCATTGTCAGTAATTAGAGTGGGGGTTTACACCAAAACCCCATCTACTTTGATAGCATCCAGCCATGTCACAAGGTCTCAAGAACGCAGAGGTTCTCATCTTAGACACGTTGTACATTGGTTAAAAAGCTCCCCATTGATGGTATTGGTCAGTATCTAAGATGGTACCACCTTTTTGTTTTCTTTGTCAGTTGTGGGATTGTTGGCAATTTTGTATTGTTGAAGATCGATTATTTCCTTCATTTCGTAGTTATCACCTTTCCTTTTGCACACAATGACCGCCAAATCAAACAAGAAGATGTGCCTGTGAAAACAAAATAAAAACAAAATTATAAGAGATCACTGGAAGCAGGTGGGCTGTTCTCTAAACAAGACTTCCCTTTTAAACTCAATTGCCTTAGTATTCAAAGATCATTGTAAAAAGGGCTTACAAACCACAATGTTAAGCTATTACTAAACACTTCCCAGACCACTTGGAGTACTAAGAGAATTGCCATGGCCCTTAAATATTCATGGGAATGGTATGGCTCCATTTCCATGCATCACATTGAAAACTTCCTTCCTTCCTAATGAAGTCTAAGTTGGATTCTTGCCTCTCTCTTAAAGCCATATCTAGACTAACCAATAGAAAATAGATCACTGAGAGGAAAGATTGTCTCTCCTTCAAATACTGTTAAACTGATTACTAACTAGAATATGATGGGATCATCTTTTCTTCATTTTCTCCCTATCCTTACCCTTCAAAAGGAATTTTTTTAAAGATTTTTATCTTTTTATTTCCATTTATCTTTCTATCCTTTTCATTGTACCCTCCCAGGGTCCCCTGACACTTCATTTCACTCCTTATTTTATTCTTTCTATCTTTAAATACTTATTCATTCTTATTAAGACATATATGACTCCACTGCCCTCACCTTTCTTGTTTGGTGTGTTTGTCTAGGGTTGTTATTCTGATTTCACCATCTCCCTGTGGTCTTCCAAACACCAACACGGGCTGATTCTAAAAAATACAAAGGGTGGGTTTTATTCTTAAATAAACATATGCAAACAGAAACGAGACTTGAGGGGGGGAAATATCCCTCCCCAACCCCCAACTCAGGCCCAATTGATTCATCATGCAGGTATTGAAATAATTTTATAATTTTATAGCATGGGGTCCAGGAAACTTGAGACCAAACAACACATTTTAAAATGAATTTGTCTTTCCTGACTCTAGGGTATCTCCATTGTGGAGACTAAGGCAAAGTAGAACTTTTAGTGGGAAAATCAGATCTCTCTTCAGGTCAAAAAAGAGATTAGATCAGAAGAGTTGTGTTACATGAGAACTAAGATATAAGCTTTTTTTTTTTCCTTTTGAAAAGGTGGAGCTTTTGAAACTGACCTGATTAATGAGAAAAATAATGAGAGATGTTTTCCCAAAGCAGCTGTCAATCAAACTGGGCAACTGAAAAAAAGCTGGCAATGGTGAAAAGAACACTGGGAAATTCATTGCTCCAAAGGCAGCTCCTGAAAACTTACCCCTCCCATTTTGATGGAGGTAAAAAGTCACCTACCAAGTTCTCTATGGATAACTGAAACTGCTTTATTTCTCGTAGGGTCTCATTATCTCTCTTCACTTCATTTACATATTGGGCCAAGTCCTAAAAAATAACAAAGAAAGGTTCAAAAAAAGCATCAGCTGTGATAAATAGAAAAAAAAGTATTTTTTTTAAACTGAATGATTCTGACATCATAAGGAATCAGCATAATCACTGCTACTTTCTAATGACCATCCAATGGTCTTACATCACTCATATATAAGGCATCTCACAAGCAATTTTTAGAAAGTGACATAACTATAGTACAGCTGGGGACCTACAAAGTTATCCTTTACCTCACCTCTGTAAAGTCCAAGAATATCATTGCCTTTAGAGGGGTGCTATGTAGAATAAAGAAAAAGAAAATAGGTCATCAGGACCTCTATTACAAGAGTTAAAAACTGGGTTCCACAGAATTAAACTTTTTACATAAGTAATGGGCAAAAGAGAGAGGATAGGGGATAAAATCCAAAAAGAAGTAACTTAAAAGTTTGGAAAAGAACTTGAGCTAAGCTATATTATGCAACCACTTATTCCCCTAGTTAACCAACAGGGAGTATCCAGTCAAGAAACAAAATTTAATTCTGCAGATCTAAAAAAAGGAGAGAGGTCAGAAAATGAAAAGCATTCAAGTGGATAAAGATGAACCCCAAATGCCTACCTACGATGATTCTCCATGTGCCTTAACCTATTTAAAAATGTCTTTTCTTATTTTGGAGAAAACAATATTAGCTAATCTGTCCATACTGTTCCTAGCTATTTTTATTATATCTGCTCTAGATTTTCTTGTGTTCTGAGTTCTTCTGTTGCCTCTTCATATCATAAATTCATCTGGAGCAACAGTGAGTTTCTGTCAGAAAACAATCTTGAGCTTTGTTTAGAATAACCAAATTTCCATATTGAAAACAATGTGTTTATAAACAGGAAATCTGTATACACTAAAGGTTAACATACGTGCCTTTTATAGCGCCACCCCCACCCCCACCATGGTGATATTTAAAAAGAACAGCAGGAACTAGGACTGAATCCCACAAGAAAAGATAGAAAAGAACTTTTGCCTGATGTTATAACAAAAGTCACATATCATATCTGAAAGCAACCAACATGGGTATTTATTGTCTTTCAATTGTGTATAATTCAGATCTCCTGTGACATTTTCATTGAGCATAGTAGGAAATTGTAGTTTTCAGTATTCTCACTTATTTACATAAACTTATAATTACTTGAGTTGTGTTTGAAAAAAAATGAAAAAAAAATCTGTCCTTAGAAATAAAATTCCATTTCAATTGTTTCTTTAACAAATATAATTCATATTGTGGGATTTTCAGTTTACTTAAAATAAAAATTCAAATTACTATAATTCTAAAAACCAAAATAACAGCATGTTTGCTAGTTGGGAAAGGCATAACTCGACATCTATTTGTTTTAAAAGAAGGAACTGAGAGACTTAGGTGACTGTAAGCTCAATATGAATCAACGGTATGATATGACAGCCAAGAAAATTAATTTAGCCTTAGATTATAATATGAGAGAGATAGCTTTAAGAAATAAGGAGATGATTCTACTACACTTAACTCTGCTTCATCCTATACAGTGAGTATTGTGCTCAGTTCTGGGGACCATATTATAATAAGGACAATAGCAAGCCAGGCTTTGAGTTTACAGCATATGAAGAGCAATTGAAAAGAATGAGGATGATTAGAGTGAAGAAAAGAAGCTTTTAGAAATGATAGATGTGGTGGGGCAGGCAGCTGGGTAGCTCATTGGATTGATAGTCAGGCCTAGAGACGGGAGCTGCTAGGTTCAAATCTGGTCTCAGACACTTCCCAGCTGTGTGACCCTGGGCAAGTCACTTGACCCCCATTGCCTAGCCTTACCACTCTTCTGCCTTGGGGCCAATACATAGTATTAACTCCAAGATGGAAGGTAAGGGTTTGAAAGGAAGGAAGGAAGGAAGGAAGGAAGGAAGGAAAAAAGAAAGAAAGAAAGGAAGAAAGAAAGAAAGAAAGAAAGAAAGAAGATGATAGAAAAAAAGAAAGAAATGATAGATGGGGGTGGGGAGAGCTAGGTAGGATAGTCTTGGGTTCAAATTCAAAGATAGGAAGTCTTGGGTTCAAATCTTGCCTTATACCATTCCTAACACTATGACCCTGGGCAAGTCACTTAACCCCCATTGCCTAGATTTTATCACTCTTCTGCCTTGGAACCAATACACAGTCTTGATTCCAAGAGGGAAGGGAAGGGTATTGAAAAAAAAAAAGAAACAATTAATGCCTTTAAGTGCTTGAAAGGCTAACCTAATGAAGATGGATTTGGCTGGGTTTTGCTTAGTTCCAGCAGATAAAATAAGAGGGAACAAGCAGAAGCTGCAAAGAAGAAAACTTGGGCTTGATAGATAGAAATGATAAATAATTCAAATCATCCCAAAGTGGAAGGGGTTGCTTCAGCAGGGTATTTGAAGATATCCCTAAATGTCTTCAAACAAAATTTCAAAATTGGATGACCTTGTGTGTTGGTCAAGGGAATTCCTTTTCAAGTATGAGTTGAAGTATACGGTCACTTCCAACTTGGAAATTCTATAATTCTGCCAAAACTTGCCAATGTAAATGAAATGGTCTTTATTAATAATATTTATTTCTTATCAAGATCTTAAGAATGGTCAAGATCTTAAGTATGGTCATCTCCAGGTTAAATAATCTTTTTTCATATTACCTATGAAAGTCTCCATAAAATTCTGTATTTGATGAAAGTTATTACTAAGTTCCCATTGGTATTAATGCCTTTCACTAAGTTACATCAATCCATGTGAAAATATCTATATCTACTACAAACACCAAAACCCTCAATGAACATGAAGGAGAAAAAAAGAACATTTCAAGACAATTTGAAGTACAGTGGAAAGATCTCTGTATTTAGCACCATGGTCAAGAGTCATTTCCTGGCAGTGCTACTTGTCACTTACTAGTTGTGTGACCTTGGGTGAATAGCTTAACCTCTCTGGATCTCAGTTTCCTCATCTGTAAAATCAGGGTATTTGACTAATGACTGTTAAGGTTTAGTTCTGCTCTAAATCTATAGTATATATCTTAGGGTGAGATCAAGGACCTGAAGCCCTTGACTTACCTTCATTGCATCAAGGGCTTGTTTCAGATTTGCCTTCTCAGTAGAATCAGTGGTATGTTTCACCAGCTCCTGTAATAGAGAAGACATTGTATTTCTTAAAACAACTCTTGAAACAAATAATAGAAAATGTAAAAAGTCCTTTGATGGCAAAACCCACTCTAAAAATAGAAATACGATCACTCTTATGAGGCAGCTAAGTGATACACTGCCTAGAGTTTTCAACTCAGAGTCAAAATCAGAATCCTATTTCTGATAATCATTATCTTTGACAAGTTACAACCTCCCTGCCTCAGTTTCTTCAGCTGTAAAATGGTGAAAATAATAACACCTATCTCCCAAGATTTTTGTAAGCATCAACTGAGATGATATAATTAAATCACTTTGCAAACTACAAAGCACTATATAAATATCATTAATTTTATAAGCACCATGAATAAATCTGAAAGAAGCAGAAAGAGAACACTGAACAAAAGAAGTCATGTATTTTGCTATAGGAAAGCCCATTAACCTAAAAAGGCATGGTGATTCTTGAAATAATAGATATTTTTCCTTTTGGAAATAAGAAGTCATTTTGTCCAACATGAAAAAAAGGCTATAGCATTTCTTCCTTGGCCTGCCAGCTTATACAGAGATTTCATTTTATTTTCACCATTTCTTTCCCTTTGGCAAATTTAAATGGTTGCTTTTTTAAATTAAATGAACTAAATGTAGACTCCAACAACATGAAAACATTCCTACAACATATTTCCAAGCTAGTGAAGTAGATTTTCTTGACCTTTCTTTGTCATAGAAAATAATTTCTAAAATCGTTATGTACCTGCTGCCCAAAATTTGGCTTTTTAAAAATAATATCCCAAAACCTAGTACATTCTTTTCATTAAGAATCATGTATAATATAAGACAAATTAAGAATAAATTCTGAGAATTTCAAAAATATATGTTAAAGAGAAAAGTATATACCAGCATATGTCACTCACAAAAATGTTAGGTTAAAAAAAGTTTTTTAAAAGACTAGAAAAATTGCTTACTTGAAAAACAATCACACCTTCCCCATATCTGAATAGGGATTTGATGATTCCAAAGTTATAAAACAAGCTTTTTTTAAAAACCGTTTGCTTCTTTGGACAGGTTTTAGTTCTCTGATGCCTTGGGCGCTGATTGACTGTGTATTCCTAATCATTTTTTCATAAACCACAATTTGATTATGTTGCCTTCGGTTTGGGGCTCATAAATGTTTTAATGCACTTTTAAGAAATAATCAAGGCTTGGATTTTTTCTGATTTCTCAGTAGAACAAAATATAGATGACTAATATTTTTATGGACATACTTCAAGAAATTTAATATACAAGACGTACAAAGCAAAGCAGAGTCAAAAATTATATTTCCCGTACAGGTGGTAGATCTTTTTAAGATGACATTTCACAACCATCAACAAGGCTGACAGCCTAATACAGTAAGGCATTTCTTTGGAGCAGAACTAATGAGTCTCCTGGTACAGCTATCAAATTAAATTTATAAGACTCTCCACCCTCATTACAGGACTAACTGTGGAAACCAAGAGCTTTGTGGGTTATAACAAGAATCATCTCAAAATAAATAGGGTGTTATTGTAATTTCGAATAGCAGAAAGTAATTCAGAAGATGGCAGAGCCCAGTTGAGTTTGTCCTGATGAAATAAGGAGGCTAATGCTGTTAATTCATAAAACTCCCAGTCTGTCATCCTTTTTCAAAGCTACAAATAAATAAAATCTTAGGTGTGGGTTGGGGTTGGAGCTTAAAGATCCAATCCCGTGTGATCTGTCAGAGAATTGCCATTAGTAGAATGAGAATTCATCAAATCTAAGAGGCACTGCTAAGTTCCTACTATGTGTGATGAACTGAGGAAACAAAAGCCAAAATGAAAATAATTCTTGTTTTTAAGGAGCTTTCATTCTAGTGAGAATGGAGAGAGGAGAGAACATATAATTAGAGAAGTTTTTATATGCATTGGAGAGGAAAGTCTTGACGGATTAGAAGAGTTCTTTATAAAACTGAGGATTTTCCTAAGCAAACTGGTAAAATTATAGGATATGGGTCTTTTTAATGCCTTACCAGGTTATTTAGGCTTAGACTACCTAGAAACAAGTTAGCTTTATAATTCTGATTCAGTATTGTTACCATAGTAATCCTGGTCATTGTGAGAGGTTTGGGAACATGAGAGATTGATTTGCTATCCATTCCAATCTTGTAACCCCTTTCTCAGAGTTCCATACATCTTTGGGGCTCATCCAAGTCTGTCCCAATATGGAGGGGATTCAGACCTACATCTGGAAGGTATTCTGTTTTATGAGTATTCCTCCGGAGAAATCTGGAGGTGGCGTATCCTATAAGACTAGAGAGATTTTTGTCCAGATCTCTATCTACAATGTTTCATGCATGTTCACGGAAACAGTGGAGAAATTTATGAGTTACCCCTATGTGCTGAAGAGACCTATAGGAGGTATTTTCACCTAGGATGGTGTAGTTTCTCTTTGGAAGAAGATAATATGTAGTTAACCTCAGACCCTACCTAGGTCCTTAATGAGAGAGACTACCAGATGTTGGGAGTCCATCTAGTACTCCAGTCTGTCACTCTTTTTTTTTAAAAGCTATCGATAAAATCTTCGGTAGAGATTGGAGATGAGAGAGGGATGCTCATTTTCACCTTTGAGGATGAAAGCATGTGGGGGGTTTTTTCCATTCCTTTTAGCTACTTTTCTTTCCTTTAAGTTGTTTACTTTTATTTTTCCCTTTATTTTTCTTTCTGAAATGCTTTTGTGTTTTTACACACAGCAAATCCTAAAAAAACTGAGAGTCCCAGAAAATGAAGTCAGACTTTCCTTATAGGAGACAAGGATGTATTAGGTCAAGTATTGGGCCTTCCATGTTTCCGATCTTTGCCTTTTTCAACTGGAAAAATCCTTGTAATCTCATGAGTATGACTAAGGAACTCCTTAAATTTGTTCAGAACTTACCAGTGATCTATATTCTATAATTTAAGAAGTGATTTAGGAATCTCTTCCACTTGATCAATAATTCACTTAATGTATCACTACCCCTTTTCACATGATACTTTGAGAAGACTGTTGATAACTAATAAAGGTATCAAGGAAATCTTCCCATAAGAGGTAGGACTTGAGCAAAACCAAAAAGGAAGCCAAGAATTCTAATAAATATAGGTATGAGGTATGGCAGTACTTTATAAAAATAGGAATTCCTAATTGCTCTTTTCAGTAGAGTATTTTTTGTTTTTATTTTTGTTTGTTTGTTTGTTTGTTTTGTTTTAAGGAATATAGCCTCTTATCCACAGAAGGGCTATAGGAAAACCTGTGTTTTCCTAGCTTGAAGAAGTGGAAGAACAATGAAAAGCCAGACAGGAGATTCAGGAATGCTAGAGTTTCCATAAAAGAGTGACAAGGGGTACAGTGGTAGAAGCCAAATGGCAAATGAAGGACTAAACTACCTTAGGGTGATTATAATTAGGAGAAGTTGGATCCTCACCTATCTTGTTCACTGGTTTTGTTAATAATCTCCTTGGACAAAACTTGATATTTGCCTTTAAAATGTGCCTGCCTCCTAGTACTGTTGGGATCTGGTGAATTTTTCCACTCTCCATTTCACTACCACTTTCTCTCACCCCATCTCCACTACTTGGTAAGCTGTTCTGGCTCTTTTAAATCCTGTTTACTTGTTTGTTTGTATTTTTATGATAGTTTGTATCCAGATAAAGATAAGCTGATTTTTATTGCCTTTTAAAGAGTGATTGCTATGGAGAGTGTGAGGGAAAACAGCAAATAAAGTGAGTGGGAGTTTATAAAGAATATTCTATATGACTCCATGGTTAGAGAAGGGAAAATACTTTTCTCTGATCTGGGAACCTGAATTTATTGACATCCCTTAATAATCAACATGTCAATGTTCCCCAAAATAGCAAGGAAAAAGATAATATGAAACCAAGAGATAAAATACCCTGACTGTATAGAAAAACAACAACAAAAACACAAACTTCACCATATATTAACCTTTCTAATAGCACCCAATTTCTTCAAAGAAATGGAGGCAGATGGAGGAATAGTTTCAAATTGCATACCTGGAGCAGGAGATGATACTTTAGAACCCGCTGCATAGGAACAACAAGCAAATCTCGTAGTGTGAATTTCCCGTTGTTTGCTCTCTTGGAACATTCCTAATGAACGATTGGTTAATTAATAATGCATCTCTTTATGAAGCCACAACATTAACATTAAAATCTGGGTGGGGGAGTGATTCTTTAAATAGTCAGTATATGATTTTGTATTCCTAACACAGCAAATACAGAACTCTGTTCTATATACGCTCTTCTCAAGCTAGCAACAGTTGATGTTATTCCAGGGTAGAATAGAAAAAAAGAAGAAGAGGAGAAAAACATGGTAGGTTCCCTCTTGAAAAAAACAGGACAAATAAAATGCTATTTTTAAAAAGGTAATAGAGAAGAATGGAAGGGGGATGGATTTGGGGGGAACATGGGAATACTGGTATGAAGAGTGAAGGAAACAAAATCAGTATAAGAATTTGTAAAATGATTATAATAATGTAAAGGAAAATTCCTTTGAAAGACTAGAGGACTGTGACTAATGTAATAATCAAATACAACTTCGATAGATCTTAAAAAGAAAGGAAAATAAAAAAAAAAACCAGGAAAACTAAAAATAGTAGATTCAGAGAGAATCCCTCCTTTGTTTTTCCTTCTGGTTTTGCTTTTGTCTCTCTAGACTTATCCATCATGCCTCAGTTGCCTTCTCCTGATGAAGTTCCCCTATCCCCAATGGCACTCTCATCTAGCATTATTCCTCTGCCATGGTGTCCCACTTCTGCCATTGATGAGTCTGTCCTAGAGGCTCCATTTTGAGGAATGGTTCAGGCAATCTTTATTGCTCTCCCCTCTCTCCTCTTTTCCTTTTTAAGTACTGTCTTCTGTTAGAATGTAAGCTCCTTGAGGTCAAGGACTCCTTTTCTTTTCTTGTATTTGTATCCTCAGTGTTTTATACAGTGATTCGATCACAATAAATACTTAACAAATGGTTGTTGACTTAACTAACTCAGGCTACGGTGGGGTGGGATGGGGGGATGTAAAAAGAAGCAGCCATGGCCCATTCCCCCAGGAAACTTACAGTCTAGTAGGGGAGAAATGACAAGCACACAGGGAACTACAATACAGTATAAAAGAATAATATGAGAAGTAGAGAATATCTCAAAGGAAAACACTTCAGGTAGCATTGTAATGAGAGTAAAAGAAATTTTTAGTTATGAACATTTCTACTTTAAGTGTACTTCTTGATGTCCCTTTCCTTTTTTCTTCCCCGGCCCCATATAAATTGTTTTAAGTGATATTCCTTATAGTTCTGCTTATCTATTAAATTTAATTAATTCCCCCAGCTAAACATGATTCTGGAACCTCTCAGACCCTCTATCTGACCTCTCCAATGTACTTATTCATTTCCTAATAATTAAAAAAATTAGCTGATATTTCTGTAGCACTCAAAGATTTATAAAACATTTTGTATATCTTTTCTTATTTGATCCTCATGTATTCTTGTAAGGTAAGTTCCATCAGAGGCCATGCCCTCAGGAGCTAACACACCCAGTTTTGTACTTTGGGGGATAGTGTAGCCTCTTCCTCACCAAATCTGTTTTCTAAATTGCATCTTTATCCCCTACCATTTTTTACTTCTTCTCAGAAAGGAATCCAGTCAAAACTATCATTGCCTCTGCAAAGATCTTGCCAATTTATTAACCCAGAGATGGGCAAACTTTTTAAAGAGGGGGCCAAAGGAAAGGAAATGCTCATCTGTCAGTCTGTTTTTAAGACAACTCTTGAAATTTCATTGTATTCGTCAGATGAGGAATAATGTCACACCACCCGATAGAACATTTCAGGGGGCCTTAGTTTGCCCATCACTGGATTATCCTATTACCCCACTCTCTTTCTCTGTGATTTCCCAAACAACACGTCCATAGCTAGCCACTACTTCCCATCAGAATGTAACCTCCAAGGTGAGGTCATGGGTTCAAATCCGGCCTCAGATATTTCCTGGGCAAGTCACTTAAATCCAATTTGCCTAACCCTTACCACTCTTCTGCCTTGGAACCAATACTTAGTATCACTTCTTACACAGAAAGTAAGGGTTATTAAAGGGAAAAAAAATGAGTGTAAGCTCCATGAGGGAAATTCTTTGATGCACAGAGTAAGTACTTAAATACTTTTTCATTTATTTATTTATTTATTATTTCGTTGGTGATAAACTCAGGGCACAAAGAAGTTAAATACTATGGGGAGCAGCTAGATGGTTCAGTGGATTGAGGATTAAGCCTAGAGACAAGAGGTCCTGACCTGCAGACACTTCCTAGCTGTATGACCCTGGGCAAGCCACATAACCCCCATTGCCTGGCCCTTACTGCTCTTCTGCCTTGAAGTCAATACTTTATATTGATTCTAAGATGGAAGATAAAGGTTTAAATAAAATACTTAGCATGATCATATATTTAGTGTCAGCTGTATGATTCACACCCAGATCCTTTCTGGTGCTAAGGTGAATGCATTTCCTTCTCTACCATCCTATACTGTACTTCTCTAAGAATAATTTCAATCCCAGCCACCCAAAACACTATCCAAACAGTAAATTCTATGAAGACCAGGTCTATATTATTTCTTTCTTGTGTGTGCAGGCACTCAGCTGCTGTTTATTGAATTGAAGCACACACATTGTAATATTTTACTTTAACAATGAAGGATTTGATTTATTTTCAAAGAAGGTGCCCGAATTTTTAGATCCTACCCACCAGATAAGAAGCCGACTATTTAAAAAAGATCTCCCAGTCTCCTGCAAGCTTGGAGCCCTTTGGACCGCGGGGGATCCCCTTGCCACTGCGTTTTGTATTATATTGGTGTGTTTTTTATCACACTGACTAGATTGGGATCTTCCTGAGGCCAAGGAGTGCCCCTCATTCCCCTTTGTACCCTCCTCAGAGCCTAGCACAGGGAGCACCTTGCACACATCAAACATTTTATTAACGCTTGCCCAATGAATCAAGGAAGAGACAGTTTTGACTACAAGGATGTTGGGGTGCCATCTCATGGTCACTTGAGCAAACTGCGGGCTGCCTGATCCTAGCAGCCACAGAAAGGGGAGGAAAAAAAAAAAAGAAAAGAAAGAAATATGGGCATATCTTGCTAACTACCTCCTATACAATGACAGATAACACTTCACAGGCACTTAATATAGACTTGTTGTTTGACTGATTGCTAAGGAGACTCAGAGACAGGAAATAAGTGTGAAGATGATATGTGCTGCAGGAAAACCCTCCACGGGTCCCTCAGAGTTTATCCAAGCCAAGACAATAGCCCCAGGAAAGCCTCTTTAGAGTATCTCATATAAAATGAGGAAACTCCAGGGGTGTGTGGGAGCCAGCTTGAACCCTCCAGCCAACTGCTAAATTTTCAGTCTGAGAATTTGCACCTTGGAAATCACCAAATTCTAAATTAGGGCTTGATTTATTATTTTGTTGCTTATCCAGCCCAGAGGTATCAACTCCCAAGTAACCAGATTAAAATGTAATTGGGGAATATTTAACAAAAGAAATAAAAATCCAATAAACCATTGAAAATATTATATTTTATAAAACCAAATCAATAGATGGCCTGCGGGGATCTTTATGTATGGTTTAGTGACCCTCTCTTTTGTTTTGGAGTTTCAAACCACTAGTTTAGATTGAAGAAACTAATGGAGAAAATGTTAATAATTTATATTAAACTTAATTTTTGTTCTGTCCTCTGAGTATGTAAGCATATGTGTATATGTATATATACATACATATAGAATTATATATAAAAGCATATTGTATATATTATTTTATATATTTACAATTAAACATTTATTACTGGGAAACTCTCCCAGGAACAATGGACACTGGCTGACTAGGTGCAGCTAAGGTTAGTCTCATGAGAAATAAAAATATGGCCCCAGGCCCCCAAGTTTTCTATAAGCATTTCTTATGCTGATTCTTATGGCTTTACTCTTGAGGCTGGGATGGGCTTGAACTGGGCCCAACCAGGGTCATCTTAATGATTGAATCCTGTTCCACATGAACAGGAAAGGCTGAGGAAAGGTACAGATGGGGAAGGCAGTATAACAGGAGGAATTCAGACACTGAGATTAGAGGGAATACAATGCAACTAGTCAACATCAGGAACAAGAAGAACTGGTCAAGTCAATGGAAAAACAAAGCAATGGAAAAACCAGGAAAAAAAAAAAAAGAGAGGCAGAAGACAGCCTTAAAGATTGAAACACAGCATGTCCCAAAAAAGAGAATGGCAAGAGGCAAGGTATGGCTTTGAGATTACAAAAAATGGGTAATTGGGTGATAGCCAAAAAGATGAACTAGACAGAGTGATACATCTGAAAGAAAGCTGACACTGAAATCATAGGATCTCAGCTCAAACCTCACCCCAGTCTGACACATTCTTGCCATGTGGTTAGGCTTACCTTATCTGAGTAGTAGAGAAACTGGAGGAACATAAGGCATAAGAAGACTAGTAAGATGGGGAAGGCAGATGGGCAGAGATCAAGGCGTCTGAATGCTAAACAGAGGATTTTATATTTGATCCTGGATGTGATAAAGAGCTACAGTAGTTTACTGAGGTCAGGGGTAACAAAGTCAGGTCTGCTTTAGGCAGTTACTGAATGGAAAGATGGACTGGAATATAGAAAGACCAACAAGCATTAGTCCAGGACTAAGGTGATGAGGAAGAACCTGAACTAAAGTGGTGGCAGTTGAGAAAAAGTAATGTTGAATTGTATTATTTATTAGTAATATTTCTATGGGAAATCATTCATTTTTCCCAAGCCCCATGGTCTTCCAAGGTCAGGCTGAAATAGTCCATATCTCAAGATCTAAACTAGATTGGGCTCCACAAGCATCCTGACACTCAACTTCTTAACCTGTCAGATAAGGGAGAGTAAGTTATGTTTCTAGTTGCTGAACTTTCACCCAATTGAAAGTAAAGTGGGTCAGAGTTTCCCTAATTAGGTAAAGATCCACTTCCCCTGCAATGAAATAATGAGGGAGAAGCTAAAATCTTCAAGTCCTCCTCTTTCAAAATATCTACCAATGGGGATTGCTAGGGGCGGTCCAAGGAGCAAATTTCCAGGCCAATCAGAAATTGGACTCACTAATCAGGACTCAGGATATTTTGTAGAAGAGGCAGGTGAAAGATCCATTCATTGTTAAGAGAATACATTCCCTGTTAATAGATGATATTATTCTTGGGGAAATGGTCTCAGACGATTTATTGGTAAAAATTCTGGGCACTACACAGTATCACAGGAAAGAATGAGGCATATGCAAGAGATGTTACAAAGTTAAAATTGACAGTTTGGCAACAGATTGGAAATGGAGGAGGGAAAGAGAATGAGGAGTTGAGAATTTGGGACTGTAGGGAAGGCAAGAGATGTAAGAGACGTAGGGGAAGTAGAACTAATAAAGCTTGGGTATTCATTATATTGGGGGAGTAGAGAAGGAAGAATAAAGAATGACTCTGAAGTTATAAATTTGAAGTACTGGGAGGTTGGTACCCTCAATAGAAAAAAGAAAGTTTGGCTAAAAGTAAGAGGTTAAAGGGGAAGTGATGAGTTTTGTTTTGGACGCTCTGCATTTCAGTTCTCTATGGAAAATCCAGAAGAGGGTATTCAATAATCTATTGACAATGAGTAACTAGAGTTAAGGAGAGAAATTAGGACTAAACATATAGATTTGGGAGTCATTTATATCAAATCCATAGGAGCTATGAGATGGCAAAAAATAAAAGAGGACCCAGGAAAGAACTCCGGAGAACACTTTCACTAAAGAGAAGAAGGGAATGGATGGCGATCTTGAACTAAAAGCTCAGAAAGAATAGTAAGAATTTAATGACCATGAAATTTATAGGGTTGATAGATAACCATCCAGTCCCAACCTACTATAATGCCAGAAATACTGAATAACTCCACTCCCCCCAAAATAAAAGATGATATTTTTAGCAGAACAAAGAAGAGTTCACCTAAGTAATCATGGCCATTTCCCTAGCAGTTAGGAACAAAAGAATTCACACTATTCATCTTCAAAAAGACTTCCATAAAGCAGTCTATGGGTGGACTGCTTTTCCTTTGAATATAGACGTTAGCTAGACTACTATGCAGACAGACAAGAATGAATTAAGGAAAATAGTAGGGACCTTACTAAGTTACTTAAGTCTTAGAGCCCTAAATATAAGGGTAACTAACACCTCTTCTATACATACCCTTATCTCTATTAGTAGATATGATGCTTACATGCATTATTAGAGTGAGTTTCCTTAATCAGAAGACCCCTTTACCAATGAAATCACAGATCTAGGAGAGGAATGATACCTAATTCATCATTTTCCTAAGTATTACCCTGGAAATAGAGAATAATCAAGACCAGGTCATGCCAGAGTAAACCAATTTCAGTTTTTGATGAGATTGAAACTGATGAGGGGAATGATGTAGATGTAGCTTATCTAAATTTTACACTAACCTTTGATAAGGTGAGAGGCATGGTAGAAATGCAAGATAGAAAGGCAGCCTTGAAATCAGGAAGGCCTGGGTGCAAGGTTCATTTTGGACACTAGCTATGAGACCTTGGATGAGTAGCTTAGCTTCTGGGTGCTCTGGATGATTCCCTAAGACTATATAAATTGCAGAAAAGATAAGGACCTTTGTTTGAATAAGGACTTTCCCCATCCAGGAGTTCTCCACCATTCTAATCACAGATCCAGTGCCTATCCTTTATCTGGGTTGATAACATGGAATATTATTCTGTTGGGAAACATGGAGAGATGAGAACTAGAAAATAATATAACTAAAAACTACAGTTCGATGGATTCAGAAGAGGTTGAATGACAATAATTATTCAATGAAATATTGGGAATAGTTCTCCAATGAAGAACACTAAGGATTGGTCCTCAGCCCGGTGCTATTTAACATTTTCATCAGTTCCTTAGATAATGGCACAATTGTGTCAGGATGGACCTAATGCTAGCATCCTATAAATTCAGGTTTGATTTTGGGATGAAATGAAGCATTGGTAAGTCACTGAAGCATTAACAAAATGCTTTGCCCTAACATAGGACAGGCGATAAGGATCTTGTGGCAGTCAGTTTCTATAAAAGATGCCTCCAAGCCTCATTTCCATGTGGAAACACATCTGGACAGAAGGGCAAAGAATGGTATATATGCATGGTCTTCAGAAATTGGCCGTGTCAAAAGGACTCCAACTTTTATATTGGTTGGACTTTTTATGCCCCTTTATGCTAAGTCTTATAAAGAACTTAAAACATGCTCAACTCATAGCAGGTGCATAATACATGCTTGTTCCCTTCTCTACCTACCTTAGATGACCAGGAAGATGAATCAAGAGAACATAGGCCAATCAGGTCCTGAGGGATAGCTTTGTTGTGTTTTAGGGAAAACTAATCTGTTGTGGGGAAACAGGAGGAACCCCAGTCCTATTACAGATAAGATGCTTATCAAATTAGTAGATGATTAATAATAAAAAGGATTGGTAGCACAGTTAAAAATCAAGATTCAAAAAGATATTGATGGGTAAAAACCTGGACAAGGAATCTAAGAGATGAAATTGAATCAAATTCTTAGAAATCTAGGAAGAAGAAATTCAAAAAGGATAAATGGATAGTTTTCCACTTGAGTTGAAAAAAATTTTTCAGAATGTAAGATGGGGAGACAGCAGTTTTTCAGAAAAGAGTTTTAGTTGACTTAAAGTGCAATATGTGTCAGCAGTATGATACAGAAATTTGAAAAGAAAAAAAGAATGTACTTGTAGGCTATATTAAACGATTCACTTTGTTTCCCAGAAGGAAGTAATAGCCCCAGTCAGATGACAACTAAATTATGATATTCAGTTTGGGGCTCCACAGTTTAAGAAGGGCATTGATAAACTGAAAACTATCCAGAGGAGGAAAACTAAACTGATGAAAGGTGCTGCATCATTGTCATATATGGACCAGTTGAAAAAACTAAGAATGGTTAACTTAGAGGGCAACCTGGGGAGAAGGAGGAACATGAGAGCTATCCTAATGTATCTAAGTATTATCATGCGGAACAGAGATTTTTTTTTACATATCATTCTAAATGACTACCACATCCTCTGTTTATGTATATTTCTTCTAAGTACTATGATAATGAAAATTTTTTAAAGTTATAGATATCATCTTTCCGTATAGGAATATAAACAATTTGACCTTTTTGAAGCCCTTAAATTTTTCCTTTCTTATTTACCTTTTTATGCTTCTCTTTAATTTTGCATTTGGAAATCAAATTTTGTCTTTAAGCCTGGTTTTTTCATCAGGAATGCTTGGAAATCTTCTATTTTATTAAAAGACCATACTTTACCCTGAAAGAATGCCATCAGTTTTTAAGGGTAGGTGATTCTTGGTTGTAAACCCAATTTCTTTGTCTTCAGGAATATCATATTCCAAGCCTTTCAGGCCTTCAATGTGGAAGCTGTCAGATTCTGTGTAATCCTGACTGGGGCTCCATGTACTTGAGTTGTTTCTTTCTGACTGCTTACAGTATTTTCTCCTTGGTCTGGGAGCTTTTGAACTTGGCTATAACATTCCTAGGATGTGTCATTTGGGGATTTATTGCAGGAGGTGATCTGTGGATTCTTTTGATTCCTATTTTACCCTCTTGTTCAAGAACACCAGGGCAGTTTTCTAGGATAATGTCTTGTCATATGATTTTTTTTGGGGGGGGCCTGTGGACTGGGAATTCCAAAAGTTGATGATTCTGTCTTCTCTGCTGCTGGTTTACAGGGCTCTTCAATGTGAGACATTTTGCCCTGGGGCTAGGTCTTTACTGGAGCAGTGTAGGCTTGAAAGGACCCAGTGTTATGGTCTTCTGGGTCTCACTATGGGCTAGTACCAGACCCGGGCACTTTAAGAGGTGAGTATGAAGTGCACTTTTGTTGGTGTAGCCTGCATCCTGGGATCCCTAAATTGGTCTATACCAGTGATAGGCAAACTTTTTAAAGAGGGAGCCAAAGGAAAGGAAATGCTCATCTGTCAGTCTTTTTCTAAGGCAACTCTTTTGAAGTTTCATTTATTGTATCCTACTCATTGTATTTGTCAGATTAGGAATAATGCCATGCGGCAGGACAGAACATTTCAAGGGGCCTGCATCTGACCCATGGGCTGCAGTTTGCCCATCACTGGTCTATAGCGAGGTTCAGAAAATGGGATAGTAGGTGGTGGTGGAGTGGTCAGCCAGAATTCCTCTGTGTGCAGTTTGCTTCCCCTTATCCAATGAAAATCAGCTCTCTCTGATTACCTTTCAAATTGTGTTCAACAGGAGAGACCCCTCACTCCACCTTGTTATTAGTTTTTGACTCCTATAGTTTCAAGGCACTTTTAAAAGATTGGTTTTGGAAGCATGGTCAGAGTGGTTTCGGCTTTTGTTGCTACTAAGCCGTCATCTTGGCTCTGCCCCTTGGAACAAGAATTGTTGTTGAGTTGTTTCAGTTTTATTTGACTCTGTGTCCTCATTTGGATTTTTCTTGGCAAAGATACTAGTTTGCCACTTCCTTCTCCAGTTCATTTTACAGATGAGGAAACTGAGGCAAACAAGCTAAAGCAACTTGACCAGGGTCACACAGCTAGTAGGTATTATCTAAGGCCAGATTTGAACTCAGGAAGATAAGTCTTCTTGACTCCACATCCTACCTATTCTGCACCACCCACCTGTTCTGTTTAGGCCAAGAGGGCAGACTTAGGAGAACAATAGGTTAAAGGTGCAAAGTGCTTAAACCCAATGATATCACAACAGGGGCCATGCTTTTAAAAGGTAAAGGAAATAGGAAAAGGTCCCATTTGCAGGAAGAGGGAAGTGGGAGGCTAAATGATTTCTATTCTAAGCTAAACACAGAAGAGTTGTCATAGACATCTAGTTGTCATAACTCACTGTTCATTTGTTTCTTGCCATGCATGAATAAAGAAATTTAATCAGAGATAATAGTGAAACTTTATTATAATCAAGCATTTCTCCATCTTTTCTTCTTTGATATCAAATATGCTAATACTGATGATAGAAAATAAAAAGGCTTTGATTTTTATTTTTCTTCCTTTTTAATCTCTTTTAGAGATAACATGGTATACTTGAATAGAGAGTGGGCCTCAGAGTCAGACAGGCCTGAGTTTAGTCACACTTTTGGCCTACAGACTATGTGACTATCTTTTGTCTTTCTATCTCCCACATTTAGCACAATGCCTGACATATAGTAGGAGCTTAATAAGTGGGTATTTAATATAACCTTTTCACAAGTAGTTATATATTGCAAGGCCCTCATAGTGATAGTAAGGTGAGTCACTTGGTAAGTAATTGGCTCATTTGGGTAAAGAGAATTGACTATTGAAGCAGGTAGGAAAATGAGAATTAAGAAATGGTTCCAAGATAACACATAGAATTTATTCATCTCATAAAGAATATTTTCCTCCAAGACATGAGCACCAGAAACCACTTCAGTTGGGGCATTTACACTTCTTTTTTGAAAAAGCCTTTCTAGGTCAAAACTCATTACAATAAACTCTGAGAAACTGTCTCAATTTTTCCTGCCCTGAAATTCAGTTGTATTGCTTCTGTCTAAAATAAGCTGGCCATCAGCCTGGACTTGATTATCTTTGCATTTTGCAGAAATTCCCATTCAAATGCTATTTCTCAAAATGGGATTTGACCTCCGTTATAATCACATTCTGACAACTTAATTCATTTAAATCAACAGAAAATTCATTGTAATGGCCCAAGATCCCATTTTTTCACATTCCACTGAAAATGAGTGGCTAAAGCATCTTCAATGGATGATGCAGAGGATGGAATGTATCTACCTGATTGTTAACAGATAGACCAATTTGAAGAGACTAACTGCAGAAAAATAGAACTTGGTCTGGGTATAAGTCTGTTCAAAAAAACTACAGATAAAGAGAGGTGGTATATTGAGTGGAGACAATTAAAATATAGACGTGAGAAATGCATAAAATGAATGCTGAGGCAGGGCCACTGTTTACCTCTTTCTTGCCACACATGAACAAACAAATTTAATTCAAAGATAATAGTGAAAACTTATTGTAATCAAGCATTTTCCTCTTTTCTTTGTTTTCAAGTGTGAAATTAAAAGAATTAAAATTAAAACCAAAGTCTTTTCATTTTCTGTCTTAGCAATAATAAGTGGAAATGTTAAATGGGCAGATTGGTGCAATTGGATGCATTACAAGATCTGAGTCATAAGAGGCTTTTCTAGTCATCTATTTTAGCTAGTGAGCAATAAGAATCCCTCCCCAAAAATGTGTTTATTAAGTACCTACTATTGTTCCATTAACGGTGCTAAAAATTTTACAGATATTATTTCATTTGATCTTCACAACTCTGGGTTGTAGTTAATGTTATTATTATTTCCATTTTACCATTGGGGAAACTAAGGTACACAAGGGTCAAATGATTTGCCTAGGGTTTCACAGCTAGCAAATGTCTAAAGCAATATTTGAATTCAATTTTTCTTGAGGACCTAACAATCTATTCACTATGTCATTTAGCTCAGCTGTTCTATATTATGAATACTCTGAGAATGAGTGATGCTGGTCTCCTTGTTGCTCCTCACACAAGATACTCCATCTCTCAGAATTTTCACTGGCTCTCCGCCATGCCTGGTATTCTTGCCCTTCTCAACTCCATTTCCTGACTTCCCTGACTTTCTTCAAGTCCCAACTAAAATCCCACCTACAGGAAGCCTTTCCTAGTCCCCTTGATGTTAGTTCTATTACACTATTGATCTCCATTTGATCATGTATATATCTTGTTTGTTCACAGTTGTTTTTGTGCTGTCACCCCCATGAGATTGAAAACCTTGAGAGAAGGGACAGCCTTCTGCCTTTCGTTGTACCTCTTCACTTTAGCATAATGTTTGTCATATAGTAGGAGTTTAATAAATGTTTCTTGATTGAGTGACTGACAGTCATCAAATTATTGATGGTAGATCATCAGTGAGGGGATACCTCATATCCACTCACAAAGCTCAAGCCACTTTTTATTTTTAGTAAAACTAAAAACAATCTGATTTTTAGAAAGTTCTTCTTGACATATGCAGAGTATCTAGTCACATATAAATTTTCCTCCTTGCAACTTTGGCCCATTGCTTCTAGTTCTGCCTCTCAGCCCCAGTGGAACATCCTAAACCCACATTGGGTACTTGTTGCCCCCATATTCCATTCATCTTGAAGGCTTCCTCCCAACTCTCATCTCTCACTGTTGACCTCTTACCTCTCATTCAAGGTACAACTCAAATATTACTTGTTCATTTGAGTTCTCCATGATCACCCCAACTAGAAATGATATCTCCTTCCTCTAGGACCTAGTATGTATGTGTGTGTGTGTGTGTGTGTGTGTGTATATATACATAATGGTTTTGTGTTACCTACAGCTGCTCTTTAGCAAAGTATCAGTGTGTATATCTCCTCTTCTACATTGCAGAAGAAAGGGATCGACCATCCTTATATCTTCCCACTAATATCTAGCATACCTCCTTGCATATAGTAGGTACTCAATGAATGTTTACTGCCTGAATATACCTATTACATAAAAAGAGATATAGCCATCTTCTAAAACAGTCAACCAAAAATAGTTGATCTTGATGCTAGATTTAAAGTAATACTAATTAGAAAATTTTATTTTCTGATTATTATTTTTGTATTGTGCATTTATAAATCATTTTTGTATTGTATTTGTATATATTGGTACCTTTGTATATATATCAGAAAATTGTACATATCATAACAATTCTAAAGAAGTTCATTTCACTTTCTTTTTTCTATATGACATTGAAAGATAAAGGTAAGAGCACCTCGAGTTTCAACTTGACATCTTCTTTTGTCTTAGAAATAAAGTCTAAACCAGAGATGGCTGACTCCACTCCGCTGCAGTATTGCCCATAAATAACCAATCTGAAAGGTAAAAAAAAAGACAAAAAGAAAAAAAGAAATAGAAATGAATAACAAAGAACTAGAATGAAATAAAAGGCAGAGAGACAGAATATCTATCTGTATGAAACCATTAGGAAAATCTACAACAATTAACTACTAATCAATCTACTAATTGACTACAAATCAAGTTAGGACTAACTACTAAATAATTACTGATCAATTCACTAATGTTTATTAAGTGTGTACTGTGGCAGGCATTGTGACAGCAATTAGAAGTAGCTAGGTGGTATTGTACAGTTAGAATCTTGGACCTGGAGTCAGGAGAACCTGAGACAATTATTAGAAAAGTCATTTACTCTCCATTTGCCTTAGTTTCCTCAATTATAAAAGAGCAATAATAACAGTACCTAAATCCCATGGTTGTTGTAAGGATGAAATGAAATAATATTTGTAAAGCACTTAGTACACTGACTGGTGCATAGTAGATTTTAAATAAATTCTTATTTCCTCTCTTTTTCCTCCCAGTTCCCCTAGTTAGAGGACGATAGTCAAGATAAAGAAGTATTGATATATCTGTGAATATGAGAATATCAATTTGGCCCAATATAATTAGAGACCTATCAGCTTTATCCAGCTCTGAGCACTGTGTCTGGCACACAGCAGTCACTTATTAAACGTTTATTGATTGATTGTCAGAGGTGTATTAAGCCCTGAGATTATTTTTAGAAGTCACTTTTAATTGTGGAACAAAAATATGTGGATAAGTCGATCCCCAAATCTGAGCCTCGGTTTTCCTATAGAATCTGATAGCTGTCATCTCTGCTTTTCCACAGATATTCCCTAATGCCTGGATTATACTTCCCTTACTCACCTCTACCTGGCTTCCTTCAAGCCATGTTTCATCCTCCATCTTCTTCATAAGGCCTTTCTCAATATTCTCAGTTTCTAGTATTTTTTTCCATGAAATTATAGTGTATTACTTTATATTTTGGGGGAAGGAGGAAGGAAAGAGACTGGTCATTTAATTAGCATGGGAAAGTCCCATTTCCTACACTAGTAGCTCTCTTTGCCAATATAGATCAATAACTGCTCTGAGATTTACAGTCTTGGAGAATTCAGGGGCATTGAAAGGTAAAGTGCTTGGAGTCACACAGGATATAAATATATTCATTCACTTTTCTAGACTGCCTTTTTCCTATTACACATATAATACTTGTTTATTTATGTACACATTGTATACCACAGGTTGATTTTTCTTTTTGTATAGGATTAGTATTATATAGGTTTTGGATCTTGACATTAGATTTAAGATAATAATAATTAGAAAGCCTTATTTCTAATTATTACTTATATATTATATATTTATAAATATTTTATATATATTTTTGCATATGGTAGAACTTTTGTATATACCAGAAAATTGCGTATATCATAACCATTCTCATTAAGGTATCCAGACCCTTGGTAGGGAGTGAGTGGCCAAGCTCGGGTTCTGATTGGAAGAGACTGAGAAGAAAGTCACACAGCAATCAGACACTAGAAACTTGATCAAGGTCAGAGCTGAAAAGATGGTTCCCTTTGCTGGCTGGAGCCTACCTTTAAGTCTTTTTCCCCCATTCAATAAGAAGCAATGAACTAACCATGACAAGAAGCAAGCAGAGGCTTCTATCAATAACAAGACACCAAATGGAAAAGAACCAGGCTAGTATCATTCATACCTAGTACCATATCCTGAACAGCTCAGGTATTAGATAAATATGTAGTGAACTGAATTAAATGTATACAATAGGACTTTGTTTTACTCCAACTCAACACACTTGAATTCAGATATATGTGACCGGCAATAAAAAAAAAAAAAAAAAAAAAGGCAGAAAAACATACAAAATAAAAATATTTAATTATGTGCTAAATTCATACTATTTTCCCTAAGTAGTTCACCCAATCATTTTCATTCTCCCTCTGAAAAATTTTAATGTCAGTCATTACACATTGTTTTACACAAACATTAGCTCCTACATCAGTCTTTGCCCAGTTTTCCCTTGTACCAAATCATGTCCATGTCAGAACAGTGCTTCTCTTTGTTTCATTAATGCTATTTAGCTATTAATAATGGCCCCAAAGCACAAGTGTGGTGATACTTTTATAATTGTAGCTCTTATAAGCCTAAGAAAAGTCATAAAGTGTCTAGGTATGTTCATATAAGAAATATTTATTAAATAAGGATGCTTATTATTATGCATGATTTTCAGCTTCATAAAGGGTCTTAGAATGGATTTATTGGTTCTGTAAAATGAAGTCCTACTGTAGAATGAAGAAAAAGGGCTAAATGATTTCAAGAATGGCTTCTTTCAAATCTAAGAGTCATTGAAATCACTGATTAGTAATGGTATCAATAGAAATAACACTTCTAAAGAGCTTTCATATTCACCAAGCACTTTCCAGTGGAGACTTTCTGATTCTCGTTATAAAGAAGAATAAAAGGCAACGTCCAGAAGAAAGGCAGATTCAGGAGAGGTGACTTGACCAGTGTAGCCCATTAAGAATACCCAAATGATATGAATTATGGAAGTGTTTGAATTTTCATGTGCTTTAACAAGGAAATGGAACCAAATAAATCATCCAAAATTAGTTTTAGAAAGATGCTAATTGCAGAAGCAGTATGATATAGTGGATATGGGTCAATGCAGTGGATAGAGCATAATCCTGGAGACAGAAGACTGAGTTCCTGAGTTCAAATCCAGTCTTAGACATTTACTAGCTTTGTGACCCTACCTGCTATGTGTATAACTACTTTTCTTCACCAGTTGTTAATCTTCCATATATGGTTTTACTCTTTCCATCTCCTCCCTATCTCCTTCCCAAAGCCAACAATTGGAAAGAGCAATGAAAGTGTTACCTATGTCCCTAAAGTTTTCACTTTCTTGACCAAGATTTGATAATTTATGGACCTAATCTATAGGTTCCTTTTTTGGCAGATGAGGGTAAATCAACACACCATTAGGTAGTGGTCCTTGAGAAGGTTTTCTGTTACTTTCTAGATATATATCCTAGGAAGAAAAGGTCTTTTGATTCTTTATGTGAGGCTAATATATGGCTCTGATTGCCTGAGTATCTTCTCAGCAGATAGTTGCCAACCAACAGAAATCTAAGAAAAGGAAAACTAAGTTTTGTTATTTGAAAGATCATAAAGTAGATTCATTGATTTTTTTTTTATTTTGCTTGATAGAATCCCATTCCTGAAATGCCCTCTTTTCATCTCTACCTCTTTGCTTTCCTGACTCCCTTCAAGTCCCAGCTAAAATCTCATCTTCAACAGGAAGTTATTCCTGAGAGGATATTGCTCATAATTCTAGCTCCTTCCCTCTACTAATTACTTCCAATTGATCCTATTTGTCACTTGTTTGTACATAGCTGTTTGTGCCTTGCCAATCTTACTGGATTGTGAGCTCCCTGAAGGCAGGGGCTATCATCACTTTTCATTATATATCCAGTACTTAGCACAGCACCTAGCATATTTGTTTAGCCATTTTCAGCTGTGATCAATTTTTTGTGGGGTTTTCTTGGCAAAGATACTAGAGTGCCTTGCCATTTCTTTCTCCAGCCAGGCATATTAAAAGATTATTCGCTGACTGACTGACTTCTCTATTGTAGTACCATGTACAAATGTAATGAGAAAATCAATAATCCATGCCTTAATCAGTGCTTTAAGTGTATTCAGATTACCAGATTAGAATTACCAGATATAACAGTGTAAATGGTAATAAGAACATGGTCCCAGATAAGAGCTGGTATATGTAACCAGATTAAAAATGTAGTCCCAGGGTAATATCAGAGTAATAGTCTTAAGAGTGTGTTTGTGCTAGCAAATTATCATAAATCAGTGATTATATGTTATACTAGCCTCTATTTTATTTAGTCTCTATATTAAATAGAATCATGTAAGAGGGGGAGCTGTAACTGAGTGGCCAGACCAGCTAGGTAGCTAGATTGCCCAAGAAGGCTTCTAGAGGTTTTGGGGATTGAGGATTTCTCAGCAATGGGGTTTGGGGACAAACATGAAACAATGAGAGTGTGTATTTGGTAGCTCAGAGTCTTATACATCAAACCAGGGATTTTGCAGACCTCTGGCCATTGTAAATTTTTTCTCCTTACAATAAAGCCAGATCCTTGCCCAGAAGGGTTTCCCAGTATCTTTTCTTTTACATAGTAGGTGTTTTAACCAGTATTCTGGAGTTTAATTTAAATCACCTCCTACTTTTCTATATATAGAAACTAAGGTACAGAGAGATAAAATGATACAAAATTACACATTTAGGAAAGTTACTAAGACTACTTCTCAGTCTTTCCATTCAGTGATTCTGAAAACAAAAGTACACACACAATAATGCAAAAATCCATTGTTTGGGGATTAAGAATTGTGTGTTTAACTAACTAGAATATAACCAGAACTAGAGGAAGCTGAGTAAGAAATAATTGTTATTTCAACCCTGACCCAAAGCACAAATGCTTCCCAAAGAGGTTGTGCCTGATCTAAGGAGTAATACAAAGATTAAAGATACTGAGCATTACTTTTCCCTTAAGAAAACTCTGATCAATACACTGGCCCACCATGATTCCAAAGCACTAAGGATGAACAATGCTACCTGCCTGCTAACAGAGCTCCCAGACTCAGGGTGCAGAACGAGAGGTATATTTTTTGAACATGGCCAATGTAAGCATCCATTTTGCTTACCTATGTATATTTGTTTTTCTTTTCTTTTTTCATCTGGGGAAGAGTCAGACAGAAGAGAAAAAATGTTTATTAATTGAAAAAACAATTTTTAAAAATTACCTTTCCTTGTAGTTAATGAAAATTTGATATAAATTCTGGTCATTTTTATTGACAATGGAGTCATTAATCTCTTGTGTCAGGCTTCTGTGAACTTTCACCAGTTCCTAGAAAAAGAAAATAATATCATAGAACATTAATAAGCAAATTCATCAAGAGTCAACCTCCCTTAGGCCACCCTATCGCCCACACCCCAGCAATAGAAAACCCAAATAGTGGTTGGAATTTCTGCTCATCACCAAATTGATTTATCTGTCCACATAAATCTGTCAATATCAGGGCTGTAGATATATTTTTAAAGAAATAAAACATGCGAAATAGCAGACTTTGCCTTGAAATGTCAGTGTCTATGCAACAAGAAAAATGAATTCATTAGTCATTAAGAGCTAATTTATCCACCATGCAAAAATATGCGTGGCTCCTTTTCACCCACTTTATAATCATTTATAATTTTTAAATAAAATTAGTCAAGTGCTTAATGTTTTATTGACAAGAGAAAATAATGATTCTATGTCGCTGGGTGTGAAAAATTAGATTTGTACATTGGTCAATTAGTGGTATCCTTATGCTAAGCTAACAGCAGTCACACTGAATTGCTTAAAACATCAGATAGTTAATGGCAGAAAGAGAGAGCTAATAAATTTGACTAAATAGTTGAGCTACTCAACAGCCAGAAGTTCACAATTTTTCAGAAAGGCAAATAATCTCCAGACTTGAGGCAGAAAATACATGTCATAACTGAGAAGGGCTATATGCGTCCTCCATTTGAATCAAGGGTTCAATTTTCCCATTATCCCCTCTTTGGTGCCTATCATGGCTTAAAATACTTTTTTAATAGGAGAATGGAAAAAATAGTCTTGTCATTTAGTTGAGATAGCTAGAAAATCTATAATAATTAGAATGTTAAATGTTTCTAAAATTAGAACCTATAATATTTGAGGTTCCCTATCTCAAATTTTCTAGAACAAGTTTTAAATTCTTTGTATGCTTAAAAGCAATCTGATATTGTGACTTCTGCCCACTATGTGAAAAATTGATGTTATGAGCATGGGAAGACATATATAAACCGAGGCAGAAGAAGTAAGCTGGAACAGGAAAACAACATATGAAATGTCTACAATGAAAATGGAAAGCACAAAATACCTGAAACTAAATACTGCAAAGTCATAATAACTAAACTTGAGTCTAAAGAAGAGATATAAGTAGGACTTCACCAGCTTCTATGTAAAGAAGTAGACCTATGGGAATAGAACACTACACTATCAGACTTTTTCTAAATCACCATTAATTTTACTGAATTGTCCTCCCACTCTATCCCTATTTTTCATCTTTTTTATAAGGGATGTCTCTCTGTGAGATAGATAGGATTAAGGGGAGTCATACATTAGCATAATTTCCCCATGAAGGTTATACTTTTGGACAAGGATCTTGTAATAATAACAACTCACATCTCTTGTTCATCCTTCATTTTGGTAGAGGGCCAATGACATCACAGTGGGATGTCTTGACTTGTATGTGAATTGGATTTAAGTAAGGAAGATTTGCACAAAGTCATCAACTTCACTCTCTCTTCCAGAGTTATCAAAGTTCAGTGGCCAGAATTTTGTTTTGCTAAAAATCAAAATATCTGATGATGACCTGGGATACACTGGATACATTGTCTAACCAAGATCTACAAGTTCCATAATAACTGCTTCATCCATCATCATGGTCTTTGAAACATATTGTTCTCATCTGCCCATTCTGCTCACATTTATATAGCACTTCAAGGTTTGCAAAGTGCTCAATATATGCTATCTCATTTAATGATCACAATGACCCTATATGGTATTAATACTCCTTTTCGCATTTGAGGAAGCCAAGGTAAAATAACTTTTTTCCAAAGCATATGACTAAGTGCCTATGGAAAGATTCAAACCTAGCCCTTCATAACTTCAAGTCCAGCACCTTCACTATTACACGATGGTACTTTTGCAATTAGCATCTCCTTTAAAATAATTTTTAGTAAGCCATCTATTTGTCTCTATTTCCTTGTTAAAGTCCATGAAAATCCAACCACTCCAATAAATTCAGGAGGGCATTCTTACTATTAAAATAACATATGAAATAAAGAGGCATTTGAGATCTCCCCAAAACTCAGAAGCAAATATTTGATCTGACTGATGGACATGGCAAAGCAGAGAAGAGACAGGAGAGAAAATGGCACTGAGACAATCCATTGGATACAATAAGCAAAAGGATTAGGCTAGTCTGAATCAAGATAAGGATGATGAAAGAGCAACAGCAGCACTACAGAGTAAGAAACTTTATGGTTACTGAGTCATGTTCCTAAAATGATACATCCACCAGTTATCTCTCAGACCATATTCCTCTTCTTTTTTTTAACCGTTACCTTCTGTCTTAGAATCAATATAAATAATTAAATAATGGCTAATATTTATATAGCTCTTAATATATGCCAGGAACTTGCTGAGTATTTTGCAATTATTATCTCATTTGATCCTCACAATAATCTTATGAGGTAGATTCTCTTATTATCCACATTTTACAGATAAGGAAACTGAGAGAGAGGTTAAATGACTTGCCCAAGGTTAACAACTAGCAAGGGCTAAGCAATTAGGGTTAAGTGACTTGCTCAGGGTCACATAGCTAGGAAGTATATGAAAACTTAGGCTCTCTTAATTCCAAGTCTGACACCCAGCTGCCCTGACCATAGTCCTTGTCCAATGAATATAGAACATCACTAAATAGAGGATGTCTTCTGAATTCTTTCTTCCTTTTGAGAAAAAGAGAAATGTTGAAAACTGTCTCCACCCAGAGAAGAGGAAAATTTTATTAGTCTATTTTTTTTGCTTGAATTGTGATTAATTTTAAAAAATAAGGAAAATATCTAAGAACCATAAGGTAAATACAGAAAGGGATAAAATGTTAGCAATGATAACGGCTATAATTTATATAATTTTTCAAGGTTTGGAAAGTATTTAAAAAATGCTATTTTATCCTCACAACAGCTATGGAAGGCACATGCTCTTATCATCCCTGTTTTAGAAATGAAACTGAAGTAGACAAAAGTTAAGTGACTTGCCCAGGGCCATACAACATAAGTGACTGAGGACAGATTTGAGCTTTAGTCATTCTGATTTCAAACCAGATGAGGAAACTGAGGTAGACAGAAGTAAAGTGGCTTGGCCAGAGCCATACAATATAAGTGGCTGAGGCAAGATTTGAGCTCAGGTTGTCCTAGTTTCAGACCCATGTGAGGAAACTGAGGGAGACAGAGGTTAAGAGTTTTGCCCAGAATCACAAAAAGTAATTGACTGAGCTAGATTTGAGCTAGATCCAGGTCCTATACTCTCTCCATTGCCTCAAGACTAGTTTCCTTGGAAAATTCTTAGGATTATGGAAGTTCTCTAGAGAATTATACAGAACATAAATCTTTATGCACAATAACATTTTGCAATTAAAAACAGGAATTTATAAAGTGTAATAAAATAAAATAAGGGCAACAAAAAGATAAATTTAGTTCCTGAACAAATAGGTTTTACAAGTTTCTCTTAAAGTTTAGTAATTTCTTCAATTTAAGCCAGAAGATCTTTACTTACAGGAATGTTGATGAATACAGTATCAAACTCGGTAGTTGTCAGAAATCTTTTCAGTGGGGTCATGAAATACTGTAATGAGACAATGCAGATACGATTGTTAAGTTGGATTCTTGTTTTCTAATCCATTTCCTATCTTTTTCAATCAACTATCCAACCATCCATTTGTTGAGCACCAACTGTGTAATCAGAACTGTGTTAATAATTCCCATGGAGATTACAAAAAGCATGAGATATGCTATCTTCCCCTCTAGGGGTTTACAAGCTAGTTGAAAAGTCAGGACATGTACGCATGAAAAGTTAATGAACAGGATATGGCAATATATTGTAAAGACAAAATGAGTAGAGTAGTAAAGGAAAAATAAAACAGATGTATGACTAGATCGAACTGATCAGGGCTTTGCACCAAATTTATTTATTTATTTAAAGTTTAATAAAGATATTTTATTTTACCAATTACATGCAATAACAATTTTCCACATATGTTTTCTGCAGTTTTATGGTCCAAATCATCTCCTTCCCTTCCTTCCCTCCCAGATCCCAGAGATGGAAAGGAATCTGATATGGGCTATACCTGTGCCATCATTTGCTCCAAATTTAGAAGTCATCAATGGCATTGAAAGATCTTCAACAGAGTAGAAACAATAGAGTATATCAAAGGAGCAAACTAATGATTCAATGGATGGAGAGACAGGCATAGAGTGGGGAAGTCCTGGGTTCAGGTCTGAGCTCAGATGCTTCCTAACGGTGTGACCCCTCCCCACCATGGGAAGTGACTTAAACTCTGTTGCCTGACCCTTACCACTCTTCTGCCTTTGAAAAAATATACAATGTTGATTCAAAGTTGGAACATAAGTTTAAAAATATAGATAGATAGATAGATAGATAGATAGATAGATAGATAGATAGATATAGATATAGATATATAGTACCCAATTAGCAAGAATTTGTTAAGATAAGAAGTTACCTGAGGGTATGTTTTTTCTTCAACCCCATCCCACTCCTTAAACTCTACCAAATAATAATGTAAATAATCAAATAATAGCTAATATTTATATAGCTCTTAATATATGCCAGGAACTGTGCTGAGTATTTTGCAACTATGATCTCATTTGATCCTCACAACAATCTTATGAGGTAGATTCTCTTATTATCCACATTTTACAGATAAGGAAACTGAGAGAGAGGTTAAATGACTTGCCCAGGGTTACACAACTAGTAAGCATCTAAAGTCTGACTTGGATCAGGTCTTCCTGAGGACAGGTCCAGCATTCCATCTGCTGCACCATCACATTGTGATGTCCTTGATTACAAAAATTGTTTATTTGGGCTCTGGGAGAAAGGAAGATTTTTAAAAAAATATTTAATAACTGATCTGTTCTGTGATTTTTCCAAAGTAAAGAGCTAGATAAATGAAAAATATAACATGCATTTGTTTTGACAGAATTGACACCAAGATTTTGTCATCCGTGAAAATGTTACCCACTTACTTTTTCTATTGACTCCAATGTTTCCGTGTACTTCTCCTCTGTCTGTTTGATTTCTGCGAGGCAGCAGCTTCGTATGTCATTTTCCAGACACTTCTGCAATTAGAAAGGAATAAAACTGCAATATTATTTAATGCACTGTAACTTACTGATCTAATCAGTATTAAAATCAAGCGAAAGCATGAGTTTTGGTAGGTGCTCAAAGTTTCAGCTCTAAAAAAATGACAAGTAGCTGATAGCAAGTGCTAACTGTAGGGCATCATTAGACATTGATTTTCAATTTTGAAATAGAGTAAATAAGAAAAGGTGAGAGAGTTATTCGAGTAGTGTGGTAGAAAAAGCACTGGGCTTACAGCCAGAATACTCTTATCACTTACTAACTAAATCATTAAGGGGAACTAAATTTATGTCTCTGAATTTGTCTTCTCATCTGTAAAATGGGAACAATTATACCAATGCTATAGACCTCATACAATTGTTAGGTGAAACAATGAACTGTAAAGGACTATATAAAGAGGGATATCATTGTTAATAACCACAATTAAAATATGATTTTAATTAAATTCTTTGATTTCAAAGGAAAACATATTTTCCTGGTGCAGAGGAAACAATACAGGATTTGAAATTAGAAGATTAGAGCTTGAATCCAAACTTAGTCACTTATTAATATATGACATGGGAAGAGTCACTTAATCCCTGTGGACTTACTAGTTTTCTCATCTGTAAAAAGTTGGGGTTAAGGGGAAAACAGAAGATTCTGGATATTTTTTCCAAAATGATCTAACCGGTTTGTATCTCATATCTGTCACTTTCTACCTGTTATCTTGGGGAAGTCACTAACCTCCCTGTGCCTCAGTGTTCTCATCGGTAGGATGAAGGGGTCCTTTCTAGCTGTGAATCCTTGAAACTATGATTCCAAGAAAATTTATTTTCTTACATTTTTAAGGAAATCCATGACCTCTCTACCAATTAGCAACTTCCTCTTTCAGGTAGGCTTCCCTGAGTGTATGATGATTGCTTCTAAAAATCTCAACCAAAGCAATACTGAGAAAAATCTCAAGTACTTTTTTTGTTTAAAATCCTTACCTTTTGTCTTAAAATTGATACTAAGTATTGATCCCAAAGCAGAAGAACAGTAAAGGGGTTAAGTGACTTGCTCAAGGTCACAGATCTAGGAAGTATATGAGACCAGACTTGAAGCCAGGTCCTCTTGACTCCAGGCCGGGAGCTCTATCCATTGAGCCTCCTGGCTTTCCCTTCAAGGACTTTTTAAGAACTAGAATCTTGGTGTCTGACTTGTGTCTTCATGTCTTACTTAGAGGGACCCTTGGGCTGTCCTGCTCCACTGGTCAATCCAGCCCTTAGAAATGGAGGGAGCTAGAACACAGAAGTTACCTTCCCCATAGGAGAAAGGTTTAGTAACATAACATAATAGAGTTCAGCTAAGCCATGCAAATGTTTTATATTTTGTCAAATTAAAAGAAATATTGCGTAAGAGAAGGGAAAGCATTTTAATTAGCCCCAATGCAGGTTCAACTAATTATGCTAGAATACTTGCTCTTATACACCCTATTGAATCTTCAAATGGACTACTTGCCATTCCCTAATCAAGTCTATAGGGTTCGCATTACCATATTTTGGTTCATACCCTTCGTTTCCTATGCCAGCAATGCTCTCCTCAGCCATATCTACCTTTGAAAGACCAATTGCCACCTTCCCCAGGAAGTCTTTCCTGATTTCCATCTGGTCATAGCCCTTTTTTGTACCTCTCATAGACACTTTGAACACTTCAAAGTTTCTATGATCATCTTGGTGTGAGAGACTCCCTATAGATGCTCAAGTTTTCCAGATGTTCCAGATTGTGAGCAAGATGTCAAAGACCTTAGGACCTACTCATTAGGACCCAGGGCCATTCAGAAGGGATCAACCTAATAAAACTCACTTGGGAAGAAATAAGTCAATTAAAAATCCACAATGCCAGGGCAGCTAGGTAGCACAGAGAATTGAGCACCAGACCTGACCTCAGACTCTTCTTACCTATGTGACCCTGGGCAAGCCACTTAGCCCCAACTGTCTATCCCCTAATAAAATATATTTAATATTGATTCTAAAACAAAAAGCAAGGGTTGTTTTGTTTTGTTTTGTTTTTTACATTCACAATGCCTATTTGTTATGCCTTGGTCTTTTCAGTTGTGTCAGACTCTTGTGACCTCATTTGAAGTTTCTTTGCAGAGATAACAGAGTGATTTGCCATATCTCTCTGCTCATTTTCCAGATAATGAAACTGAGGCAAATAGGATTAAGTGTCTTGCCCAAGGTCACACAGTGAGTGTTAGAGATCAGATTTGAATTCAGGTCCAGCACTTTAAACATGGTGCCACCTAGCTGCACCCCACACCCCCACCCCAATAATGTGATGTGAATTTATATGAACATTCCACTGAATTAACTGATGTGTAAATATATCTTGGATGGGCAAAGCAGATAAATATTAAGCTTCTTCCAGAAATGAGTAGGAGGAAGAAAGTGGGCTAGATTATTTATGCATGAATAGATCTTATATCCACCTCTGGAATGAATGCTCATCAAAGATAGGAACTGTGTCTTATTTAGCTTTGCATTCTCATTGATACTTAGCATTTGTTGAATGAATATTTAAATTACTTGTGATTATCTGTAATAAATGGTAAGAATGAACCCCTTTTCAGGAGCTTTTAAAAAAAATCTAAGAATGACATAGGATGAAATACTCTACAATAGAATCAAAATAGAGTAATAGAAGAAAATTGCATTAACGAGGGAAAGAAACTTGAATAATAGTTTCTAAGGAAGACTGAACCACTAAAAACAATTAGGTTTGAAAGTAATGATATGTTGAGACTCAATCTGAGTTACTTGGTATATTCAATACATATTGAGAAAAATTAAGTGTCATTTCGTTTACTAACATTTATTCAAGAAAATTCTCATTCAACAGGATTCATAAGAAAAACTGAATCTATATGAAACAGGATTGTGCAAAAAGGAAGGAAGAAAGGAAGGAAGGAAGGAAGGAAGGAAGGAAGGAAGGGAAAATAAATTAATAGCAGGACACCAAAGTTTCTCAAATATTTCAACTTAATGATTTCATGTAAGAATATCTCCAGGCAACTGAATCAGTGAGAGAGGAAGGACTTGACTTCCTCTGCTCTCTCTCTTTAATGCTACTTTGAAGAAATTGCCCTCAGAGCATGTTTATTTCTATCTGTGTTGCTTGTCCTCAGTTTCAGGAGCTAGAGGGGATCCCCTCAGGACTCTGTGGGAGGACTTTGTGAATTGTTCCTTATTCTCTGAAACTACAAAGCTGTATTTGGAGATAATTGATTTTCATCTGTACATTTGGGATTGCCTATGACATTTGAGTCTTTACTGTATGGCACTGGGACAAACAAGTGAATGGACATTGCTTGTGTCTCCTTAGAAATCATAAAGAACTTTACTGAATTTGGGACAAGGGCTATGGCGGAAAAAGGGAGTTAAAAGATATATCCTTGCCTATTTGCCAAGAATGGCAAATTTCAAACAGGGAGAAAATGTATAATGCAAATTTTTGTGGATTTCTAACCCAGTTCTAACATGGAAATGTCCTTGAAAGAGCTTCTGAGCATTACTTAACATGAGACCTGCAGCATCCTCTAACACATGGATGGGCAACCTCCTTTAATTGGCTGCTTGCATCTTTAGAAGTGGTGAGACTGGGTCATTTACTTTTCTGCCATCTTTCCACTGTGCTCTTTTGGGTGACTCTTATCTGTTGTACCCAGCATGGATGCCATGCATTAAATCAGTGAAAATGAAGGCCTTGCCTTGCCCTGCTTATCACTCTTTTACCCCAGCTCACAGAAATGAGTCAAAGAGTGTTTGCTGTATCTTATTTCAGGTACTGATGGGCCAAACCTGTTATTTGAGCCATAGTGACCTTAGAACCTGGATTATATGCAAGATGGTATAACCAACTAGTCTGGCATGGAAGTCTAGGGTACCTGGGACTTGAGCCTGAACAGGATTTTGGACTTAGAACTAAGCCTGGGCTCTATGGGAATTGAGATAAGTTATGAACTTAATCCCTTCCCCTTCCCAAAGATGAAGATATAAAGGGAGATGGGGATGATGCCTCCCTTGGGTTAAGGGTAACAACCTTGTACATTTGCTATTATACTTTTTGAAGTAAATATTTCTGAGTTACCTAAGGTTTGCAAAACACATACTTTACCTACTCTTTAAAGTACTCTACCTCTCTGGGGCTCTCATTTTCCTCTATAAAACAAGGGGAATAGACTAGATGATCTGGTAGGTTCCTTCTAGTTTCAAAGTTTTGTGATTTTCTTGATATGGTTCTGAATCCAATCTTGATTTGTGCTCTCTCTCTCTCTCTCTCTCTCTCTACACACACACACACACACACACACACACACACACTGTTTACACATAGTAAGGACCAAAAAATTCTTCTTATATGTTTTCAAATATTGAACAATGACATATTGAATGAACAAAAAGAGTAAATCAAAGGAAGTTTGTTCATTATGGGTCACAGTGACATTCATTTATTTTCTAACTAATCTGATTTCTAATTTACTTAATAAATTAATTAGTAAATTGTTAATTTACTAATTATAAAATTAATTAGTGATTGATTCACTTATTAATTTACTTTCTAATCAGCATCCTTATAAAGTATAAAATAGTAAAAATGTACCGGCTGCTGGGCTTCTTCAGCTTTCATCAAGTCTTCATAGACTTCTCCCCCTTCATCTTCTCCATAAACACAGTCATACAAGTCCTCCTCATCATCTGCACGAGTTTCACTGAAATGAAGGGAAATTATTAGAAAGGTCAATCTCTAGTATGCAAAACATTTCATGAAACACTGAAATAACTCCCACTGTATCTTTTTTTTAAAACCATCAATTAGAAGAGGAAGTAAAACAGAATGAATGGTAGGAGCTATAGTCTAGGAGTCAGGGAGCCCAGGTTCACTCATTCATGAACTCAAGTAGAGTTTGTATCCTGATGCCACTGCAACAAGGTGGGGTGATGTTGAATGAATCATTGAATCCCTAAATCCACTGAATTCCTCTTTGGACTTCAATTTTAAGAAAGGGAACAATGGATAACTCATAAGACTATTGTAAAGCCACAACAAATGGTACCTTCTCTCATATCTATGAAATTATGACATAATAATAATAATGATAATAGTTAGCATGTATATAATTCTTCAAGCTTTGCAAAATGCTTTAAAAATATTGTTCCATTTTATCCTCACAACAACCTTAGAAGGTAGGTGCTATTATTACCCCCCACTTTGTGGATAAAGAAACTAAGGCAAATGACACAGCTAGTAAGGGACTAAGCATTATATTCTCTGAATTACACCAAAAAGAATTACTATCCATATATAAGGTACTAGTACTGCTGTTAAAAGAAATCTATAAAGAGTTAGTCTAATCCCTTGTGTTTTCTCTGGGCAGGAGGATGGGTAAACTATCCCCAACAGCTGAAAGTCTATGCTATGTTTTAAAGAACACTAGAAACTGGTGATCCAGTCAATGCTGAACCTTCACAGTACAGAAATTCTCTCTTATATTTACTCAAAATACCTCATGTTCAAAACTATAATTTCATCAGCATCAGGAACACCTGGTGTGCAAATACCCAGTCTCCCACCACAGATAAAGATCAATAATTTCTCCTCAATTTATAATCTTACAGAGTTGCCTGGAAGCAGCAAAAGCTTAAATGATTTGCTCATATTCACATGGGTTGTGGTGGTTGTTGAATCATGTCCAACTCTTCCTGATCCCATTTGGAGTTTTTTTTTTTTTTTTGTGAAGATACTCAAGTGGTTTGCCATTTCCTGCTCCAGTTCATTTTACAGATAAGGAACTTGAGATAAACAGGGTTAAGTGATTTGCCCAGGGTAACACAGCTAGTAAATGTGTGAGGCTAGATTTGAATTCACAAAGATGAGTATTCCTGATTACAAACCCAGAGCTCTATTCACTGCACCACCTCAGTGGTCTTGTTCATATAGAAAGTATCAGAAGCAGACTTAAAAGAAAGGTCTTCCTCACACCAAGATTGGCCATCTATCTACTTCATCATGATGCCTCTAAGTCAGTGATGGTGAACCTTTTAGAGACTGAGTGCCCAAAATGCAACCCTCATGCACATGTGAGCCCCTGCCTTACCCCAAACAGGGGAGGAAGGATGCACTCCAGAGGGGTGGGTGATGAGAGAAATGTCCTCAGGTGCACATGGAAAAGGGGAGGGGAGCAGCCCCCTCTGACCTTCTCTGGTACACATGCCATAAGTTCACCAACATGGCACTAGGTCAAGGTTACACAGCTAGTGAATGACAAGTCAAGTCAAGCCTTGAACCTATATGGTCTGACTCCGAGATATAACATCTATCCACTAGACCAGGATGCCACTCATATTCTCCTTTTTTCAGATCTGCATGAAGTCTTTCTTGGCCCTCCTTGATGGTAATGTCTTCCCTGTGAGAATATCTCCAATTTATAATATATAAATCTTCTCTATACATTTTGTACCTGGAATCTCCTACCCTGACAAAAGCAGGTCTACACTCCTATCCCATCATCATTATACATACATTCAAAAGTAAATATTATTTTCTTTCATATTGACCATTTTGGATTATCTACAAGTCTGTTCTTTTCTACAGCTCAAGAAATCGAACTAATTTTTTAAGAAGAAAAAAATTTCTATCTCCCCCCCAAAATTTTCTATCTCCCAAAAAGAATCACTCTAATGTGATATGGATACTATTTAAAAACATCCATAAAAAACTATTTTAATCCCTTATACTTTCTTTGAGCAGGAGAATGAGTAAGCTATCCCCAATAGTTGAGAATCTGCTCTACCTTTTATTTATTTATTTTTTAAGCCCTTACCTTCTGTCTAAGAAGCCATACTAAGTATCACTTCCAAGGTAGAAGAGAAGTAAGGGCTAGGCAATGGAGGTTAAGTGATTTGCCCCGGTTCACACAGCTAGAAAGTATCTGAGGTCAAATTTGAACCCAGAACTTCCCATCTTGGCTTAGATCTCTGTCCACTGAGCCACCTAGCTGCTCCTCTAGTCTTATCTTTTAAAGACGCCTAGAGATCACTCTGGTGATTCAGTCAATGTTGAACTTTCACAGAACAGAAATTTTATCTTATATTTAATCTAAATAAAAGTTTGTGTTTGCTTGTTTGCATATTATACCCCATAAGACTGTAAACTCCTTGAAATTAAGGACTTTTTTTTTTACTTTCTTGTATTCCAACACTTGGTACAGTACCTAGAATGTATTAAGTACAAATGTTTGTTGATAATTGTAATGGAAAATGATAGAGCTTAGATTCATAATCCTATTGGTACAGGGAACTACTGAATAAGAAAGCTCCCTCTAGTAATGCAGCCTGGCACCATCTTAATAATTTATAGCCTACTTTAAAAGAATGCCTATCCTTTTACCCAGCCATACTACTGCTGGGTTTGTAACCCAAAGAGATTATCCACATCTAAAGAAAGAACTGTGGAAACAGAAACCATTAGAAAAATATATTATTGAAAACGTAGTTTGATGGGGCTATGATTAGGATTTTGATGTTAAATCTACAAATATGAATAATATGGAAATAGGTTTTGAACAATGATACACCCAGTGAAAGTATAACCCAGTGGAGGTGCTTGTTGGCTTCAGGATGAGAGAGGAAAGATTGGGAGGGGGTGGGGATCATGAATCATGTAACCATGGAAATATATTCTAAATAAAAAAAGGAAAAAAATAATAATTTATATTCTAAGAAAGTTAATTAGAGCCCTGAAAAGTTAAGTGACTTGCCCAAGATCACACAACCAGTATATTTCAAAGGTAGATTTTGGTCTCAACTCTGTTTGATTTCAAGGCTAGTTTTCTATCCATTAAGCAACCCTGCCTCTCATATTATCCTGTAAGTTCATTTCTTTCAATTTTTTCTCACTGAAGTTGGATGTTGCTATTCCCTTGGAGTTCTGTGACTAATGTTTTTTTCCACCATATGATAATATTTTATTTTGCAATTTTATTTTCCATTTTATTTTTTTATTGATTAAGAAAATTTTTCCATGGTTACATGATCCATGTTCTTTCCCTTCCCCCTTCTTGCCCCCCTCCCATAGCCAACACGCAATTCCACTGGGCTTTACATGTGTGACTGGTGTTTTAAAATTTGAATAAATCATCAGATAATTGAGATAAATTTAGTTTAGACTACTGCTGCCAAAACAACATTAATATAGCCCCTGAAATGAACCTCAGTTCGTCAAAGAGATCCCTCAGTCACTGCCTTGGGGCTAGACACCACATCATAAAGTTGATACTTATAAAAAGAAAGCACAGTAACGTTCATAAATGGGAACATTTTGCGACCTAGGTGTGTTTGTATTAGTTGGTTCATACAAGAGCCTCTGTGAATGTCGGTAGGTGGGTGTAGCCAGAGAGGTAGTGGTTTGGAGAAGAGTTGCTTGGGAAGAGGGAAAGGGTAATTTAAGGAAAAAGGAATGATTGTTGGGAGGAATTTCTGAGGGAAAATTTTTCTGGGGTCTAACTATTCCAAGAGCAATTATAGATGATCTAACAGAAGAGCTGTTATTCAATAAGATAAGCTCAGGACCCAACATCTTTCTCCTATACTTTTCCTTTTCTGAAACAGGAACTTGCCAGCTCTCTCCATACCCCTAGATGGATGGATACTTCCTTAGGACAAGTGCATGGGGTTTCTTCCCTAAATGCATCTGAGAAATTCAATTATTTTTGGTTAACTGGGAATGAGTTGACTTTAACACTAGATACAATTGTTCAATAGTGTACTAGAGAGATTTTTTCTTCTAAAAATAATTATCTTTTGATTAATTGAACTAATAGAAAGGAACAGAGTTGTAGATAATCCAAAATGACCAATATGAAAGAAAATAACATAATATTTACCTTTGAATGTGTTTATAATGATGATGGAGTAAGAATATAGGCATGTGATTTTTTTCAGGGTAGAAAATTTCAGGCGTGAAAACTCCTTCCAGAGATACAGATCAACAATACTTGTACAATTGAGAATGTTAGAAAGGTGCTTTGGGGCACTGGGGGCAGCTACATTGTACATTGGATAGAACGCTGGAAGGAAGACTCATCTTTTCAAACACAAATCTGGTCTCAGACACTTACTAGCTATATGACCCTGGGCAAGTCACTTAACCCTGTTTGCTTCAGTTTCTTCATCTGTAAATTGAGCTAGAAAAGGAAATAGTAAACTACCTTAGTATATTTGGCAAGGAAACTCCAAATAGACAAAACTTACCCAACTGAACAACAACAACTTAGGGCAGTAATATGTGGTTGGAATGGCTTGCCATGGTTGGTAATGTCAAAAGTAGGACCTAAATCTAGGTCTTACTGGCTCATAGGCTAGACTTCTACTTACTCTTCCAAATTGCTTCTGGGTTATAATAATAATAAGAACATTTTCATAGTATTTTAACATTTACAAAAGACTTTATGACATTATTTTATTTGATAATGACTGCAAAGAGGCTACTATTGATGTTATTATCACTGTTTTTAACAGACAAAGAAAATAATAGTCAGAGAGGTTGACTGCATTGTCTATGGTGACACGGCCAGTAAGGGAATGGTATGATTTGAGCCAAAGACTCCCAATTCACATCCAGAATTCTTCCATCCATGCATCTTTGAGTAATAGCTATGCCTTTATACTATGCCTTAAAGTTCACAAAACCCTATATAGAGACAGACAGATGGGCAGGCAGATGGATGACCAGATAGATGGATGGATATCATATCATAACAACAAACCCTGGAAGGTAGGTGTTATTATTACTACTCTATAATAGATGAGGAGTGACTTGTCCAGGGCCTCAGAGCTAGTAAGTGCCTGAAATGATCTCAGTTCTTACTGGCTAAAACCCATTTTTCTATCCAGTGCAACATCAAGCTGCCTACCAAGGCCAAGTTTTACTTATATTTGGATAAAGGTATATCTGAGTCCCAGGGAAGTAATTTAAAACAAACCCTAATTGTCAGGGCTTTCTTAACTCAGAAAAAGCTGCAATGCTGTCTAGTTCTACCATCCTACCTTGCCCAGTCATCCCTGAAATCGACTTTATGTCAAGTTTGGATCTGCTTTTCTTTTTGTTTGTTTTTTTCACAGTAGTTCAAGGTCTTACTTCTCTGAAACTTTCCATGGAAAAGGGGAGCTGGTTGAGTGTACTTCAAAGTACTGCTCTGTGTACAAAATAAATAGACAGAATTGAGTGCCAACAGAAACAGAATTAAGCTAGTCGAGTGGCAGGATGAGAAAACAGGAAGAGGGCAAGAGACTTAAGGATGAAAAGGGCAAAGCATGAGTGAGACACAGTGGAGTGCTTGAGAGGTCCACACAGTAGGGGCTAGATAATAGATGTTGTCAATCCATGGAAAATCAAAATTGCTACAGATATTTAAAAAAAAAAAACAAACCTGGGCAATTAATTGTAAGCTAGGAACCTGAAGTGTATGATTTCACACAGGTAAGAGCTTTGGCATGGTGCTTTGGAAAGAATTCTAGTCTAGGCATCAGGCTCTGATAGTTACTTAAAACTGGACAGATCGATTCGAATCCACAAATCTTTGTTATCTAGTTACTATGTGCTAGGCACGTGAGCCTCTGTTTCTTCATTGGTAAAATTAAGAATAATAACCCTTTCACTTCTTAACTCCTGGGATGGTTGTAAGAATGGTGACCCGTGTCCCAACCCTTTCCCCATTCCACTCCGTCTTTCACTCAGCTGTCAAACTCTTCCTCCTTAAGTACAGGTTTGACCATGTCACCCTACCCCATTCATTATACTCCATTGGCTCAGGATCAAGTATCAGATACTCTTTGGCTTTGAACCCTTACATAACCTGACTTCTTCTTACCTTTCAAGCCTTCTTAGATCTTACCCTCCTCCCTCCCCTCATATCCTCTGTGATCCAGTGTGATACGTGGAAGTGTGGGAAGAAAGAAATGAATCAGAGTGAAGATACAGAGTTGATGGAATGAAGAGAACCAGGAAGGGAAGAGGAGGACCTCAGAATCCTGGGGTAGAATTCTGAAAAAGTAGCACATTCATTAGAGTCCTAGTAAAAGTCACAGATGTTATCAGAGTCAGGTACAGGTGCCAGGCATGACCTAGCTACCTAGGTGAAGCTAATGCTCAGCACAGGCAACTAAGCAGTTCTCTGGTCACGGTCTCTGGTCATTCTTGTTTGAGACTTCTCCAAGTGTTGAATCAGAGTATGAGATCAAAAGATGTTCTGGAAATGGCTAGTTTCTCTCAAGAACCAGTTGAAGGTCAATAGGAGGCAAAAGCTGGGTTTTGGAGATGTTTCCTTCTCCAGAGTTCAAACCCAACTCCTTGATGGCAGTTACTTTTCTCAAAATTCTACCCCAGGATTCTGAGATTCTCCCCTGCCCTTCCTGGTTCTTTTCATTCTATCAACTCTGTATTTTCACTCTAGTTCATTTCTTTCTTCCCAAATTTCCACTTATCAAGTGACACTGACTTCTTTGCTGTTTCATACACAAGATTCCATACCCCAACTCTTAGCCTTTTCACTGGATGTACTCCATGGCTAGAACTCGCAGTTCCTTTATATCAACCTCCAAATTTCCCTGGCTTCCTAAAATCCCACCTTCTACAGAAAGCCTTTCTCATTCCCCCTAAATTTTAGTAACTCCTCTATGAGATTATCTCTAATTTATCCTGTGCATATATTGTTTGTATGTGGCTGTTTGCATGTTGTTACCCCCATTAGGCTCTGAACTCTTCCAGAGCAGGGAATGTGTTTGGTGATCTTTGTATCCTCCAAGTTTAGCAGTGTCTGGTACTTCATAGCCACTTAACAAATATGTGTTGACTAACTTGACTTAAAGCAATATATAAAGTCAGGTATCAAAGATGGCGGCAATAAGAGGTGGATAAAGATCTGGACCTGGAATAAGTAAGATTCAGAATTCAAATCCTGATTCAGCTACTTCCTAGCTATGCCCCAGGTAAATAACTATGTCTGTTTCTTGATTTATAAAATAAGGAAATAACAGCAATTTCTTTATACACTTGTAACAAATATTAAATGAAATAATATATGTAAAGCACTTTCCAAACATTAAAGTATTATGTAAATCCTAATAATTATTATTATTGGGGTCTGGAAGAATTAAATTCAAACCCTGCCTCTGATACCTACTGGCTGTGTGACTAAGGGCAAGTCATTTAACCACTCAATAAACTAAGTGACTTTCTAAGATCCATAAAGAAGGTGTTGACTTGTAATGCTAAAGGGATTTTCTTCATTTGAGAGGTCATCCTCATATTAATGATATCTCACTTTTGTCCCTAACTCAATCCCTATAAAGTCAACTATTACTATTTCTGTGATAATCTAACATTTCAAAGCAACATGACCATAGATTCCCTCAGTATTTTCTATAACTTAGTTAAGTATCTATTGTAATATCTCTTCTAACTTTAGGCTCTGATACGCAAAGAAGAGTTCTGCCTTCCCTCACCAAAAAAAAAAAAAAAAAAAAAAAAAAAATTAGCGACCAACTTATTAAAGCACTAGGAACAACACATTGTTTCTAACCATTTCCTTTAAATGACAATAAATCAATCCAATAGCCCCATGATGGGATTACCATTCACTTCATTGGATGCCTAAATTGTTCTCTTGCTCGGCATCCCTTGTAAATTTGTGGGGTTGTTGGAAGGAAAGGTGAGGATAAGACCTGACAAATTTGCTTCAAAATGTAAAAATTATTTTTAAACGGTGCTACATTTATAAATCTTGTCATTAAAAAATAAGAAAAATGACAATGAAATTAAGGTATTACAATATAACTTCTCACTTCTCCACTCCCGCATCCAGTCACCAAATGTCAGGGGAAGAGGAAAGGACCATAGTCAAGAATATGGGAAATCAGGAGATCCATCAAATCCTGCCCCAAACACCAGCTATGTAACCATGGTAAAGTCTCTTAAATTCTCAGATCCTCAGATTCCTCATCTGGAAAATGGGAATACTGATACTTGAGTTAGTCATTAATTGGATCAAAAGATAAAAGTAAAAGAGACTGCAGAGAACATCTAGCTGAACTTTCACATTTTACAGAAGATAAAAGTGATGCTTGGAAAGACTGCAATTTATCTAAGACTGCAGAGTTAATAAGCATTAGAGGTAAGACATACGTAGGGCCTCTGACTCTAGAACCATTGTCCTTTCTCCTGTACCACATGGACTACTTTCAAAGGATTATTGTAAAGAAAATGCTTTATGAAGCTTAAAATATTATAGAAAATGTGAACCATTATTGATTATCATATGATTAGTCAGGGATACTGTAGATTGAACATTATTTCATCACACCTCCCTTTGAAGTACATCTTGTAAATTTCCTCATTCTAATTGTTAAAAACAGATAATTGATACCTATCCAATTGGCCAATATGACAGAAAAGGAAAATGATAAAAGTGGAAGGGAAAGTGGGGAGATTGGGTTACTAATGCACTGTTGGTATAGCTGTGAACTGATCCAATCCTTCTGGAAAGCAATTTAGAACTATGCCCAAAAGGTTTTAAAACTGTGCATACCCCTTGATTCAGCAATACCACTATTAGGGCTATTTCCCAAAGAGATAAAAAGGGGTATAGAGGGGGAAGGACCTATTTGTACAAAAATATTTATGGCAATTCCTTTTGTCATTGTAAAGAATTGGAAATCAAAAGGATATCCATCAATTGGGTAATAGCTAAACAAGTTGTGGCATATGCTTGTAATGGAATACTATTATGCCTTAAGAAATGACAAACAGGATGACTAGAAAAACTTGAAAGACTTGCATGAACTGATGCAAAGTGAAATGAGCAGAATCAGAAAACATTATATATACAATAACAGTAATATTGTATGACAAACAACTGTGAATGACCTAACTATTCTCAACAATACAATAATCCAAGATTCCCAAAGACTCATGATGAAAAATATCATGCAACTCCAGAGAAAGAACTGATGGAGTCTGAATGTAGCCCAACTATACTCTATTTCACTTACTTTCCTCTTTTTTTTAAATTTTTGTTCAAGATGTCTTCTCCACAAAATTGCTAATATGGAAAATGTTTATATAATTGCAAATGTAAAATCCATATCCAATGGTTTACTGTCTCAGCGAGGGATGAGGTGAACGAGTATGGAAGGGAAAATTTGGAACTCAGAATTTTTAAAAATGAATGATATGTGTAAAACCCAGTGGAATTGTGCGTCAGCCAAGAGAGGTGAGGAGGATTGGGGGGAGGGAAAGAACATGAAATATGTAACTAGGAGAAAATATTCAAAATAAAAAAAGAATTTCAAAAAAAAGAAGCCAAAAAATGAATGCTAAAATTTTAATTGTAGAAAAAATAAAATATTATCACGCCAAAAAGCCAAGTAATCCTCCATTAACTTCTTTAAAAAGATATCTCACAGTATTCTTTTCTACACTTCATCTATTCTTCTTTTCATGGATTTTAACAATCACTTTTCAAGTTGTAACCTCACAGTTCTCTAATCTCCTAAAATCCAGTAACAACTTCAGTTACCTACCTGCATGATCACCCATTAGATATTCTCAACACTAGGAACTGTTCTGATTCCAAGATTTTTCAACTTTAAAACTCATTCCATGAACATAATTTCCTCCTCTTCTACTTATGGTGGTCAATGCATGAAATGTATAATGCAAGAAGAAAAATTTCTTTTTCTTATATGCCATGACTCAAAACATCTTCAGTGGTTCCCTATTGTCTACCAAATTAAATCTAAACTACTTGAAATCCCACATTCCTTGAAATTCCTAGTGCTTTTAATTTATGCATACCTTTTTATACCCCAGATATTCTCTATTTATTCATTTTTGTGTATGTAATCATTCCTATTAGATTGTAAACTCATGGTGAAAGGGGCAAGGTATGAACCATGTCATAAATCTTTATATTTCTTAATGTATCATGCAAATAGTAGGTTCTCAATAAGAAAATGTTATTTTGGTTAACAGTTAACTTGGTTAATTTGGTTAAATAAATGGTAAACATATTAATAAATAAATGAATCACATACCAATAAAACAACAGGAAAGAAAAGTAGATGACTTTTGATTTTGGTAAATAATAATATCATGTGCCTGGTAAGAAATTTGCCTAAAGGGGACCTAGACATAGACGTATCACTGTCCAGTGATACTCTCCTTGGCTACTTCAGTTCAGAATGATTATATCCTTTCTCTATATATTGTTTTTTTTCTGACAATACCAAATATCTATTCTTTACCTACCTTATAATGGTCTCTATATCTTTGTGGATATTAAGAAATAAATCTTAGGTAGCTTTTTGTTCTCCCCTTTCCTCCCCCAGAAGCTAATATAGTTCTGGGTACCATGCAAAATAGTTTAATTGATCAGTCAGCGTTTGACACTTCTTGGCCATTTATAATTAACCTTGTTCTGTCCAGTGCCACAAGGCATCAGTTTTAAAGTCATGCCACCCTCCTCCAGAAAGCATTTTAAAAAGAAGATCAACAGTGAGCACAAAGAAGGCTGAGTTTTCATGTTGGTTAAAGTTGAACATACTCTATTAAATCAGGAAGGCCTTTGTAGATTTCTTCATCATTGACACTTTCTTCCGTAGGGAATGGTCTGGGGAAAGAAAAAAAAAAGAGTGTAAATGGAAGAAAAAAAGATGGGACATAATTTTTAACAAAATATATAATGTGTGCTATTACTATGTAAGTCAAACACTATTACTGTGGCAAATATTCCTTTAGGCATGCCCCGAGGTACCCACAGTGACTGCTGAGAACTATCTGCTATAAATGTGTATTTAATTTTCCTTATGGAGATCCACAACCTCAGCTCAAGCAACACCATCACAATTACCATAACAATAGCTGTATTTATTCTGCCTAGGTGGTGCAGTAGATTGAGCTCTGAGCCTGGAGTCAGAAAACCTGAATTCAAATTCAGACTCAGACACTTACTTATTGTATGACTCTGACCAAGTCATTTAACCCTTTTTGCTTCAATTTCCTCATCAGTAAAGTGAGTTGGAAAAGGAAATGGCAAACCACTTCAGTATCTTTGCTAAAAAAATCTTAGGTAGGAGTCACTAAGAGTCAGACACACCTGATAACATAACAACAACAACAACTTTATTTATACCATATTTTAGGGTTTATAAAATGCTTTATAAACTATTACCTCATCTGTTCCTCACTGCAACCTTGGGAGGGAGGTGCAATTAGTGTCCTCATTTTACACATGAGGAAACTGAGGCAGCCAGAGGTTAAGTGATTTGTACTATAGAAGACACTTAATAATTACTGTATGGGCTATAGAAACCTCTTAGAACATGTAGGATTTGATTTTAAAAAATGATACCAGAATCCATCAAGACTGATTATAGGAGCACGATCTAGTCCAAACCTCTCATATTATAGATGAAGAAGAAAAATGAAGGGAAGGGAGAGAACAAGTACAAGTACCTGGCTCCTTTGTGCCAGGCGAAATATTATCTCATAATATGAAGAATCGGATACTATAGAGATATCAGGAATTCTAAATCTGGACTCTGTGAACTTTTATAAAGAAACATTTTCATTCCTTTGATATTCTTGACCTTTTATTTTTCAAATGGATTTTGTTATAATCCAAAGAAAGAGCTGATGAATAGGAATAAGTAAGACTTAGTTTTATATATACATATATCTTTTTGCCAAATGATGCCTTCTCTCTAATGAGGGAGAAATGGGAAGAGAGAGATTTAATTGGGTATTTTAATGAAACAAACAAATGAATACATTTAACTTTTTAAATATTTTGATGCTTTTACCTCAACATTCCCTTTATAATCTTATGTATTTTGCTTTATGAATTTAAAGACATTATTATGAGAAAATCTATATATTTCACCATACTCCCAAAAGGGTCCATGAAACAAAAATGGTTAAGAAACCCTGGATTGAGTGACTTGCCCATTGTCATATAGGTATTAAGTGACAGGGAGAAGATGTAAACTTTCTAACTCTGAATCAAATAATCTTTCCACTGATGTACTTCTATACTTAATAGTTTTGAGCAGTTCATAACAGTTTAGAGGATAATCTTAGGGTCCATACTTTTGAGGTACCGGAAGCAAGTGTTTCATAAACCAAATACAATATGCACCAATAATATGAAGTTTTCAAAATCATACTTTTGAATCACCAAAAATGGGAAGTATTTATATATTTCTGCCAACTCAAATATTTATGACATGTTTTAAAACATGGCTCATTATTATTGGCTATATCGAAGAACTGCCTATTTCATATTGAATGAATTGAAAACAGCATACCTGGAGGCAGCTGGGTAGCTCAGTGATTGAGAGCCAGGCCTAGACATGGGAGGTCCTGGGTTCAAATATGACCTCGGACACTTCCTAGCTGTGTAAGCCTGGGCAAGTCACTTAACCCCCATTGCCTAGCCCTTACCACTCTTCTGCCTTGGGACCAATATACAGTATTGATTCTAAAACGGAAGGTAAGGGTTTAAAAAAAAAACATGCCTACAATCTGATACAGGACCATTATAATAATAAATCTTACCTAATTCCTGTGGCTAATGCAATAGGTGTACGAGAAAGTCTTGACAGTGTTTCTATGACCTGAGGAAAGAAGAAAATATTTCATTGCACTTGTATTTCCAAAAACCTAAGGCACCACACTCTCCCAAGATCAGTTTGTTAGGCTGGTAATAAGGTGTCAATAAAATAAATATTGTATGTTTGATAGAATAATCTGAAGGACCCTGAACTACAAAAGAGAGATCAGTCTAATATTAAAGGTTTCCAGTAAAGAAGATTCCTTGGCTATCCTTGGTTCAAACAATTTCCTTATCTGTAAAAAGAAGAGATTTTGACTAAAAACAAAAGAAAACTCCAAGGTAAGGTCTCTTTAAGTTCCACACATATGATGATCATCAACTGGAAACAAAGTTGATTTAGAACTTGGAAGGGAACTCAGAGTCCCCCTAACCCAACCTCCTCCTTTTACAAAGAAGGAGAATGGACCCAGAGACAGGAAATAATTGGCCCAAACTAGGATTTGAAGCCAAGTTCTCTGGCTCCAAATCTAGCACCATTTCCCTTATATCACACTGGTCTTCTTAACTTCTCTCCCAACAATCTATCACTTAAGTGAAGCTGCCTCTCATGCCTTTCTTTAAAAGATGCAGTGGTCACTAGAATGGCACTTCAATGGTACATTTTCTTCTCATAAGAACAACCATCTTCGTAAAAATCACTCTATTTCTTCATGACTCTGAAAAGTGAAACCTTTGTATATACTCATGTCAGGATGTGTTATCAGTGTTTAAAAAGAAGGCACAGAGGACAAAAAATATAGAAATCTTCTCTCACCCTCCCACCCGCACACACACTACTAAAATAAGAGTGCAATAATATCTCAGATGTAACACCAATCCAGTGCATCAATATTTTGAAATGAAAAACAGAAAAGTAACTGATGAGGGAAAAAATGGAAGATAACCTGAAATATCCCCGTCCCTCAAGGGACTTACATTTTTTTTTTTAAACCCTTATACTTCGGTGTATTGTCTCATAGGTGGAAGAGTGGTAAGGGTGGGCAATGGGGGTCAAGTGACTTGCCCAGGGTCACCCACCTGGGAAGTGGCTGAGGCCAGGTTTGAACCTAGGACCTCCCGTCTCTAGGCCTGACTCTCACTCCACTGAGCTACCCAGCTGCCCCCTGGGACTTACATTTTATTAGCAAGAGATACTCATATTCTACTAAAGGAATCTACTTAGTCAGACAACACATCCCCTACTTTAGGTTCAGAAAATTTAGTTATTTTATATATTTATATATATATATATATATATGTGATATTACATGTCATATAGCATATGTAATATATTATATATTCTATTTAGTTATATATATTATATAATTATATTTATAGAAATGCCATTAGGAAAGACCACATATTTTCCTAGCCTAATGTTGGCACTTATAGCAGAGTGCTGGCAAATACATAGTAACTTCCTCTATCCTGTCTTACCATCCCCTCTTTTTTGTCTTTCTTTTTAAATTTTTATATATTTTTTCCAAATTACATAGAGATATAATTTTTAAATCATTTTCTGACATTTTGAGATCCATGCTCTCTCCCTTCCTCTCATTCCTCTCCCCTTCCCAAGATGGGGTTAATATCAATGGATTATACATGTGCTATCATGCACTACACATTTCCATGTTTGCCATGCTGTGAAAAAAGACACGTGGCTTAGACTAGAGAAAACTCATGAAGGGAATAGTGAAAAATGCCACCCATCACCAGAAAAAATGGAAAATGTTGCCTTTCTTCACATAAATAACCAGCAGAGGGAGCCATTTCATAGAATATTATTTCCGTTTCACCATTTAATTCTGCTTAATAAATGTATGAATCTCTGAAAGTCCGCTGAGGCAGATGCTTAGACTGACTTCTATGACTTCTCCTAAAATTTTCTTGATATTCTGACGTGTTGATGGAAGAAGAGAACAGAGGGTGATAAAAGAAACGAGTGCTTTGGGAGAATCAGGAAAAAGCCAGAACAGCAATGTGATCTTAAACATAAACTCTCCTGGGCTTTCTTTAGCTTTTGAACATTATTCAGCATTCTGCCTCGATCTTGGTCTGTCTCTACTTATACCTGTCTCTTTCAGACTGTATCTCTCTCCTTCCCTCTCCCTCTCTTTCTCTCTCTTTTCTCTCTCTCTCTCTCCCTCCCTCCATCACTCTCTCTCTATTCTCTCTCCCTCCATCACTCTGTTTCCTCTCTCTCTCTCTCTCTCTCTCCCTCCCTCCCCCACTCTCTCTTTCTTTTCCCTCCCTCCATCACTCTCTCTCTCTTCTCCCTCTCTCTCTTCTTCCTCCCTCTTTCACTCTCTCTCCCCCTCTCTCTCTTCTCCCTCCCTCCCCCTGCCTCTCTCTGTCTCCCTCTCCCTGTTGCCCCCCATCCTGGTCCAAATATTAAACCTAAGGGCTGCCAAGCCAAATATGGAAAGTCTACTCAATGTGGACTTTTAAAGGCTATATTTGTTGTTCTTTAAGGTCTATGAGCACAAAATCTTGGCAATCAATGAACTTTGAACAGGCTGAGTCCCAAAAATAATGCTGGATCCTTGGTTTCTATATGATCAAGTATGATCTCTCCCAGTGAGATAAGACTATGGCTATGCAAATATTTACAATAGACAAAGGAATCAGGGAAACCATCCAATTTTGCATTGAAGTGCTCCTGGGATCATTCATAGGCTACAGGAACAAAGCTTTAGAGCTAAAAAGTAGTCACTGGCCCAATTCCTTCACTTAGGAGTTGGGAAACTGAGACACAGAGATGTTAAATGACTTTCCCAGTCATGCAGGAATTAAATGGCAGGGGAAGACCTGAACATAAATCTGGCACTTTCCATTATGTCATTGTCAAGGAATTATATTTCTAAATAATTCCTTGAAATATAAAATCCTGAGCACTAATTATCCCCCAAAAACATACTCCCTTAAAATTTATTTATTTATTTAGAATATTTTCCCATGGTTATATGATTCATGATCTTTCCTGCCCCTCTCCCCTACCCCGTCCCAGAGCTGACAAGCAATTCCACTGGGTTATACATATATTACTCTTTCAAAAAGACCACAGTGACACAAGAATCACCAAAAAGGGGGTATAGTACTATTATAGTACTTAAGAAGATGAAACACCAAATCAATCCAAAAGATTTTTTTAAATAATAGCCTTGAAGATTAAATTCATTTTTCTTTACATTTGTGAAAAGGTTCAAAAAAAAATTTTAATTAAAATCATAATGGCACAAATGGAAAAAGGAACCAAGTTGTATTTTATTTCTGGTGAGCAAGATAGGCCATTCTGGGAAATAGTGATCAAAATGGTAATAAACTCTTATTTTATGTAAACTGCTATTTTCAGATACTTCATTTTAAAGAGAAAACATTTCAAGAGTCACTATTATTATAACCCCTTCATTCATAAGCATCCAAGGTCTCTGGAAAAAAATCAAGCATTATTATTAGCTCCATTTCACAATTGGAGAATTTAAAATGGTAAAGTTTAAATCATTTCAAGTGGTATCAACAGAAGTTGCATGTGGGCGAACAAAGGCAGGGTTTAAGAAAAAAAAAAAAGGCACACTTGTGTTTACAGAAAGAGATCAGCAAAGAATGAACATTCGCTGCTTTATGAAAGGAATGTTCCTTCAGCCCTTACAATCCTCCTCCAGACTCTCATCCCTTTTCCTAAATTCAGTGGGATAGATCCTTTTGTCCCTATTTAATTATTTTCAAATTTGATTATTTTTCCGGTCTCATAATCACTTCTGTCCTGTCACTTTTCCATTAACTCCTTGAGATTCTAATGAAATTAAGTGAACAGCAACAACTCCCCACAGGTAGAAAATTTATGTCCACACACTGCTCAAACTATCTATCATAACTTTTTCTCTCAAAAAATTTTAATCAATTTGATCAATTTTTCTCATGTCTCATCTAGTATAAAACTACCATTGAGATTTTATTTGGTTATTTTTTTAAAGCTACCCATGCTAAGAAATGGGACGTAGTTGCTGTGGTGGAGAGAGTGGGAAAGAAAATCAATATTTTGCTCACTGGAAAAAATAAAAAATATTTTTTCTGAAAAATAGGAAGAAAAAGAATTTCTAGTTTTTTAAATTACGTGTTTTGTAGCACATGTGGTTTGAAACCACACAGGTGGATATCTCAGTCTTTGAGAAATAAGGTAGGTTTCAGTCAATGAATTAACTTCTAAATATTTTCTTTTGTTCAAATCTATGATGTCATCAGTGTAGGGAATCCCCAGTATGGAAACTTCTTTGTAACTTATTATTTTAGAAAGCTCCTTGGGGCATTGGTAGGTTCAGTGACTTGCCCATGGTCAACCGATTGTTAGGTATCAGACAAAGGAATCAAACCCAGATCTTTCTGACTGCTGAATTCAAGTCCAGATGAATATTTACCACATCATGATTCCTTCCATTACTAAAATATATAAGGCTTGGGGAAGGTAGATGGCTCAGTAAATAGAGATTAGGGCCTGGAAATGGGAGGTCATGGGTTCAAATCTACCCTTAGATACTTGCTATGTGATGCTGGAAAAATCACTTAATCACAGTTGCCTAGGCTTTACCACTCTTCTGCCTAAGAACCAATGCTTAGTATGGATTCTAAAACAGAAGGTATGAGTTTAAAAATAAATAAACTATATAGGGTTTAATTCCTAAGGAATCTGTACTATGAATAATGGAAACAAACTGAAGGATGATATGATCTCCCAAGTAGACATATAATAGGCAATGCTATTAGAACCTTTGAGTTTTAAGAGATAACCTTGAGCTCATTATATTAATTTGTTCTGCAGTTTTAATTTTGCTTGGCAGATTACTATGTTAGGGAGCTTTCTAATATGGCATCAGCTCTGGTGATGAGTTTTAGACTTGATTAAGTCTCAAAACACAGAAAAAGATAAAATAAATATCTTTATATTGGAAAGAAGGAAGTATCACTTAACAAAGGAGATACCTGGAAGACTAAAATGTGCCCAACTTATGTTTCTTGCTGAACAAGGAGCATATTGGTAGAGAAGAGGTAGCTACGTGCCTCAGTGGACAGAATACTGGGTCTAGAGTAAGGAAGACCTGAGTTCAAATCCGAATTCAGACACTTAGTAGCTGTGTGGAGCTTGATCGAGCCTCTTAACCTTTCATTTGCTTTAATCTACTAAAAAAGGAACTGGTAAACTCCAGTATCTTTGCCAAAAAAAACTCCATGGACAAGCATCAACATGCTGTGGTTCACAAGGTCACTATGACTTGGAGGCAACTGAAGGACTTAAAAACAATGGTGGAGAAGTCAGAGAAGTCTCAGAATAATGTAGCCAGGTGGAAAATGAAATGTCTGAGCTGACTTTCCTCTTTTAACAGAGGTTTTGGAGATCAGACCTTACTGGTTCTCCAGACCCACCGCTCTATCCTCTTCACCACCTAGTTGCCCATCACCACCATCTTGAAGGCATCAGATGATAAGAAAACCCACTACCTCTGGAGACAATGCATTCTACACACAGTTCTAATTGTTTAGAAGTTTTCCCTCACTTATTAAGTTGAAATTTGCCCCTTCTTATCTTCTGCCTTTGCTCCTACTTTTGCCCTCTGGAGCTATACAGAACCTATTTCAACTCTCCTCCACAGAACAAACCCCACAAATGACTGAAAACAATTATAATTTCCTTCCTAAACCCAGGTTGAATATTCCTAATTCCTTTATGTGATGGTTATGTGGCATTATCTCCAGTCCTCTCATCATTTAGCTAGTCCTGCTCCATATATACTCTCTTTTTTAAAATGCTTTTTAAATCTTTAAGATTCTTTTTATGTGCTGATATTTTAATAATTATTTTCTATCATTTTATGATCTTCTACTCCTCTTTCTTAATGGACTGTCCAAAGCATGGTGCCGAGTGCAGAACAAAATATCCCAGATGTAGTCTGACCAAGGCATAATGCAAACAGACTTGCACACCTCCCATTCCTCCATTAATTCAACTCCAACTCGTGTTAACCGGTGTCGTTGCCAAAATACACTTGATTCATATTGATTTTGCAATCTCCAAAAAATAGCTCAGCTTTTTGTACATGAACTATATTTTTTTCCTGCCTCTTCCATCCTGAAATAGGAGAGTGTTCTCTAAACTCAAGGGTAAAATTTTACATTTATCCTTTAAATTTTTTTTTTCTTTCAGTTCATTTTATAGCTTGGAAAGATCTTTTGGAATCCTCTTATGTCCCTCCCAATTTCATGAGCTTTGTGATATCAGTCAATCTGATATGTAACCTAATCTAGACTCAAAAAGACCCGAGTTCAAATCTGGCCTCAAAAGCTTACTAGCTAAGTAATCCTGAGCAAATTATAGCTTCTGTTTGCATCTGTTTCTTCATCTGTGTGGATTTTAAAATTAATATCCAAAGAACTAAATATTATATTTTTATAAAATTTTATTAATAATAAACTAGCAAAAGAGACTAACTAAAAGGTACTAACCAGCCCACTCCTAAGAGCAAAAGAGAAAGAGGGAGGAGTTACAGCCAACTATAAAACAATAACATGACCATGCAAATGTGAAGGCACAGGAAAGATTAAAGGGAATTTTGGGAAATACTAAGGGACTTATGGGGGATGCAATCCAAGATTCAAAATATCCATTTATTCATCTGCAAAATGATTGTAACAGGAGCACCTACCTCCTAGGATTGCTGTAAGAATCCAATGAGATAACATTTGTAAAGCAGTTTGCATACCTTAAAGAATTTTTATAAATGTTAGCTATTATTAACAATAATAACATTGTTGTTGTTGGATTTTTAAAATGGGAATAGAATATGCCACATAGAAGATCACTTAGTACTCCATCACTGACATCCATTCATTTAATTCTACCTGAAGGACAAAATAGGACCATGCAAATGAAGCTAGGAGAAGAACTAGGACCTCGGTTGAGTACAGACTACCATGGCTGATGCTAAGTAAAGCTTAGCTTTCCATTTCTACATTCTCAACTTAAAGAGGATCATCTTCTTATTTTTTCTTCAAAATAGACCTTCCTTCTGGCTTCAGTAAAGCATTTCACTGTCCCCATCTCTCTAAACCAAACAGACGCTGAATGATATAGTATCTGGTCTCTATTTCTTCTCTTCTAGGTCTAGGTGCTCCCTCTTTAGGCATCCTATTTTGTACAAGGTCTCTGGATCCCCTTTAACAAAGGACCAAAGGAGTCAGCCTCCTTTTAACCAAATATTCAAGGTCTGAATATCTGAGTTGATTTACCACATGCCTAATTAGCAAACCTGAAGCACAAGTGCTCATTAAGCAAGTGAAGAGAAATGCAAATATTCTATTCACTTCTACATTTTGGTTCCTCCAGAATAAAAACACACAGAAATCAGCAGGCAGGTAATAAAGAATGTAGCTGTTGATAAACAACAACTAAGAAAGCAATGTTTTAACAAGGTGTGAAAACATAATCAGGTTTGCAAATCATCCTCCCAGGCTGTGCAATAGAATCTAGATATAAACTGCAGAGAACAAGTGAAAATGTTAATATCTTTAATCCCAGGAACAAGAGTTTAATTACAGACCCAGCAGGCAAACATTGATTACTCATTATACAGTTACAGCAATGACTAACACTGCCTTTGAGGTTGGAGGGGACAATTTCCTTTACAATTCACCTGGATGTTCCATTGTATCAAAACTTCCTCTGAGTGACATTTGTCATCCCCTACTAACAAAACCAGAACCTGTGTGTGTACCAGAATTAATTGGACAAATCCTGTGAGTTAAGGAAATTGGAAAAATTAATGAGTTATCAGAACTACTCAGAAAATAGAATGTTAGATGAAAGTCAAATAATCTGTTTTCTAACCTCAATCCCCCCCACCAAAATACACATAACTTGCCTACAGTTACTTCTACTTTTAGAATTTTGCCTTCTTTTCATTGGCCACGTCAGTAAAATACAATCACCTTGAGTGTCTGCACATGTCCAAGGGAAATACATCTTTTTAATAATAGCCCTGATGTTCTTCTTTACTACCATCATCTGGAATAAGGACAGAGAGAATTCAGAAAGGATTAAAGAATCCCATGGGGAGTAAAGGTGTTCTAGACCTTGCTAGAAAATAATAAATGCTGTGCCTGTTAGATAAATGCTATTCATCTGCCTTAAAGACTGTTGTTTGTTTCAGTCATGTCTGACTCTGTGACCCCATTTTGGGGGGTTTCTTGGCAAAGATATTAGAGCAGTTTGCTATGTCCTTCTCTAGTTGATTTTACAGATAAGAAACTGGGGCAAAGGAGGATAATTACTTGTCCAGGGTCACCTAGCTAGTAAGTGTCTGAGGCCAAATTTGAACTCATGAAGATGAGTCTTCCTGATTTCAAGTCTTATACATCACCTGGCTGCCATCTTTTAGACAAGGCTTCCAAAAACCCAACAGGGCCGTTACTCAGTCACTAGGGGATAAGAAGATAATGAGAAGAGGAAATTAGAAGGGTTCAAAAATAAGAGCAGACCTAAGGTCTGGGATAATCAGAGCCTCTTCTTTTGAATTTATGCCCTTGCCAGGTGCACTCAAATATCTGAAATTACTTTTAGTTCTTTTTTTTAACCCTTTCCTTCTGTCTTAGAATCCATACTATGCATTGGTTCCAATGCAGAAGAGTGGTAAGGGCTAGGCAATGGGGGTTAAGTGACTTGGCCAGGGTCACAGAGCTAGGAATACTTCTAATTCTTAATGGAACTGTCCACCATAACAATTTCCTCAAGTCCCTAGTCTAACATTTCTGATCAAACATCAACTTTCTGCTATTCAATGAGTACTAGACTTTCAAGTCAGAAGAGCTGATCAGAGTTTTAACTCCATCATTTACTAGCTGTGTAACCCTGTGGCAAACGGCTTCACCTCTTGGGTTTCAGTTTCTTCATCTGTAAAAAAAATAATAGTGTGTGTACTGTCATTACACACTTGCTCATATAATTTCTCATGGAAGCAGATGGTGAATTCACTCACCAGGATGCCAAGTTGGAAACAACACTGAGTGAGTAACTGTCACTGAAGAGCTAGCTACCCACTGGGGGCCTTCTCCTTCACATGGTACACAGAGCTAGTAGATTGTTCCATGTAGTGTCCCTCCTGTCCACAGTCCTATGCTTGAAATCAATCTTATAAGTGATTGCAAATTGTGAACAAATAATCATATTTAAGTGAGCAACAGGTTATAAAGACTGACTAAACAAGAATAGTTTTGTTAGTGGCTTGGGTAAGATAAACTATATCTGTGATTCAACTCCAGAGAGATACACTTTTGCTCAAATAGAATCCAACAGAGCTGGGTCTGGGGGCCAGAAATTTCTTCAGTATTAAGTCACAAGGGGAAATCCTTGCCAAGAGCTAGGAAAGTAAATTTATCTGGTTAATCAAAGCACTAATACCCAGAAGAACAAAGGAATGTGGTGGGGACAGTCTGTTAGAAGGAGCAGGAATATGGAGAGGATTCTCTTTTTTTTCTTTTTTTCTTTTTCTTTTTACATCCATAGTGGTCATTGTTAGAAGAGAATGCTCATATAAAATCAAAACTCCAAAATAAAAACAGGAATAAGCCCAAGTAAAAAATCATATGTTTTGATATGCATTCCAATTCCAACAGTTCCTTCTCTGGAGGTGGAGAGCATTCTTTGTCCTAAGTCCCTCAGAATTTTCCTGGATCATTGCATTGCCGAGAATAGCTAAGTTTTTCACAGTTGATCATCCCATAATATTGCTGTTACTGTGTACAGTGCTTTCCTGATTCTGCTTATTTCTCTTTGCATCAGTATATGGAGGTCTTCCCAGCTTTTTTTCCTGAAATCATACTGCTTCTCATTTCTTACAGCACAATATTATTCCATCACCATCATACACCACAGTTTTGTTCAGCCCTTCCCCAACTGATGAGCATTCCCTTTAGTTTCTGATTCTTTGCCACTACAAAAAGAGCTGCTATACATATTTTTTTTGTACAAGTAGGCCCTTTTCTCTTTTTTTAAAGATCTCTCTGAGACCTAGTAGTGGTAGTATATTGTGACCTTTGGGCATAGTTCTAAATTGCTCTCCAGAATGGTTGGACCTGAAGAGAATTTCCTGAGCTCAGATGGTAGAATGGGAAGGGTTAGATATTGGGAAAAGATAACTGATTCTACCCCAAAACTCCTAGACCTGGATTAGATATTGGGAAAAGATACCTGATTAGATATTGGGAAAAGATACCTGATTCTATCCCAAAACTCCTAGACAAATTTATGAAATCCAGGTGTTCACGGCCCTTCCAATTCAAATGTGAATTATAACTTGAAAAGAAGTGGTCCCTGCCCTCAAGGAGCTTGCAATCTAGATGGAGAAATCTGATATATGCACACAAAAATTAATAACGAAAGACAATGTTAAGAATCAAATGAGGGGCAGCTGGGTAGCTCAGTGGATTGAGAGCCAGGCCTAGAGACGGGAGGTCCTAGGTTCAAATCCGGCCTCAGACACTTCCCAGCTGTGTGACCCTGGGCAGGTCACTTGACCCCCATTGCCTACCCTTACCACTCTTCCACCTATAAGTCAATACACAGAAGTTAAGGGTTTAAAAAAAAAATAAAAAAAAAAAAGAATCAAATGAATAGCAAAAATAAAAATGGAATGTTTAATGGAATAGGAAAAGATAACTGTGGCATGAGGAGATAGGAAACATTTCTCAGAGAATATGAAAATGGAGCTGTCCTTTAATGAATGGAAAGGTTTTTTTTATAAAAAAAAAAAAACTATAAATATGAAGTCTACAAGAAAAGTAGAATAGTAAAAATAACAAGTAGGGGGGCTAGTGTACATGGTCAATTCAATACTGGAAGACTGTAACAAGGAAAGGGGAACTGGGACTTTTCCCATGGATACAGAAATTGAGAGAACATACATAATTCTTAAATGTCTTCAGCAAGAAACACTTGGGCTTAGTACTTATTTAGCAAGAAAAATTAATTAAAATGGGAAACTTTGAAGGCCATGCTTCATTCTATAGCCTCCATGTGGCACTTTTCCATGGCAGTAGCCTCCCCAGAAGTACCCTCATGGTATTTTCTACCATGGGGTAATGTCCTATGGACACAATTCCATTGGGATCTTTGTGTTCTGGGGTCCAAGGACCTCCTGTGAAGACTCCCAACTTATCAACTGGATTTGTTTATAACAGAAACAAAGATAAATAGCCTGATTTGGAGGTTCCTTTCATGTTCCTGTCTTTGAGCAGCAGTCAGTGGTATTTGCCCAGGTGCTATAATTGCTAACTATGGCCCTGAAGAGGGACAATAAACAGATACTAGAGCTGAAAGATTTATGTAGGAAAGGAAGAGAAGAAAATGTTGGAGATCCAGATTGGAGCCAGGAACTTAAATAACAAACTGGCTATTTGGATTTTCTTGTTTAGGTAGTGGAGATCCACTTAGTGGTTCTGGGAGTGATTGGCATAATTATAGATTAATCTAAAGGCAGCATACAAGGATCAAAGTCTGGAGGAAAAAAAACAAATGATGAATAATCTATTGAAATGATAAAGACCAAACTGAGCTTTATTACAAATAAAAATGAAAAATCATAAAAAGGAGGATTTTGTGATATTTAAAATGTACTTTTATAAGAACAATAAATATTAAAAAGAATCTTTCATTGTACTTTTGTTCAATCATTTTTTTCTGTTGTGTCCAGCTCTCTGTGACTTCATTTTGGGTTTTCTTGATAAAGATACTGGAATGGCTTGCTATTTCCTTCTTTAGCTCATTTTACCACTGAGGAAACTGAGACAAACAGGATTAAATGACTAGACCAGGCTCACACAACTTGTAAGTGTCTGAGGTCAGATTTTAACTCAGGTCTTCCTAACTCTAGGGTAGGCATTCTATCTACTGTGCTATCTACCTTCCCTAGCTAGGTGACACCTAGCTGTCTTTGTACTTACTCCATCCTGATTTCTGTTATTATGTCCTAAGCAGCTATGGCAAATTGATTGAGAACTAGCCTGGAAATTTGAAAGTCCCAGGTTAAATCCTACCTTTGACACATATGGGCTTTATGACAAGTCACTTAACTTCTCAGTGTTCTGGGCAGTGCTCTAAGTAGCAAAGAAGGTTCTAACCTATATTAGAAGACAGTTTCACAATACTAATGAAATAAGTCAGGTCCGTTAGCTTTATAACCCAGTTATTCCAGTTCTTATCAGAGTATAGTTCATAATTAATAATAATTTCCATTTATAAAGCGCTTACTATATGCCAGGCACTGTGCTAGACACTTTATAGTTATTATTTTCTTTGATCCTCACAACAATACTGAAAGGTGGGTGTCATTACTAACCCTATTTTATAGGGAAAGAAACTGAGGCAAATAGAAGTGAAGTGACTTAGCTAGTATATGACTCAGAACAAATTTGAACTCATATCTTCTTGCATCCTGTCCACTGCACTACCTACCTACCCAAGAAAACAATCCTTTTTCCCCTTTATATTTGGAATGTGGTTTCTTATATTAGAATACTTCCAATTGCCAAAATAACCACAAAATAAAACAAAGGGGTGGAAGGAGGGAAAGAATAAAAGTAATATTATAATGGCTATTTACTATGCTACAAAGGAGCAAGAAATAGAAAAATATCTCAAAGAAATTCTTAGGGTCAGTTTTTGATATGTGGTTACATAGAATATGTATCTGACATTCTGTCTAGAAACTAATTTTTTTAAATACACTTAGAGTCATTTTGAAAACAATTGTAGCTATCTTTTTTTTTTTAATGCAGCTTGGCAGGCTTCTGAGAAAACTGTCAACCCTGCCAAGTATTCCAGTAATTTCTTTTGTAAGACATAATTTAGTACCTGTGAAAATTCAGCACTAGAATGGAATGTTTTATTTGTTTAGGTCAAAGACAGGCTCCTGCTGTCAAATAAATAACACATTTGTGTAGGGGATCCCAGACACTGTAGTTAAAGAATCATGAGCCCTACACTTGGGGGAGATCCCATATTTACTCTTTTTCTTTCTATTTAAACTTATGTGCTACTGCCTTTCCTCCTAAGGACACAAAGCATTTGCATAAATTTTATAGAAAAGTGGTTACAGCTAGACAAATTAGCATTGATTCCCAGGCCTGAAGCCTGAGAAAAAATCAGACTGGATCTAAAATAAATTAGTCAGGGAGCAAGAAAGACCTTTAATAAAAACAGAATATGCCATGAGATCCTTGGTACCCAGTAGGTAAAGTATCCGTAGGAAAACAAAGAATACAATGAAACAAACATTTTGAAGACTGTTTGGAAATGTTTGTCCTAGACTTCAGTGTTTTCCCTTCTTTTAACTTCTCTGAAAGAATTAATTAATTAGTGTCATAAAAGGGAAATTGTGGAATAAAGTTGTGAAAAAGGAAAGAACAAATTCACTCTGATGAGACTGAAAATACAAAGATAATGTTTTCTTTAAGAGCTTTTTTATTTTTATTTCTACAAACCAAATTCTATCTTAAGAATCTTTTCTTTCTGATTCAAAGTTGGTACCTGGGGTTCCCAGCTCCAAAATTTCAAGTCCACTTAAATCAATTCAATTCGAACTTCATCGCGAATCTACTATGAATAATATACTGTTCTAGGGCTGAAAGGCCAGTCATGCTTCATTTCCCTCTTGGTTTTGTTCTGACTCTCTGGATTTCACCACCATGTATTTAGGTACCTTCTCTTCTCTTCCTCCCCACTCCCCCAGCTCTGTATTAATTATCTTAATTTTCCAGATGAAGAAACTGAGGCAGACAGCAGTTAAAGTGACTTATCCAATGTCACAGAAAGTCAGTTGTCTAAGGCATATTTGAACTCAGCTTTTTCTGATTCCAGGTAACTCACAAGCAAAACAGTCCCTGCTTCCAAGGAATTTGCTTCTAACTGGAGAAGAAAAGCCATAAGGGGATGCTAGAAAAGGATGGGAGATTGGGGGCACATGAAAGTTTTGTCTAGAGATGTCTGGGAAGTGAGGTGAAAGCCTAGATCTAGGTATGACATGACAAAAGTCCACTTATCAGAGACCAGGGTTATTTGTGAGGAAGAATCCATGTGTGTGGTACGTAGGAAATAGAGGTGAAGGCAGGGGTGGAATCAATATGGTCTGGAGATAGCTAGGAAGTGGCATCTAAGTCAGACCCTGAGAAATAAGTATGAATTTAATAGGTAAAAAACATGTGTTTAGAGACTCATTCAATATTCCTGTTTCTCCTTACACTATAATTACTAATTTGGTAACTTGGCCAGGAGATACAATGAGTTTGACAGACAAGCGCAGTCTAGTTATAAAGGATGCTTGCTTGCCACCAACTTTCTCAATATCTAAACTTATATCCAAAAACTGTGTAAGATACAGGAATTAAAAACAGAGAGATCTGGTTAAGATGGTGATATGGAAGATCCTAGAGGAACACGGCTCTCCCCCAAAATACCCCAGAATAAATCTAAAAAAGAACCAGATAAACAATGATCAAGAAGACCAAAGAGAAACTGTAGTAAGCTCTTTCATTCAAGACTAAAAGGTAATATAGCCAGATGCCAGAAGGGGGCAGGTCAGAAGGCAGCCTGAGATCTAGGAAAGAGAGACTGAAGCTTGTTGGATAAAAAGACAAAAATCAGCAAGATCTCGACTCTGAACTGTTAGGGTACAGTTAGGATACATAGTTGGCTTTCTCTTCTCTCTAACTCTCTGTCTGTCTCTGTCTATCACTGTCTCTCCATCTCTGTCTCTGTCTCTGTTACTGTTTCTGTTTCTCTGTCTCTATGTGTCTATGTGTGTGTGTGTGTGTGTGTGTGTGTGTGACTGTAAAGAGAAACAGGGCCTAAGAGTACTCAAACAGAGACACAATAGGGTATTGGGTCAGGCCAATAATAGGAATAGTAGATTCTGTGCCATGCTAATTAAATTACCAAAGGATTGTTTTATAAAACCTAAAAAAAAATCATAATGAAATTCATTTGAAGGAATAAAAGATCAAGAATCGCAAAGGAAATAATGAAAAGACAGATTGAAAAGTATCAGATTTCAAATTATTCAACAAAGTAATAACAAACAAAATAATTGATTATTGTTTTAAAAAAATTGGAAAATTGATCAATGGAAAAGATATGGTACACAACATCCAGAAGCCATTGAAAACAAAGGAGCAGAGTCATTGATAAATGCAAGGATACCAACCAGTGGTGTGAGGACTCTAGTCAACAATAAATGCTGCAAATTTTGGAAAGCTATCTGGGAGAAATAAGGGTTAGATTAACTTCCCATACCATACATCATGATAAGTCTCAAATAGAAAAATGACCTCGAGATAAAAGTATGCATACCATAAGCCAATTAGAGGAGAATGAAAGGAGGTACCATTTACTATAATGGACAGAAGGAAGAATACTTGACCAAATAAGTCATGGAAAAGATCAAAAGATGAAATAGAAAATTCTGATCACAGAAAATAGAAAACCAAAATAATATCAATACAATTAGAATTAGAAAGAAAATAGTAAACTGACAAAAAAATCTTTGAAGCAAATTTCTCATACACAAGTCTAATATCTAAATTTTATAAGGAAATAATGTCATGTGAAAACCAAACCTTTCCCAATGGATAAAGGGTTGAGGGATATGAATAGATGTTTCTCAAAAGAAGAAATATAAATTTATCAACAACATTTGGAAAACTCTTCATCTCACTAACAATAAAAATATAGACTAAGATGACTCTGAGCTTCAACCTCAAACCAATCAGATTGGCAAAGATAATGAAAAAGAAAAAATAGTGGGGGGAAGGGAACTGAATGATGAGAGGAAATACACAATAATGTACTGATAGTGGAGATATGAATTGATCTAAATATTCTGGAAACCAATTTAAAATTATACTTCCAAAATAATAAATCAGTGAATATCATTTCATCCCCTATAGCACTACTAAACAAAATATCAATGAGGACAAAAATATAGGGAAAGATCCTCTATGTAGAAAAATATTTATGGCTGCATTTATTTGTTGATATTATAGAACAGAAATGGAAACAAAATGAGTGTGAGTCAAGTAGACAATGACTGATGAAACTAGAGGTCATGAAGATAATGCTGTTATTGGGTCATAAGGAGTGACAGAATGTACAAATTCAAAGAAACCTGGGAAGAATTCTATGAATTATAACAAAGAGAAATAAATAGAACAAAAAGAACCAAGTGTAGAATTATTATAATAATATAATGGAAAACAACTTTGGAAAAATTAAAAACTCTAATAGTAATTTGTAATTTATAAAACTGATGACAAAATATATTTCTGCTCTCTGCAGAGAGGTGACAGACTATAGGTAAGACCTACATATATTGTTCTTTCTCTGACTATTTGTGGGGAGGGCTTCTATAGGAGTGGCAGGGAAGAGCAGTTTTAGTGCTGCAAAACAAAGTGTCAAGGAAGTATTTTAAAATATACAGATGAGAAGAGAAGAAAGAGACTCACTAAAGTAAGGCAGTGATGCTACTACCATATTACATTTAATGGAAACTTTTTTAAAGCATAATATATGTAACATAATTCTGAAATTTTGTCAATGAATATGTTTTTTTTCTGTTCTTTGGATATGGAAATGCTCATATTTGAATTTGTCAAATTCATGATTTAAAAAAAGAAAATAATTAAGAAGTTAGAACTGGGATATAAGTAGATAAATCTCCCCAAAGGAACATCATAAAATAATGGGCTATTTCTCTTTTCCACATCACTTTTGGCTATCAACATATGGTACTCTTCCCACTATATCAGCTTCTTACTGCAATATGGAAAATGGCAGGGCGGAATTCTTGCAAGATATAGGGTCAGATAGTCAGAGGGAAGCATGTGAGGTGTGCACATTACTATCAGATAATAGCTCACTGTTCTAGAAGTAAAAAGAAGTCTTTTTGTCCTTTGAAAACAAGAAAAAAAAGATGGAGGCAGAAATGGTTTGTTATAGTGGTAAAAGCATTAAAAGGACTTTTGGCATGTTTGCTGGCTTTGCTGAACCCATTAACTAAAGTTAAGTTAGTAGACTTTTTTTTTTTCATCATCTTTTAAGAAAGAATTATTTTTTTCTGTCCCATTTTTCCTAAATACTCTAATCTTAAAGAAAACTTGCAATTCCAGGGCAGACAACTAGGAAAGAGATTCATTTCACAGAAGGGTGATGACTAAAATGTACTTTCTACTTTTTGCCATGGATCAGCTTGCCAACTGAAGAACACAGACAATGAAAGAACTCCAGGAAAACAAAGGATCTGGGTAGGTCCTAAGGTTTTTTTACTGAAAGGACACAGATAAGTCTTCCAGCTGCATAAACCAAGTTAATTGATGCAAAAAATAGCCACTAGCATTGCATGACCATAATCATTGTCCAATAAGAAATGAGTGCTGTATATAGGCAAGAAGGTATCTCAACACGCAATAAGGAATGTCAATGGTATTCTATATTCTTTCAAAATTAAAATGTAAATGAATTTCTTTCCTTCCCCTTCTCCTCTTTCTCCTGGTTTCTCCAAGGATCTCCTTTATCTCCCACAGCTTGGAAAGACAACACCTACTCAGTGGCTAATGCCACTGCTGATTGTGAAAGAGGAAATTTATTTTGTTCCATTTTTTTCGAACTATGGCTGGTCCACCATTACTTAGGCATCATAGTGGCCCTCTGTCCACTATGTAAGTACTTAACAGTATATCCTCCTGTTTGGCTCTAGATCTAACTTCCAGACTCAAGAAATCCACCAGCCTCGGGATCTCTCTTCCTTTTCTCTAACCCACAGCCTTAACCTCAGTAGTGTTGGGACACACCCAGCTAAATAAATTTTGAGAAACAACTTTTCAAAGAGGCTACAAATGCCTCTAACAAGCAATAGCCCCTATATATTTAGAAAAACGAGGAATAGCACAAAAATAGTTAGTGAGTTAGCTCTATCCTCTACAGAAGCTGTATAGAAAGACTTCAGGAAAGAGACAATTTACAGGACCACTCAGTACCCTCTGAATGAAGATTGTTCAATCTGAGGTCACCCCAAAAGAATTCTGAATCTTCTACCAGAGTAAACTGGTCTGCACTAAGAGTAACCCTCGGGCCTTAAAGCCTAGACTAGATTGTTCTCTTATACAGCCAGATCAAGATTAACATGAGTTCAAATAATGTAAAATTCTATTTAGTTCTTATTTGAAAATGATATTTGCTGTTCAAACAAAAACTTCTACTATACGGGCATTTAAGGTATGGAACAAAAATAGAAAGGGATAGTGAAGAAACCTTTCCTGTAAGAGCTGGTAATGAAGTTCAATTGCATAATATTAAAATTATGAAAGAGGCAGCTTATATAGATGAAGATAACTAGATATCCTGATATTTTGGAGAAAATAATCAAAGAAGGTATAAACGTTGACTATTAAAAAGCAAATAATTATAAAAAAAATAACAAACAGAAAAAATAAACTTGGTTTTGATAAACTAGAAAATGATCTGTGGATACTTCTTGCCCTGAGTACAGTAACCAAATCAATAATACCACTGCTTCTGGAAAAGGTATCAACATTGGATTACCCTATGATTCCAGTCATCTTTCTTGGGGCTTCACTTCTCCCTGACCACCATTTTTCTATTCATGTTAGCTCCTTGATTAGGATACAAGCTCCTTGCAAGCAGGTGCTGTGTCCCTTGGCTCCTTTTGTTAGCACAAAGTAAGTAATAATGAATAAATCATCTATTCATTCACATATTTCCTCTATTGATACAGATATGCAATTGACAATCCATCCATACTTTATTCTGCATGATTCTTGTCCTAAATGATCTCTGTTCTCCAAAAAGAAGCTAATATGTTATAGATCTCCTTTAGGTCCATCTGTATTCTGTTGTCAGCAGCCTGTCCATCTGTTAAATCTTAGTCTTACTACATGACTGCCAGTCCATCTTTTTCAATCATAAATTTCCTGGAGGAGATTCTTTAAACCATATAAAAAAATAATAAATGTTTGTTGAATTTATTTGGACATAAAGCTTCTTGTGGGAGAGGCAAGGTCATATTTTCATTGGCATTCTCCTGGATATAGTCACCGCTCTAGGACACAAGCCAACTAACCCCATTCATCCAGTCCAGGACTCCCCAGATGATAACACAGATTGTTTAAATCACAACTATCACACAATTTTAGACTTGAAAGGACCTCAAGTGATCACACTACCCATCCCCTAGAAAAAACTGAAGATATGCTCAAGAAAAGGCAAAATGTTGCAATCTAGCAGGGTCAATTATAAGCATATATTGAGTGTTTACCATATTCCAAGCACTTTGGTAGGTGCCAGGAAGCACCCATTTATTGATGCTCATGTTGCATTCTCCCTATGAGGCTCTAAGATCTTTGAGGACCAGCACTCATATTCCTCACCTTTCTCTTTGGAGAGCTTGCACAGAGGAGCTCAAGCAATGCCTTTTAAAAGTTTGAATGGAACCATAAGAGAGGCATTAAAGACACATCTACTTTCTGCCATTTCAAGGGGGGTTATCCTGTAACTCTATTTGGACCTGACCTCCCAGCCTGAAAAATCAGCATCACCTAAGTCTCAGTAAATATAAGCTCACTATGTGAATGAAATAAAGTATTCGAAGAAGGAGATCACATTTCCAAATAGGCAGCAAGTCAACAATATTCTTTCTTGCATCGCCCTTTGGGGCTGGTCTTTTACTTGAAATTTCATAGTTATTCAAACACACCTGGGATTCTTGAAGCCCAGCATTTATTGAATAACTGGCAACTGTGGTAGGTACTAAGGTGCTAGGTACACGAATTGCAAGGCATTATCTGTTCTTACAAATTTACAATCTTATTGAAAAGACAGCAATGGCAATGATGATGATGAAGTGCATAACTCATTTTATATAGTGCTTAAAGGTTTGCAAAAGCACTTTACTTATCAATTCAAATGAGATAACTTATAAAAAGTGCTTTGCAAACCTTTAAATACTATATAAATATTAGTTATGAGGCAGCTAGGTAGCACAGAGAATACAGCTCTGGAGTTGGAGTTGGGAAGATCTAAGTTCAAATTCAGTCTCAGACACTAACTGTGTGACTGTGGGCAAGTCACTTGGTTCTGTTGCCTCAGTTTTCTCATCTGTCAAATCATCTGGAAAAGGAAATTAATTGGGGGGTGCTGCTTGATGGGTCAGTGGATTGAGAAAGTGGCTTAGAAATAGGAGATCCTGGGTTCAAATTTGGACTCACTCACTTCCTAGCTATACGATCCTGAGGAAGTCACTAAACCCCCAATGCTTAGCCTTTACTGTTCTTCTGCCTTGGAACAGATGCTTAATATTGATTCTAAGATATAAGGTAAGGAAGGAAAAAAAAAGAGGAGGAAAGGAATGTCAAATTATTCCAGTATCTTTGCCAAGAAAACCTCAAATGAGGTCACAAACAACTGTGTGTGTATATACATATGTGTTTGTGTGTGCATGTGGTAGGAAATGGATCTGTTATTTCTTGGAAACTCCAGAATTCAGAACTTTTCTCTACCAATGCAACTTGGCACCTTGCTACCTATTTGCATCAGTCTAGCCTCTATAGTCTTGCAAAAATAATTAGATGATAACTGTCTTGCCCGGGTCACAGAGCCAAAATCTGTCAGATGTCAGACATCTCTCCTCTGACTTCCAGATAATCACAAATACATAACTTTTTTTTTTTTTGTGGCTGGATGAGACATGGGGACACCTGAGAAATACTGCAAAATCTTGCCTTTTCTTAAGCATATCTTCAGCTTTTTCCAGTGTTGCATAAACAAAATCAGTTCTGTGGTTACAGCTTTTATCCAAATAATCCCATTACTATGAACATGAGCAAAGGCCAATACAAATCTCATATAATGCACCATGGGGAACTCATTTACTAAACATCTTTCTATTTTTATGAAATTGTAGTAATGAGAATTAATCGAGAAATGGATAATGGTCTGCATTATCTAGGGAAACGTTTCTAGAAAACTTTTAAGATTATTTAATACACAGCAAAATATCATGTGGTTGGAATATTTTATATAGCAATATTAGAATGACATAGCTTTTCCATTACAGTGTTTTTAAAAGCCTGTTTTTAAATACCACCACAAACACCCTGCCCCCAATACATCAGTGTCATAGATTGACTTGGAAGAGGCCTCAACAGTCATTTCCTCAAACCGCCTACCCAATGGGCATGAATGTTTTATTGCTATAGAAGGGGAGGCAGGGAAACTGTAGCTCTCTCTGCTGCTGTTGACAGAGTAAAAATCCAAGAGACTCTAATCCTGGGGTTCTCAGCCTGAGATCTGTGGACTCAGTGCTTTCTTGAAAGATATTTTAAAAAGAGCACTTCATTATAATTGGTGTCCTCTGTAATCGGGTGTGCTTAATTTTATTTATTTAAAAACATCATTCTGTGATGCATGTAAAACCCAGTGGAATTATGCATCAGCTAAGGTGGGGGTGTGGTTAGTGGGGTTTGGGGGAGAGGGAAAGAACATGAAACATGTAACTAGGGGAAAATATTCAAAATTAAAATTAAAATAAATAAATAATCACAAATAAATGAATGAATGAATGAAAGAATAATGAATAAAAACATCATTCTGAGAGATTGCCAAAGGTGACAATGACATCACCAAGGTGAAGAACCCCGGTTCTGGAAGGAACACATGATGTGTGTCTTCCTTCCTGACCTGAAGGGGCAATTAAGCTCATGGCTAGTTGATTCAAGAGGGCAGAAGCAGCAGCAGTAAATGGAAGCCTCAAAGAATTCAGGCTTAGTACAAGGAAAAGGTTCTCAGCAATTAAAATGATCTCAAGGTGGAATGAGCAACCTAGGAAGGGAGCAAGCTTCTTGCCAAGGACATCTTTAAAGACTTGATGGCCAATTGTTGGAATGTTTTGTTTTTGTCATAATGGGGATTCCTTTGGGGAATTAAGTTGGCATAGATGGCCAATGGGGTCCTTTCCAACTGAAAATTTCTACTTCTGTGAATCTAGTTGCCATAAGATGCATGATTCTCCCTTTGATTAAAAGGTTCCAGGTGACATAGAGAATAGAGTACTAGGTCTAGAGTCAGGAGTTCAAATCCAGCCTTAGGCACTTATTGGTTGTATAACCTTGGGCAAGCCACTTAACCTCTGCCTGCCTCAGTGTCCTCAATTATAAAATGAGTTGGGACAATCAGAGGAGATATTTGTAAGGAATTTAGCACCCTGCCTGGGACATAGGAGGCACTATATAAATGCTAGCTATTATTATTATTTTTATTGCCAAGCCCTTAGCTCAGTACCTCACACCTTGTAAGCTTCATATAAATATTCAGTGTTGTTCTTATTAAAGAGAAAGGACCAATAACAACACACATTTATCAGGAAGCACCTATTTGCTGAGCACTGTGCTTGGTGCTAAGGCGATACAGAGGTTAGAGAAGACCCTTTAAGGAGGTTATAGTCTAGCAGAGGGATAAGAAATTAATCCAAAGTGGAGCAGCTGATAGGCTCAGTGGACTGAGAGCCAGGCCTAGAGACAGGAGGTCCTGGGTTCAAACCAGGTTTCTTCTTCCTAGCTCTGTGACCCTGAGCAAGTCACCTGACCCCCACTGCCTAGCCCTTACTGCTCTTCTGCCTTAAAACCAATACACAGTAGTGATTCTAAGACGAAAGGTAAGAGTTTTAAAAAAATAAACACAAAATAAGAATAATTTATGTCAGAAGATAAGTTATTAGAGAGTTACAAAACAAAGCAAAGCCTAAGAAGAAAGATTCTTCCTCAAGGCAGGTAGGGATAAGAATCAGGGAAAACTTCCTAGAGGAGGTAATATATGCATTAGGTTTTATTGGGTTAGTAGGATTCATTCAAGGGAAATGAAGAGGAAAAGCATTTCAAGCACAGGGTTCAACCTGAGCAAGGGCATGAGTGTGTGAGATTACAATGTGTGTTTTGAGGAAAGAGAGTTGCCCATTTTGGTTGAAATACAAAAAGCAAGAAGAGTAATATGAAGTATGCCTAGGAAAAGAGAAAATGCTTCAGTTTTTCATTTCTCTCACCTGTTGAAAATGTTTTCTTAGAAGCCTGTGGGTAAAATCTGTTCTCTAACAATGACCCCTCTTCATTCAGTAAACTTTTTGTCTTCCTGCAGAAGAGAAATGCTATCTTCCTGCACAAACATAGTCATCCAATAATAACAAAGCAGTGAGCCTCGGAAATGTCTATTTTCCCAAAAAGGTCCATTTGCCCTTTAGGGAGGGGATGAATTGGGGCAAAATAAAATAAAAAGGCATCATGAACAAGATAAAGAAAAATGTTACCAAGAGAAAGGAGGGGGAGGTCAGAGATTATAGAGGAAAAGATGCATGATGAGAAGGTTCAGTGGAAATAGGCAAAAATATGGTCTGGGGGATTTGTTCCAGATCCTATCGGCTCATGAAAGCCAACTGTTAAATTTTCAATGGCAGCATTGATACCATAGAAACTGGCAAATGCTATAAACCATGGCTTGATTTATTATTTTGTTAATTATCTCGATTTACAAAAGTGATGAAAATATTAACAATATGGATTGAATTGACAAGTGTACTATATGTACATCTTTCTCAACCCTCATCCCAGGCTGGTTGTTAAACATTCATCAGCAGACTCCTGAGGTTATGGGGGAAAAAAGGACAAAAAATAAAATAAAATATGAATAAGAAAAAAATACAAAAAGTCAAGAAAGGTAAAAAGAAACCAGAGAGAAAAATGAATTAGAAAATCGATTCCTCAAGATTGTCAGCTAGGTGACACAGAGAATACAGTGCCAGGCCTGGAGTCAGAAAGATTCATCCTCCTGAGTTCAAATTTGGCCTTCGACATTCACTACTTTGTGCTCTAGGCAAGTCACTTAACTCTGCTTGCCTCAGTTTCCTCACCTATAAAATGAGTTGGAGAAGGAAATGCAAACCATTCCAATGACTTTGTCAAGAAAACCCCAAATAGAATCATAAAGAGTTGGACAGAACTGAAAATGACTGAACACATTCCTCCATTTCCAAGAGATAAAGTGGTGCAGTTAAATACCTGTTCTCTTCAAGGTCCTAGATTGGGAGCTCTGAGAGACATATGGATGAATAGAGCACGATTCTTGCCTTCTCAGAGCTTTTGCTATTCTAAGAAATATAAGATAAATCAAAAATAATACATATAAAACAAAAAAAAAAACAGAGAAAGGACAATATAAGAGAACAAGGAAATTCTATGAAAGTTTAAAGAAGAGATAAATTTCACATGGAATAGGAAAGGAAATTTCCATTAGATTTTAAAGGGAAGATATATTTTGATAGGGCTTGAGGAGGAGGGGCAGAATATTTCAGACAAAAGATTTGGAAAGCAAAGAAAGACATGGAAACTAGAAGGTCTAGTTTTGAAAAAGGAGTGGTTCAGATAGACTAGAGCTTCTAGCATACAGAGACAAGGATATAAGGATAATTCTAGTTAGAAAAATTTAGGATAAAACCTTGGAATTCTTTGAATGGCAAGCTGAGGAGTTATTGGCAATGGGGAACCTTGAAGCTTTATGACTAGGAAAGGGTGAAGTGATCAGAGTTGTCCTTTCAGGAAAATGTAATGGTAGAATGGGTTAAAGTAAGAAGTCAGGGAACCCGATTAGAAGACTCTTACAATACCACAAACAAAAAGTAATAAGAGACTTTGTAAGAGTAGTGAGGATGGTGATATGATATGTGGTGCAGCTCACATAAATAGGATTCATCAAATGATTGGATGTAAGAGTAACAGGAGAGCAACCCACTGAAAAATGATACTGGAGATTCATATATCTTAGTGATGGGGAGGACAGTAACACTATTAACAATTTTAAAGACAAGAGAATAAGGTTATTATTTGAATCTAGAAAGTGGAATTTGCTTATAAATGTCCTGATTTGAGATGTTGGAAGAGTGTTTGGATGAATTTGTCCAAGAAATAATTCAAAATATGTTTTGGGAATACAGAAGAGACACCAGGATTCAGGAAATCTATCTGAGTTATCCATCAGAGAAGTCATAATTGAAGCTACAGAAGGAGACACAATGCCCAAGGAGTAAAAAGAGGTCAGAGAGGAGAAGAGGGTTAACAAAAGAATCTTTAGGCATTGGGAAGAGGAAGATAAGTGAGCGAAGACAGAGGAGTTATAGCATAAATAGAAGAATCATATAATGTTAAATAAGCCAAGGGAAATTTAAGGAAAAAGTGGTCAATAATGATAAATATGCAGAAAAGAGGATGAAGGCTGAGAAAAGACAACTGGATTCTATGAACCTATGATTTTGGCAACTGGGTCACTGGAGACCTTCAAAAAAAAAAAAAAGAAGTTTCTATTAAGCAGTTGGAGGCAGAAGTCATATTTTGTCAGGTATTAACTATGGAATGGATGTTCATATAAAGGTAGGTGTTCCAAAAAACATCTAAGAGAATCCATAGCTTTATAGATCTAGAACTAAGAGGGATCTTGGAGGCCCTCAAGTCCAAACCTGTCATTTTACAAATGAGGAAACTGAAGCAGAGAGGGGTTTACTTAAAACTATTCGTTTGAGAAATTTTGTAGTAAAGAGGAAAAGAGAAAGATAATAATTTTGGAAAGTAGAAAGGTTTTGGAAACACTTTCTATAATGGGAAGAATTTGTTTTATTTTTACACAAATCTACTTTGATATAGCAATTGTATGTTCTTCTTACAGGGTTTTGAGTTCACAACCATCTACTATGACATGAGTTATAGGTCAGTCACATAATCATGAGGAAGCATAATTGATCTTGATTTCAGGAAGGAATTCAATTCTATTCCATCCCATGACAATCACAATAAAAAGCTAGGAAAGAAGTGGATCATATTTCTGTGTGTGTGTGTGTGTGTGTGTGTGTGTGTGTGTGTGTGTGTGTAGGTCATATTTCTGTTGGGTTGGTGTCTGACTGGCTTTCAACCAAAGAATGTTGTTTTCAATTAGGTATCAGTCTAGGAGTACATATCAAGTGATGTCCCACAAGCATCACTGAAAGTATCTATTCTATTCAATATCTACACTAATGACTAGAAGAGAATCAAGACTATATCCATCATATCTTTAGCCAACACTTTAAATGTGGTTGTTAATACTCTAGAGAAGTAGTGTCAAACTCAAATAGAAACAGATCCTGTAAATGCATCTTGATTTGGAAACTATGAATTAACATTATCCATGTTGAATTATATTTTTATTAAACTTGTTAAACATTACCTAATTATATTTTAATGGGTTCAGACCACACTCAGCAGTTTTGTTTGCCAGAAGACACCTTAGTTCTAGAGCAATGGTTCTTAATTTGGAGTCTACAACTGTCCAAGAGGATATGGATGGATTTCAGGGGATCTGTGATCTTGAATGGTAGGGAGGCAGATTGCATTTCTTTTTTCACCAACCACTAATTAAAACTCGATATCCATTTAATTATGAGTTTTAAAGAAAAACATTTTTCTGAGAAGCTGGTTATAGACCTCACCAGATGGCCAAAAAGGTCCATGATATACAAATCAATCAATTATTTAATCAGCCAAACACAGTTAAGAAACTTGATTCTAAAGGACAATTCATGAAAAGTAGTTAAGCACAGTGTGAAGTCCACATCCAAGAAGATAGATTCAAAATTTGTCTCTATCACTTACTTATACGACCTTGGGCAAAGCACTAAAACTCTCTGAGTCTCGATTTTCTCATTTATAAAATGATGAGGTCATTCTAAGTAGTTTTTAAAATCTGTTTGGGCATCAAATCTATGATCCTATAATAAATTATTAATGACATTGATCAATTAGAGAGATTAAAAAGGGGAACAGGGTTCAAATGGAAAAATTGGAGAAATCAACTACAACAATATAGGTATTTGTTAGGGAAAATATGGCTAATCTCATTATAGGACAAAAAGCCAGAATAGGAGTCATAGCTGACCACATGAATCAACCATGTAATGCTGTTATATTAAAAAAAAGTCATGAAAATTATGACTGGGATCATTTTTAAAAGCATGTGCATCAAGGGTTGGGAAATAAAGTTCCTCAATATTCTGTATTACTCATGGACTTAAGAATTTCAAAAAATTTGATCATCCTTTTTTCAAAAGGATGCAAGGAAACATGTGATTAAGAAAATAGAGAAATAGATTCTCTGGGAGAAGATTAAAATTGAAGCTTATTAACCCAAAAAAAGAGGAGGCTATAAGATAGCTTACTTTCTGAGTTCAAATATTTTTACAAAAACATACTATCAACAGCCTTATTTGTCTACAAAGGTCAGAAGAAATGATGGATTAAATCAGGAGATAGGAAGTTCGGAAAGATGTACAGAAAAAAAACAAGCTTGAAATCAGGAAAAACCAGAATTTTTTTATCTTGGATACAATCTGTGTAACCCAGGCAAATCACTAAAAATTTCTTATGCCCCTGACAACTTCCTAAGGCTAAATTGTAGATGAGTCACCAAACTACATCGGGAGCAGAAGTTTCCATGCTAGGAATTCTCTACATCTGCAAAATTAAAGGTCAAAACTAAAAAAATCCCAAACACCTAAATAATAACAATAATGCTTTATGAATTCATGATTTTTCCATTGTCAGTATGCTCTCTACCAAAGAAGACCACAATAGCTCTTCCCCTTAGTATACAGAATGTTATCATAGTCAAAAAGATTCATTATATAATGGTCAAGCTTTGGTGATGAGTCTTACAGTAATGATAAAAATTTAGAATGCAACCACTAAAGGAAGTAATGCAATCACTAATATTTTTTTACCTTTATGAAGAAAATGGGGAAAATCTATGGTTGTTTATTTAAGTTCTAGAGATATCTTAAATCCTAATTTCAGCAATATACAGAACACATCCATTGTAAGTGGCAGTCATCTGGATAAAAGTAAATAAGAAACTATAGCAAAGATTTCCTATGAGTAGCACTCAAACTGGCAAGTGCTTAAGCTCTTCTTATCACAAAATTCATAGTTCCAAATACATTTCTAGAGAGTTAAAGTGTTATCTCGTTCCAGAGTAGGTGAAATTTAAGTATGACAAAAATTTTCGTTTTGTTTTATAAGTGAGAAATGAAGCTCAAGTCCTCCTTCTGACACATATGGACACTGTAATACTGGGCAAATCATTCTGTTATCCTCACTCTCTCACTTACTTTCAATCCGTCTCTGTTTTCTTTCTGCCTACAAATATAGCTATATCTTCTCCCTCATCCTCAAAAAACTTTTACTTGATCCTTCTATCCTCACTATTATTCCATATTTCACCCACTTTAGGTAGCTAAATTCCTTTAAAAGCCTATCTACAAAAGATATACACATCCAATACTTCCTTTCTTCTTACTCTTCATTCTCATCCTTTCAACATCGATCATGCAACCAAAATTGCTCTCTCCCTCTCTCCAAAGTTACTAAAGATTTCTTAATTGCAAATCCAAAGGCCATTTCTTAATATGCATCCTTCTTGATCTCCCTGAATCTTTTGGCACTGTCAAATATCCCTTCTTCCTACTCTCTTCTCTCAAGGTTTTTGGGTTTTTCTCCATTTTTTCTCCTCATTTGACCACTACTCCTCGGTCTCCTTTGAAATATTTTCATCTAGATCACTGCCCCTTACAATGGATATCCCATGGGTTCTGTCCAGAAACCTCTTCTCCCTTTATACCATTTCACTTGGTGATCTCATCAGTTCCCATAGATTTAATTATCATCTTTATGCTGATGGTTCTCAAATCTACTTATCCAGTCCTGACCTCTCTCATCACTGTTAGTCTTATATCTCCAACTGCTGACTAGATATTTCAAATATGCCCTTTCCTCTCCTCTGATACTACAACCCTTGGATGAGTCTTTCATCTTCTCAAGCATGGACTATTGCAATAGTGTTATGTCTTGATGTGCCTTCCACTCTCCACTACACAAAGTAATTTTCCTAAAGCACAAGTATAACTGCATCACCCTCCCTACTCAATAAATTTTATAGTTCTATATTGTTTACAGAAACAAATATAAAATCCAATTTGACATTCAAAGTGCTTCATAGCATCTTCCCATTCCAACTTTCCAGTCTTCTTACAATACTTGACTGACTTAAACTCTTATTGCCCCAGACAATGTAATTTCCAAAGAAGGTACCAACTTGCACTAGTAAGTAATTCTTTGCATTTGGGGTTTCTCTGTACCAGTAAAATTATTGGGACAATTCCTTTCCCTCTGAATGATAAACTTTAGGAACTCTAAGTCATGCACATATTACATGCTACAGACTTTTAAAAGAGTGATTGGTGGTAAAAAAAAAAAAGTGGGAAGTAGGAAGATCACATACACCTCATCAATAATAGCAAATCATCTTTTAGAGAAATACAAACTCCGAAGCCAGAGAACTCAACAGAAGTTAAGTTGAATCTGTCCCTTTTGGTAACATAATCAAGCTTATATTATTCTCCACAATGGGAGGAGTAAGCTGTGCTCAAGTAACATGTCTTTGCAGGGAGATGATAAAAGCAGTCACAAAGAAAATAATGGATTAAAATTAAAATTAAAATATTGATATTTAAAATCTCAAATGAGAGAAAAATCAAAGGACAGTAAATACAAGGCAAATATAAGACAATATCATCATGTAGTAGATAAAATCCTGAATTCAGAGCCATGTGATCTAAGCTCAAATTATGGCTCTGCTGCTTACTTCTTGTATGACTATGAATCCTTACTTACATCTTTCTGGGTCTCAGTTTCCTCATTTATAAAATGAAGAAATTAGACTTGAAGATATTTAAGGTACATATTATTATAAATCTATCATTCTATGATCCCAAGTATTAGTTTGTTTAAGGTAGTTAACCTAACAAAGATATAGACCTAGACATAGATATAGACACAGTCAGACATAGATGTCAACATCAACAGATATATACACAGAGACATAGACAAGCATGTAGGTGTAGGCATAGGTGTAGACAGAGACTTAGGTATTGATATAAACACAGATATAGACATAGACATCAACATCAATGTTGACAGAGTCATTAACAGAGACAAATACATACATAGCCATAAGTGTAGACAATGACAGACTACATATAAATGTAGACATAGGTGTAGAAACCTTGACATAGAGACTGAAATAGGTTGATAGAGACATAAAAATACAAACATAGACAGACATAGATAGACAGAGACACTGACATAGATAGAATTGGACCTAGATAGAGATCTAGACATAAAATGGTATGACTATGCTAGTGTCAGAACTGAAGAGAAAGTTTAAGGAGATAGGACTTTGATAACATAACCACTATAAACAATGAAAACTCTAGAAGGATGCCTCAGACAACTACACAAGAGCCTATAGCATAATGTCTGAAAAATCTTCAGAGAAAAATGTTATAAATTATATGAGTATCACATTCTCTGAGATATCATTCATTTACATAAATTTATATTCTATAGTTTTGGAAAATGACTTTATAACAAAAGAGAAGCAAAAAACTAGCTCTGGGGGAAAGAAACAAAAAATTTTCTTTTCATCTATAAGCAACATGGAAAAGTGAGCATATATTATTCTGACTTGGAAAACCATTTAACATCTGCAAAAATAATTATACTTATTACTATGAATTTTCCAAGGACTAACTCTTTATGCTGAGTGTCTTCATAGCAGTCCTTGTTTACTGTTATGGATCAGTCATCCTCAAAGAGGAAAGGATGTGGCAGTATGTATCATGCATGCAAGTCTATTTTTAGTGTGCCCCATGACTTAAGACACTTAAATCATGAACTCTCATCCCAACAAAAAAAGAAACAAACAAAAAAAAAAAATGTGCCCACAACTCAGAAGCCTAAATAGCAGCTACATTTGACAAATAATTGTCAAATAAGATTCTTCCTCACCTTGGTACTCATGTTAACAAAACCTTGAAGTACAAATCACTAGAACTATGTTTTATGCCCTATTTAATACAAATATATGCATATATATTTGTGATTTCACTGATAGGACTACTTCATCAGACTATTAAGATCATAGCATATTAATTCCTTTGTATCCTCTGTAACTCTTGTCTATCTCCTCCCATAAATCAAGATAGAGTATGAAGAACAAAGCCAAGAAAAAAACTGTTAGAAAGGGATGGAAATTTTGGAGATCTAATCTCTAATGTGTTCCAAGTCTTACTGTTTTAGCCTTCTCCAGAGTTCTTATGCATGCCCCTTCTCTCTGCTCATGTAGTCACTTATCTGCAGCAGGATTCCATCAACTCATACCTGGACTATTAGAATAGCCCACAGGGTGGTTTCCCTGTCCCAGGTCTTTCCCCATTCCAGCACTCCAGTCTATTTAGCACTCAGATAGCAGAGTGATATTTCTAAAGAGTAGGTTCTAAACAAGTCACACACGTACACACACACATACACTCACTCACTCAAACTCCAATGACTCAAACTCCGTATCACTTCAAGAAACAAAAATAAAACCCAGAATGGCTGGTAAAGAAAGGCTTTCACAGCCTGCCTCCTTCTTATATTTCCCATTTTCTTACATTTTATTTCCCTCATTTGCTCTGTGATATGGTAATACTGGTTTCTTGCTATTATAGAACACTCCATGACTCTTTTTATTAACATGTAAATTGTCTCTCTTTTAATAAAATATTTATTTTAATATATTATATGTAACATAACAATATATGACATAGAATAAATTATATTAAATATGCTTATAAAGAGAAACAAATTTTCACGTGACCTATAAGTGACTGAACCCATGGCTTTCCTTCCTCAGCTTCACCAGGGAAAGTTTCCATGATTCCTTCAAGATGGCTAAAATTCTACTTTCTTCAAGAAGCTTTTCCCAGGCCATCATCCCCGACAAAGACCCCCAACTCTGTACTAGTGCTTTCCCCTGAAATTATTTCCCATTGATCTTGTATATATCTTGTATGTATATAGTCTCTTGCAAGCTGTCTCTCCCATTAAAATGTGAGCTCCTCTAGGACAGAGATTAAGTTTTTAACCTTTCCTTATATCTTCAGCACTTAGCACATGTCTAGCATACAGTCAGTGCTTAATAAATGCTTGTAAAATTAACTAGAAGACTTCCTCTAAATACTTTCTTTAGTACATTGCGTAAGTACTAGTATAATATGTGATCTATTTGATCATTATCACTGCATGACTCTTTTTTCTCTTCCATTCTGAATGTAGGGTTGTCCTTCCCTGTGTCCCTCTCTTTGATGGGTTGGCTCTTCCAGAACTTCTATTTAAAGAAGGTATCCAGACCAGCTATCTCCATTTCTTACCAGGTTGCATTCTGGACTTCTCCATCTTCCTGAAAGATCATTTCAGCCCTGGAATTCACACCTGGGAAGTATCCTCCAAATATGTAGCCCCTTCTTCTCAGAAACACCATTTAAGAAGTCCAACCAAGAGAGGCATCTTTTTATTTCTCAGAAGGCCACACCTTGGACTTCTCAAGCCTGCCATTGGGTCAAGTCCCTTTCTATCCCCTCCCTTCTTGGCTTTATTTTTCCCCAACAGGATATAAGCTACCTGAGGTTACAGGCTATCTTTCTTTTTGCTTATATTGTAACCACAGTGCTTAGCACAGTGCCTGGCACACAAAAGGTTCTTAATATCAGCTTGTGGATTCAGAGATGGAAATGATGGAAACATGGAAACATCCCAGGTAAACTTTCCCCAAAGGAGAATTTCACTTTCATTGTTTCTTCTCATTCAGATATAATGGATGAACCATCACTTATTAGAATCAGTAGTAGTTAGAGTTGTTAAAGAAGGAAATGGAAAATCACTCTATCTTTGCCAAGAAAATCTCATATATGATAATGAAGAATTGAATATAACTGAACAACTGAAATACCAAAGTATTTATATGAAGTACTAAAGTACAACTGAAGTAATTAGTACTGTAGCAGTAGTGGTAGTAGTTAGAGGTAAGTAAGTGGTAAATAAGTAGTAAGAGGAAGAGGAGGAGGAGAAAGAGTGATGGTAATAGTGATGGTTAGTGGCAGTAGTGGTGAAGATGGTGGTGGTGATGGTGATGGTGGCAGTAGTAGAAGTAATAATAATAGTAATACTAATAGCATACATATCAGTAAACAGTTATAGAACTTTTTATGATTTATAATATACTTTATATTAATTATAATGTATAATTATAAAGTCATTGTAATGACTATGAGATAAGTAATATTCTCCCCATTCTACAAATAAGGAAACTGAGGCTGAGGACATTAAGGTACCTAGACAGTTCAATGGATAGAGTGCTTGACCTGGGATGAAGAAAATTTGAATTCAGTCCTGATTCAGACATATACTATCTGTGTGTGATCCTAGATAAGTTATTTGATCTATCAGCCTCAGTTTCACAATCTGTAAATGGGGATAATAATAGCATCTACCTCACAAGAGAATTGGATTAAATATGTAGAGTGGTTTGCAAACCTTAAAGTGCTCTATTAATGCCAACTGTTATTATTAAGTGACTTGCCCAGAGTTACACAGCTAGTAAGTGTATGACTCTGAATTCAAGTCTTCTTTTCTTAAATTTATTTTATTAAGAATATTTTCCCATGGTTGAATGATTCATGTTCTTTCGCTCCCCTCCTCCCTCTCATAGCCAACAAGCAATTCTACTGGATATTACATGTACCATTGTTCAAAACCTATTTCCATATTATTATTTGCACTAGGGTGATCGAGAGTCTAGACATCCCCATTCATATCCTCATTGAACCATTTGACCAGGAAGTTGTTTTTCTTCTGTGTTTCTACTCCCACAGTTCTTTCTCTGGATGTGGAGAGCATTTTTTCTCATAAGTCCCTCAGAACTGTTCTGGGTCATTGCATTGCTGCTAGTAGAGAAGTCCATTATGATCGATTATACCACAATGTATCAGTCTCTGTGTACAATGTTCTTCTGGTTCTGCTCCTTTCACTCTGCATCAATTCCTGGAGATCGTTCCAGTTCATATGGATGAATTCAAGTCTTCTGACTCCAACTCCAGCACTCTATCCATTATGCTACTTAGCTGTTCCCATCAATGACACGGCTGTGCTCTCTTCAAGCAAGTTAAATGGAACTATTCTCTTCCCCAAGCTTTAGTTAAGCCACTAATCTTGATTTCAGTAACTATCAATTAGCAAACATTTATTACTCATCTTCTATGTGGCAGGTACTGTTCTAAGTACTAGCCTGCCCTCCAGAACCTTACATTCTATGAAGAAAAACAACATGTGCACATATACAAAATAAATACAAGGTCATTTCAGTAAAGGACAGAGAGAATGCATAGGAAATTGTGGGGAGGAGAATAGTATAAGGAAAGGTAGTATAGAAGGCGATGCTTTGGCTGAGTTTTCAAATGAGATGACAGACAATAAGCAAACTCAGGTATGGGAGACATCCAGTTTAAAGACAGAGAGATGGCAGTTATATCAAGAACATCAAGAAAGTCAAATTTGCCTAGAGTAAAAAGTGGAGACACAACAAAGCTAGAAAGACAGTTAATTTCCTTACAACTAAGAAAACAATCGAGTTCTAGTTCCAATGAGTACATACAAGAAACATCACAGAAATAGTACTGGACTTGAAATCATAGGTTCTGTCCCACAAAACCTGAATTCAAGTATCAACCTTGCTTATCCTCATTTTTCTCACCTGTAAAATGAGTAAACTAGACTAGAGTCCTTCTGCAACTAGATCTAGGATTCTGTTATTTCAATCACCTGCATATAAAATTATTATTAAAGAAAATGTTAATAATTATAATATTGCTATATTATAATCTCATAATTAAATATTAAAATATTATAGTAATAGAAGAAAAAATTTTAAATGTGGTAGTTAGCATATACCAAGCATTTTCTAGTTATCAACAACCCAAGTACTTTCTCCAAGGAACTTAATCAGTAAACTGAGAAGTAGCTATGGCCAGATTAAAACCTGTGTGAACAGCTGGGATAGTAGGGGGGGAAATGTCTTTTCCTTTTCTCAGATCTACCGGGGGCTAGACAAAAATAACTGACCTTTATTCCATTCATGACTGGTAAGTTAAACAACATCCTTCAAATTCAAGAGGTCTAAGAGGGAAAAGAGTAGCTAAGAAATCCTGCCCTTCTTCATTTAGAAGAAAGGGCAGCCTTCTCTCTACACCTACACAGAAAGCCCAAGAGAAGAATCATCTGAGTGGCCTAGTTAGCTCAAAAGTATAGCCTTTTTTTAGAAACAGGCCATCCTCAGTTTCTAAAACAGCTTGTCAGTATTTGAAAAATTTGTCTTTAAGTCAAATATTCGCTATCCCCAAAGATATGGTCCATTAGAACAATTATACATAGGCTTATGTGTAATTATATATAATGTAGAGGATTCTAAGTTTGGGTCTTCTTCTTTATCCCCCAATTTGTCAGGAGAATTAATTGCAAGGCCCAAAAAGCTCATTTTTAGGAGATTCTGAGAAACTTCAACCCACCCAACTTGTTTTAAATAATGTCACCCAAGATTTGAAGAGAGTAAATTGATTTCCATGCCTTGTCAGTGCCTAAACCTTTAGGAAGTAGCTTTCTCAGAAAGAACACCCAAACCTAGGGTAGTTCTGGCAGAAGAGCTGAAAATATGTTCTATGTCTATATGTCTTTAGTTGGTGAGAAAGAAAAAGAAATAAAAATAAAAGATGAAGTTTCTGTGTATTCTACAAGGGTGACACAGAGACCCTGCTCCTGGGGGATTTGCAGTGACCATCCATTGATAGAAACTGGGAGATTAAAAAAATAGAGGGAAATTCAAGATCTGAAGCCAGGTAGCTAGCTAGGCAGAAACAAATGATAGAGAGAGAGAGAGATATAGATGGATGGATGATAGAAAATTGATAATAGATCAATGATAAACAGACAGGATAGGTAGATAGACATAATATTTTTAAATGTTTACTATGAGACAGTCCCTGTGTTGGGGGATACAAATATAAGCAAACGAGATAGTTCCTGCTGAAGGAACTTACATTCTAGTGCAGAAAGAGAACACACAGAAAGGAGCTAGAAAGAAGGGGGAGGAAAAGCTGCCTTGTGAAAAAGAGAAATCCAGTGAGTCAGTTGAAGCATGAATGGCTGAAACTCATCCTGAAATAACTATCCCACAAAAGGAGTCACCAATTAGAAGAATAGAACCTCAGGACAGAAGGTCCTCCAGGGTGAAAAGGTAGCTAATAAGGAAGAGAAGTCCAGAAAGTGAGTATATGCATGAGTGAGGTAAGATGAGATGGGCCATCTTGAAATGAATTATTATGAGATCTCCCTCTTAAGAAGGAGCTCAACCATCCCTACCCACATCAAAGACAAAAGTGAACCTAGGCATGCTTTCCATGGATTCTCCCAGACTTTGCTTTCCCAACTTTATGTATAAGGTACTATGGGTATTGGAAGAAAGTGAAACTGAACTCCATCCATATTGATATTTCATGAAAAATCTATCCATAAGATAAAACCGTCAAAGCTAAGTGAATCAATTGTTGTTCAATCATGTCTGACTCTTCATGACCCCATTTGGGGTGTTCTTGGCAAAGATACTGGAATAGCTTGTCATGTCCTTCTCCATTTCATTTTATAGATGCAGAAACTAAGAAAATCAAAGGGAGAAGAAGTAACTAGCCCAGGGGCATATAGCTATTAAGTATCTGATGCCAAACTTAAACTCAGGTCTTCCTGACTAGACTTAGCACTTTATCCACTGTAATACCTGGCTGCCCAAGTGAATCACTAGTTCAGAGGTTTTCCAAGGAGTTGCCCAGTCTTGTCAGTTCTAGAGTCTCAACCCTCTTCAAATATGTCTCCTTCTTTCTTCTTTCCTAGGTTAGGCACTTAGCAGCTCTCATCTTACTAGCAAAACATCCTTTTAACTAACTGATCTTGTTTCTAATCTTTCCTCTCTGAAATTCACTTTCTATACTGCTTCCAAAATATCCTCCTAAAGCTTTGGTCATTTCTCTACTCAAGAAGCTTCACTGGCTCCCTATTTGTTGCCTCTAGATATCTACCCCAAGCATGTAAGACTTCTCTCTGGATGGATGGCCATGAAGGTGGCTGAAACAGGAAATGGGTAGCCCTTACAGCTTGGTCAGACAGACATGCAGGACACATCCATTACTTTTGTCCTGCCACCAGATTTCAGTGACACTGAAAGAGAGAGTGAGACCAACAACTTTGCACAAATCTATTTTACTTAAATTCAACTCAGTGGCAAATCAAGATATGATCCTCATGATGTCCTTGGTCCTCTTTGAAAATGAAAAAAAAAAAAAAAGCTAGGCACACAAATTTTAATGACTGGATTACATTTAGAGGACTGTTTAAAAAAACAAACAAACAAAACCCTTACACCGCAGAGTCTAAATCTACCCAAAAAGTACACTTCTTCCTCTGTGATCATTATAGCAAACAGATGCCAAGGAGCAAATTAGTTAAAGAAGATGCTATTCTGTTTTAAATTTTGAATGCAATTTTTGTGAAAATTCTCTCAGAAAGTTAAATCCTTTTGCCAATACTATAGGCTCTTGCTATTGTGATACCTTTCTTTATGTCTGCTGCTAGCCCCCATCTGCATTTCATTAGCTTCCCCAATGAAAATAAAATGTTACTACTTGGTGTGTTAAATTATTTCAACATTACTTCTGAACATAAACTCAGGCAGCCACTTTTATAGCTTCTCATTTTAGTTACAAACATAAAAACATTTGCACGACAAATGCTACAGTATTTTAGTTTCTCCCTGGGTACTCCGTGCTGACCATGTGATTGCTAAAGAACAGCCCCTGAAAAATGTGTCTTCTCCAGAGTTTGGCCACCTGGTTAGTATAGATGAAGGTCATTTGTAACAGCAGTGTCAAGCCAATAGAAATGAAAAACACTAATCCTTCTAATTGCCTCAATTTTATTGGATTTTTATTTATTTTGTTAAATATTTCCTAATTTTTCTTTTAATCTGGCTTGGTCTTTGGAGTTGCCATTCTCTGTGTTTTTGACATCTCTGATTTACACAATACATTTTGCATATTTTAATCTAATATAACTTCACATGAAAGACTGGGGCTTACTTACCAGGGCACTAAACCAGGCCATTACAAAGTGAAAAAAACCCAGACAATTCACTGATCATTTTATTTTCAAGAGGACAGGGTAGTTTCACACTTCCAAAGATTTCAGGGTCATTTTTTGCCCTGTTGACCTGCCATCTTAATGATGTACAGAGAAGGCTATTAAGTGCTTGTCCCTTCAATAATACCAGAACTTTTAGTTGTAATATTTTAAAAATCTCCCTAACCACAAAAAAAAAGGCTTCTAGGTCCAGAAAAAAGGAATACTATTATTGATTTGTGACATACCTCATCTGCTTGTGAGATAGCAATTTTGTCAATGGATCCACAAGCATTTATTAAGCATCTATCAAGACCCTCATGCAATCAATGTTCGAGTCAAAATGGGCCATTTACTCTTTCCATTCTATATCAATCCTGCTCTTGTCTCCAGGCCTTTGGATAGACTTGTGCCATTTATTGCCTCCTCTGCTTTGCCTCAAGGCTTTCTGAAGGGTTCAACTCAAATGTCACTCATTCTCTGATTTATTGCTGATTCCCCCACCCTAAACCTTGAAATGACCAGGATTTTATTCTGAACATATTTCAGATTTTCTTTTTTGGGCACCTGCAGCCAAAAAAAAAAAAAACAAAACCTTTTTGAGGTGAGAGGATTTATCTAGTTATTGTTTCTATATTCCTAGAACCTTTCATATGACTTAATATATGTTCTTGTTATTTAGTCATGTCCTTCTCTTCATGATCCAGTGGGCTAACTGGCCATAGGGTTTTCTTGGCAAAGATACTGGAGTGGTTTGCCATTTCCTTTTCTACCTTAAGAGACTTGTCCGTGGTCACAAGCTAGTAAGTGTACAAGGACAGATTTGAATTCTGATCTTCCTGTTATTCTGGACTCCAAATCCAATGCCCTAACTAGCTGCCCCAATGGTTTGATATGTAATAGATGCCTAACAAACATTTCATGAACTAAATTGAACTACAACTTGAGATACCAAGTTTCCCACCCTTTGCTTTTCCTGATATCTTGTCTCCATGTGTTCAGAGGTCTTCTAATCTGGTCTCAGCCTCTTTTAGTTGACAAAAATGTTCTCTTCTTGCTCCTACCTAGGTAGTCAGTGATGCAGTTAAAGTGCTAATCCTGGAGTCAGAAAGACCTGAGTTCAAATCCAAACTAAGCTACTAGCTGGGTGACCTTGGACAAGTCACTTCATTTCTATTTGTTTCAGTTTCCTCCACTGCAAAATGAAGATAATAATAGCACATAATTCCCAGGGTTGTTGTAAGGAGAAAAAAAAAATTTCGAAGGGATTTTTGTACTTTTTATTCAGCAGTTAACTGAGGATGTATTTCAAATAAGCATTTTGTGTCATACCCAACACCAGTTCAACAGACTGAGTAATAAATAGAACTGCTATAAATGTTCAATAGTTCAGCATATAAAACCGAGCAACAAGTATCTCAAAATAGTCATGACCTTAAAGCAAATTTCTCAGAAAAAATACAACACAAGATTGAACTTCTGCAATATTCTTTCCATATAAAAGACTAGTAAAATATTTTTCTTAGAAATTGAATAAAGAAATACCAAAACAATTATATACAGTACACACAAATGAGGCAAAACATCCAGTTCTTGATCTCTCTGGTGGCAAAAAGAGAAATTCCATCACATTTCGTGGCACTAGAAAACAATGCAGTCAAGACCCCTAACTCATGAAACAGTGATTAATGTTTATAGGTTCACACTTGACCTTTAGGTCAAGGTTTGACTTAAGTCTCTAAGGAGAGATCTTTTGTTTACTTCGGTGGGTAGAAAATGAAAAAGGGTATTTTTTCTGATCCAGCTTGTAGGTTTACTGTTCCTAGTTCAGAGCTATGTTTTTGAGAGTTACATTTTGCTTAGTATCTAGTGAGTTGCCCATTTGAAAGAGGTCCCATTTGAATTGTCTCCTAGTTTACTCTGGCATTTGCTTTACTATGGTAAAAAAAAAAACTATCTGACCCTACAACTTCAAAAACACAAAGAATACATAAATAATCTTTATATACATATAAAGATTTTATATATATATATATATAATCACAAAATTCCTTAAGTACACACTTGCAAAACTACCATTTTACCTTGGGAAATCCGAGAACTCAGCTGGAATGCTCACAAATATCCTAATGCCACCAAGATAAGCGAGAGTCTTTTCTGTATTCAAGCCGTATTCCTAAGAAGTTAGGATACATTTCTCAGCCTCTTCTCTCATGCTAATCTTTTCATGCTCCCTTTCCAATGATTGGCAAAAATGACAATATGTACCATCTGAACAATTGGGGTAATTTAATAAAAACTTGTCAAAAATTCCTTCCACTAAAGTAAACATCATTATTTTTTGTTTCCTTCATATTTTTCTCTAAGTTATTAATAAAGGCCTATCTATGTTCTCCGACATTTGACTGCACTTGGGCTAGAGGGATTGCTGTTTGCATTTAAGACCTTTTCCATGGAAACGGTTGCGTTTCCTCTTGTCTGCACCTTCTTTAGATGCAGAATCTGATGAGCTCTTTTCTTTTTCTTTGCCACTGGACTTTTCAGCTCCTTTACCCAAATTTCCTCAAGATGTAAAAACAGTGTGTGAATCCATTTCTTCTTTTATTTCTTCCTTCACCTCATCTTCAATCATCACTTTTCCTTCTTTGACCTCTTGAATAATTTCTTCAGGAAGGATGAAGTTCTTCTCTGAATTAGGTAATGGAAGAATCTCAGATTCATTCAATGCTCGCATATGGTACATAGGACTTAAATGGTCCCAGATGACTTTGGAGGAGATCTGCCTCCCTATGTTCTGACTGAACTTGTCTCTGATGCAGATCATGTGGAAGTGACGATTCACACCGACAGGCTTGTTCCCCAGAATAGCATAAAAAAGGCACATTTCCACCTCGGGGCTCCACACTATGACTTCCTCTGGTGGACCTTTCTCACCGCTACAGACGGGGCCCAGGCCAGAACCGGAGCCGCCACCACCTGCTCCCCATCCTGGGCCGCCACCGCCAGTGGCAACCTCAGCTTACTCTATAGTTCCAGAAAATATTTCTAAAGAACTTAGCACATAGTAAGCTCTACATAAGTGATTATTCCCTTTTCCTCCCTTTCTATCTTTGTCACTTATTACTCTTAATTAAACTCCTCCCTACACTGGCATTTGAGTATACCCAAGTCTTTGGTTTCAGGAGCCAGCTAGATGGCACAGTGGATGGTGCACCTGGAAGTGCACTCATCTTCCTGAGTTCATATTCAGTCTCAAACACTACTTGCCGTGTGTCCCTGGGCAAGTCATTTCACCTTGTTCACCTTGGTTTCCCCATCTATAAAGTGAGCTGATGAAGGAATGGCAGCCGGCTCCAGTATCTTTGCCAAGAAAACCCTACATGGAATCATGAAGAGTCAGACATGACAACAATAGCCTTTGGTTTCATCTGGCTTTTAGTTACTCAACCATCCATCTCCTGAAAGAGGGACTGATCATTAGAGATTCTTGCTAATATTTACCTTTGCCAAGACAAGTTGACTTCTGCCCGCCATGAAAAGGGAGAATGGCAATTTCATCACAGCTTGCTAAGCTAATAATAATAAATATCACATTTATTCCAGAAATCATCCTATATTCTTTGAAGGGGGACAGTACAGGATGCACTCACCAGAAATACTCATATAAAACTTGGCTGAAACTCTAAGAGCACCACGCAATCAGTGCCTGGCATATAGTAGGTGCTTAATAAATGCTTATTGGCTGACTGTCTAAGTAGAATATACTAAGTTGGTCCAAAGTGAGGCTTATCCTAATTCAGGCTTATATAAAACCAAAGTATGGTCTATATTACTACTCTAATTAACTTTAATCCATTTTCCCTCTTCTCTCCATTGATAGGAGGTAGGTAGTACAATTCACAATCCACTGGGCCTGAAATCAGAAATATATGAGTTCAAATCAGACATTTACTTAAATAAGTAACCTTGGGCAAGATACTTTACCACTCAGTTTCTTCAACAGTAAAATGAATATTATTAATAATCACTTGAAACAGAAGGAGTAAAAAGGAAATAGAAATTAAAAAACCTAATTATCTAACAAAATTAAAACCATGTCAGCAAGTTCTCCTGCCTCTCACCTCACCTCAACTCCAAGCCACTATCACCAAAAGAGAGAGTGAGAGGCGGGGCTACACAAAATTTATATCCTGTCTACGTCAGCATGTAACACAAGAAGGAACATGGGATACTGGGAACTGGAGTTCTAGGGTACAGAAATTAATTACACAATATCATAATAGCATTTTTCTTACAGATAATATTTTGTAAAGCATTTGGCACACTGCATAACATAAAGTACATACATTTAACTATAAATATAGTTATAAATACATAGATAGTATATATAGTAGATGATATATGCATGTTGTTGTTGTTGCTTTTTAAATTACTAGTATTATTATAGGAGGCAATCAAATGCAGAATTTGCAAAGGTCTCCACTAACTTCTGCCTTTTTTTTCCCTCTATTATAACATAGCTTTGTACATTTGCCAATAGTGCCTGCCTCAATGCCCCTACCAAGCACCACAAGTTCTAGGGCTCCTCCCAACTCTCAGACTTATACATTTGCTTTCTTCTTATTACTATTTTATATTTTATTTATTTTTAGCATTTGTTTTATCCAGTCATTTTATCCAATTATTTTTCATGATATCTTTATACATTTCTCTCGTGTTATACACACAGACTATATTCAGGAACTGACCATATTTAGACGCTATGGTATGTATGGAAGAGTGGATGAACTTCATAGTCAAAGGGTTAAAAGCTGATTCTATTGGAAAGAACACTGATTCTGGTGTTAGAATACCCAAATTCAAACCTCACTATTTATTTGTATGACCAACCTCCCTACACCCTGGTTTCTTCATCTATAAAATGAGGGAATTAGACTAAACAGCTTCTGAAATCTACCATTCGAATCAGTTCATTGCTGCTGCTATTATTTGTCAAAATGTTTAAATTAAAAACAAATTTTCAAAACCAGGAGAGTGGGGGAGAAATATGTGTTGTCATACATCCTTGATATTGGTGGAGCCTTTGACATACCTCAGAAGGAAGGAAGTAAAAAATTAGGAAGATCTGTTCTAAAGAGTAGGATGATCATTGCTGGGCTAGACAAAATAGATGAAGGATGATTTTTACTTGAATTTCTATATTTTTCAGTAATCAACTTGAGCCATTACTGATAAGTCTTCAGCAGTATCACTTCTAGTGCTATAATTCAAACCCAAGAATTGATTTAATTGGTCAGTTAGGCCAATAGACTATTATTTTTTTTAATTGATATCTAACAATAACAACTAACCTTTGTATTTGGGGCTTTATAAAGTGCTTTCTCCCTATGACCCTGGAATGTATAAGTCCATATAAATCACTTTCCTTTTTAGAAAGAGGCTCATGCTGTTAGCATCCATGGAATCATATATCATTAGACCTGGAAGAACCTTGGAGATGATCTAGTCTAACCACCTAGTTTTACAGATGAGGAAACAAGGTCCAGAGAGAAGTGAATTGCTCATAAATGTGTCAAAATTTAGTGGCAAAGCCAGGATATCCTTTCCATTTCATCATACTAATGTTCCTTCCTATACATTTGTTGTTATTGTTTAATCATTTCAGTCATGTACCACTCTTTTTCACCCCATCTGGATTTTTTTAGGTAAAGAACCTGGAGTGGTTTTCCATTTCCTTCTCTAGCTCATTTGACAGCTGAAGAAACTGAGGCAAACAAGGTTAAATGATTTGCCCAGAGTTACACAGCTAATAAGTATCTGAGGCTGGATTTGAATTCAGGCCAAGTGCTCTATCTACTGTGCTATCTATCTGCTCTACAGCTAACTATGATGATTTTCTTTAAACCCTGTAAATGACTATAGCCAAATGAATGGATCTCTTTCTTTTTTTTTTTTTTTTAAATGCAAACCTTTACCTTCAGTCTTAGAATCAAGACTATGTATTTGTTCCAAGGCAAAAGAGTGGTAGGGGCTATGCAATGGGAGTTAAGTCCAGGGTCACATAGCTAGAAAGTGTCTGAGGTCAAATTTGAACCCAGAACCTCCTATCTCTAGGCCCGGCTCTTAATCTACTGAACCACCCAGCTGCTCCCTAAATGAATGGATTTCAATACTCCTATGTAGAGCATAATTTGATAGGTAACATCATATATAATAAAGTGATATATGACAATGACATAATATTAAGAAAAAATGAAGGTTAAGTTTCTATGATAAGACCTTATTTCTCAGATACATAGAGAATTGAGTCAAATTAAAAATAAGATCCATTCCTCAACTGATATGTGGTCAAGGATATGTTTTGAGAAGAAGAAATCAAAACCATCCATAGTCATTAAAAAAATGCTCTAAATCATTTGATTAGAGAAATGCAAATTAAAACAACTCTGAAATACTACTTCATACCTATTAAAAATAACAAAAGTTGGAAGAGATAAGGCAAAATATGAACACTAATAAATTAACTGTTGGTAGAGTTGTGAACTGGTCTAATTATTCTGGAGAACAATTTGAAACTATGCCCAAAGGGCTATAAAATTGTGTGGTTTTTTTATTAAACATTATTTAATCAAATACTATTAAATTTTTATTTATTATGAAATTATCAAATTGTCTTTAATAATAAATTATATATTATTAATAAAATATTGTTTATTATAATACAATGCTATTGTGTTATATTATTTATATAATATATGCTATGTTTTATTTTTAATATAATAAATGTCTTTGGAATGTGTCTGTAAGTGTATTATAGTTATGAATGTTTAAATAGTTATCCATAAGGAAATGTCAGACAGGCATTGCATAGTGTAGGTTAGTTACTGATGTTACTAATAGACTAATACACTAACGTAGGTTAAGAACTTACATACTAATATTTCCTAATAATAGATTAGGGATTAAAGGTTTGAAAATGTTAGAAATGTTATATGTTATGGATGTTCACTTAAAGTTTAGTAACAGAAGTTCATAGATAGTTTGTTGCAGAAATGCATTTACCTTAAAGAAAGGACAAGTTACAAAGATAGATCTTGCTATTTTGCCACAGTTTACTTGATTGTTATACATTCATGTTCAACTTGTTCAACCTTTCCTCCTTACAAATTTTCCCATCCTTTGTCCTTAGCATAGGTAAGCATAGACAGCTTTAGGACATAGCATAGATAGGAATTTATTATTTTGAGATTACAGACGGAGGGATAGGAATACCTAAGTTAGCTTAGCATAGTGTAAGGATTCATCAGCAAACATAATCAATAAGAAAATTTGCAGGTTGAAATTTTCGAAAACCAAAACGGCATTTATGTAATAAGGAACTTCTGGGACAAAATGGAAGACAATGAGTGACAGGAGCATTGGTTAAGGACTTTGGAATGTGCCCAGGTGGCATGAGCCAGGGCCAAAAGACAGTTGGAAGCACCCCTATAAATACCCTGGGACAACAGCACACTTGGTGTCATTTCTGAGAATCTTGGGAGGAGGGTGGATTGGAGGGAGGGTAAGTTATAGACCTGCAATCCAGCATCCATACCTGAGTGCCATAGGAAATCATTTTACCTGCTAGTAATAGAGCTGAGAGAGGCAACACCACAGCCAACAAGAAGAACACCACTAGCCTTCCTTGTCCTTTGGCTTATGCCAAGGACTGAGAGAGCCGGAAGAAAGTTCCAACCTATTATCAAATCTATCATCCCTTTGATTTAGATCACCTTTATTCCTTTAGATTTAGTTTAGCATCCCCAGACCACTATCCTTATTCCTTGTTCCTAACCCTTTTAGATAAGCAAATAAATCCTGTTGCAGTTCAATCCAAAGAAGATTGGTGTTCCTTTCCTAACTGGTGAATCATCTAACTAATTAGGGGAAGGGATTTATTAATCCACAGTCAGAACAGCATTTATCCAGTAAACACTTATACCAGCCCAAACCAACCCTTTATCATCAAATCCAACCCCAATCCAGGGGCTAGAGGAGTGGTTAAAACACATACAACTCCCATTAGATTCTTGACTTGGGCACTGTTGTAGAGGCAGAGGCTTGGCTAAGCTGAACTTCACAAGACCTGGCTTTACTAGCACATTGGGTAACCACCTAGGCAACACATCACTCACTAGCCCAGATCCTTCTATCATCTGTGGATTCAGAGCCAGCTTGGCAAATTCAGCCAACAGAGCCTGTCAGGACCAAGTGAGGCTGAGCAGCCTTTTCATATTACCAATCTGCCTCCTATTTATGCACAATGACCTCAAAGATGTCAAAGAAAAGGAAATATTTATAGCAGCTTTTTTGTGTTTGTGTGTGGTGGCAAAGAACTGGAATTTGAAGGGATGCCTATCATGTGGAGAATGACTGAACAATTTGTAGCATATGATCAGGTTGGAGTACCGCTGTGCTATGAGAAATGGCAGGGGGGTGGTTTCAAAAAAAATCATGACAAGGTCTGTGTAGAAAGTTAATATTAATTCATATCCCTTTTTGATGTCCAACACAAGCTTTTGATTTTAAAGCTCAAATAGTTTGATTTTAGACTGAAGCCCTCTCTCTCTCTCTGAGGCCATGGGTGGAGTCCTCCCTCCTTTTATTGTCTTTAATAAGGACTGACAGGGTGGAGACCAGCTCCATGTTTTATCTGTAAACAAGAAGTCTCTTAGAAAATGAGATCAGCTATCTCCAGCCACCAAGCTAGGAAACACCAGGCCATGTGGGAGTCATTCTGGATTGCCACATGTTGCTCTTGGTATCTGAAAGACATGCCTCTTGTCTTGACTGAGGTCTGAGTCCTCCTGTCAGAGAGGCTTGAGAAAAGGGCATCAAGAAGAACACAAATTGACAGAAGGGACAGGAAGTTGGTCTTTTCTTTCCTACAATCATGGACTTGGGTGCAGGGTCTGGCTCAGTTCTTCATGTAGCAAGTGGGTGACTGGAGGGTTAGACTCCCTCACCTCCACCTCTTAGAATCTCTAAGTTTCCTTCGAAGCTCTGATCAAGTGCAAATTTCTATAGTTATTTCTTCTTGAAAAAAAAAAAAAAACTCCTTGAGGGACAGTAATGACATTGTGCAGAGATGGCAGGGACCCTGTACCCATTAATTCAGACAGGCGGTGAACTGGGAAATTCCCTTCCCCCTTTCTGCCCCGGTGACTCCAGAGGCAAAGACCATTGTCCTTGGAATTCCTTTAAGTTGAGATAGATAAAGAGATACACCTCTGGAATGCACCTGGACAGTCTAAGCCCTGAGGGCCTGAGTGCAAGGAGTCACATGCACACTATGGAGAAAGGATACAAAAGGGCAAGAACTGGGGTATTCCAGAGCAGTCTCCCAAGGCTGTTCTACTCCTGCTGTCTTGCTGGCCATTAATCCTATCTTACTAATAAATCTTTCTTTTTACTTTTAAGCTAAATTTGGAGTCCTCTCATTCTTGAGAATGGTTTTCTTCCCGAACCCAGAAATGATTTTCTTCACCATTTGTACCCCTATAACAGTAACAGTTTAGTTTTTGCCTTTCTGTCCCATCCACATGGCACTTAATAGGTGTTTAATAAATGTCTATTGATTGGCTGATGACTATGCAAGAAAAAAATGGCAGATGGAAATCTTACCAAATATTCAAGTAATAGAATAATTTTGGGTCTGTTTTTCTTGATTCATTTGAAATTTCCTATTTCTGACAGTGTTGGCAGAAAATAAAACTCAGGGCCCTTAAAAACAGCAAATGGAACCTGATGCTCTATTCTTATGTTCCAAAACATTTCCCAAAAGGAAAGGGAATTTATGAAATTTAACAGTCAAAATAAGCAAGTATCTTTTGTATACGGCTAGTTATTTTTGTCTTGTATAAAAGCTAGTTATACTAACCGATCCTGAAAGGAAAATATTTAAAGTACATTTACTTGGGGCAGCCAGGTAGCATAGCAGATAAAGTGACAGGCCTGGAGTCAGGAGATCCTGGGTTCAAACTGGACCTTAGGTATGTCCTCGCTATGTGATCCTGGGGGAGAAATCATGCTGAACTCCAATTGCCTAATCCTTGCTGTTTTTCTATCTCAGAATTGGTACTAAGAAAGAAGGTAAGAGTTTAAAAAAACCACATTTACTTGTATGATCACTTTCTTATCTCACACCTGAGATTAAATCTCCCTCACTATGGAAAGAATTTAGCCTTCTGTTTACATGCCCTGAGCATTTTCATATTACTATTTTGTATTTAATATATATTTATTCATCCAAAGAGATCACACTTGGGGCCAAAGCATAAATATCAAATACCTAATTATTTAAGATTTAATTACATTATACCTTGGAAATCATGCTGAATTTGAGCTCAGAGAATCTGGATTCAAATACCCATGTCTGTGTGACTGGACAAGACATTTAAATTCCAAATGTGATTGGATGCATCCATACTCAAGGGTTTTTTTTGTTTGTTTGTTTGTTTGTTTTCCAGCTATCCAGAACCTGGCAAGATTTGCATACATTAGACCTCAAGAAGAAAAAGTCCTCTCCAAATCACACCAAAGATAGACCTTTGGTGCAGGAAGTCTATGCAACATGCTTATATACTATATGTTTCCCTTGTTATATTCCACTCCGTGGCTATTATGAGAATTCAATCAAGTTGAGAAACAATGTCTTCATGGAAACTCCTAGTATTTCACCCAACCCAGGAGGGCTCCAAATGAAAAACACTACACTGTAAACATCCTTAATTCACAAATGACCCTTGATATTTCCAGAACTCTCTACGCACTTTTAGAATTAAGGCATTTTAAAATTAGGCCCTTTTAGAAAGGCCGCTCACTCCTTCTGACCCCTGGGAATGATACACTGCACTGAAAGTGCCGCTTTTAAAAGACTCGATTTAAAGAGCAGCATTTTTCCTATAAGGAGAATAAGTTTTACCACTTTAAATGAAGTTCTTTGAGCATTACCAACTCAGTACAGGACATAACATCCTGCAGTATTTTTTATTCACTTACGTAATAGGTATTTAAAGAGTTGTAAAAGATCACTAGTTGGAATTTCCCTCATTTAAAGGGACAATATAGTAATTTAAAAAAAGGCTTAAATAAGCAACAAGACAGCCTTCATCTTCTATAACTTTGTTAAAAATTGATTCATTTAATTAATTAATTTAGAGTATTTTTCCATGGTTACATGATCCATATTCTTTCCCTCCCCTCCTCTCTACCCCCTCTGGGAGGCAATGAGTAATTCCACTGGATTTCACATGTGTCATTGATCAAGACCTATTTCCATATTATTAATATGTACATTAGGGTGATTGTTTAGAATCTACATCCCCAATCACATCCCCATCAAACCATGTGATCAAGCAGTTGTTTTTCTTCTGCATATAACTTTTTTTTTCTGTCCAGTCAATTTTCCATTATTGGAAAGTGACTTGGACTCAGCTCTGACTTATCCACAGCAACACTTTTCTTTCTTCACTTCCCCCTTTCCAAATTTAGACAGTTCACATTTACTTTCATTTTGATTTTGATAACATTTTTATCTCTTTTTCTTTCTTCTTTATATCCAGCCATTAGCTAAGGAGGTAAAACCTTTCACTCAATCAATCAGGAAGCATTAGTTGAGTACCTACTATATGCCATGCACTGTACTAGTCACTTGAATTAAAAAAAAAAACAATTCACAAATGAAATAGCTCTTCTCTAGTAGTTTGTAAGCCAAATAGGAGAGTTAACCTGAACATGTAGTTATATATTGAAAAAAAGATACTCTGCCCTCAAGGAACCCACAATTCATTAGGGACAAATGTGATATCATGTAAATGGATTAAAAAAATCAATGAGAAATTCTAAGACTGGGGAAGCCTTTTGAAAAAGATCTGGGCATTTTAGCTGACTAAAAATGCAGTCATAGTGTTGCATGGATGCCCAAACAGCTAATTCAGTCCTAAATTGTATTAATAAAATAATTACATCCAAAATAAAGATGTTAATAATCCAGCTGTGGTCTGTTCTAATTGGACCTCTTCTGGATCAGTCTTCACTTCTGAAGGCCGCATTTTAGGAGGGATATTGAGAAGCCAGGACGCAGTCAGAAGAGGATGGCTAAGATTGTGAGTGGACCTGAAATGTTTCTTTTGGAATTTTTAGCCTAGAGAAAAGAAGATTGGAGCAGGGGAATTGGGAACTATTTTCGTAGATTTAAATGGCTGACATGTGGAAAGAAGATTAAAGGTATTCTGCTAGGACTGATGGACCAGAAGAGGCAACAGGACGGATTTGCTATAGCTAAATCTGAGTGTGAATAATTCATTTTGGTTCAACATAAGAATCTTCTAATCACTAGAGCTGTCCAAAAATGTCCTGGACTGCCCAGAATGTGTTAAATGCCCTGACACTGGAGGAGTTTAAGCAGATGTTAAGTTAATATGTTAGGAATGTTGTAGAGGAAATCCATGCTTTATGTAGGGATTGAACTAGCTGATATTTAGGTCCTTCCCAATTCTATGATTTTGATTCTATCTTTGTCACACTGAGGAAGTCTGAAAAGAGTTTTTGTTGCTTATGTTGATACAAGGCATCAGTTTGAAAAATGATTGTTGTTGTTCAGTCATTTCAGTCTCATCCAACTCTCTGTGACCCCCATTTTGGGGTTTACTTGGAAAAGATAGTACCTTTTCCAGCTCATTCTTGAGATGAGGAACTGAGGCAAACAGGTTTAAGTGACTTGCCCAAAGTCACACAGCTATTAAGTGTCTGCGATTAGATTTGAACTCATGCAAAGGCTTCAATAAGCAACATAACATCCTCCTTGTTATTTGAACTCATAAAGATAAATCTTCCCAATTTGAAGGTCAGTGCTCTATTCACTGCTGCCATGAATACAATAGGTGGCAAAAAGGAAGGATAAATGAAGTATCTTCATGTTTTGTATCATATTTTCTTGAATTAAAAAACAATGAATTTCCCAAAAGATCAGGCATACGTATGCAACAAATGTAAGTGATCTGTCCTTTGGGACAATCCATGCCTTCATCCTCCTTGATTCTTGCAAAAAGCAAAAGTCAATTGCCTCTCTTTCACTGCTCTAAAGCTGAACAAAAAGCAAATGGTGAATAGAAACCATACTAGAGCCATCTTTAATCCAGAAAAATAAATTACATTTCAGGTAGCAAGAAACTCTGTTTTTAATAATTTATCTTCTTCCACTCCTGAGTTAGTTAAGGACTCCTCATCCCACCATTGTGATTCAGAAGTGGAGAAAAGTCACATATCCAGCAGCAATAGCCTTTTCCTCTTGCCTATTATGACACTAATGTCACTCACATCACTGCAGCTTTGTAACACTGGTTCCTGACTGGCACAATTTCCTCTCCAGCGAGGTCAAGTGTTTCTTCTCCCCAGAGATAATTTCTTTGTGGCCCCTTGACTGATTTGTGGAGTAATTCTCTTTGTCTCTTTTCTCTATTTTAGCCATGGCATTTATTAGGTCCAAATATCTGCTTCTTGATGCAGGAAAATAAATTACTACTTAGAAAATAGAAATTTCTATTATTAAAAAAATAAGAAAAATGGAAAAAGGATAATGTGGACCACATAGTCCCTTTGGTTTGCTCATCAATCTTGACAGATAGCACAGAATTTCAGAGTTGTAATTGGAAGATACTGGAGCCAGAGAGTTTCATTGGTTAAATTTTCAGTGTGAACATTAACATGTTGAAAATGGGAAAATGCTATTAAATGAGAGCTTGAGTTATTGTTTTATTCATCTTCGAGGTTTAAGAAAGTGATGGAAAAGGGGTGGTTAGGTGGCTCAGTGGATTGAGAACCAGGCTTAGAGATAGGAGGTCCTGGGTTCAAATCTGGCCTCAGATACTTCCCAGCTGTGTGACCCTGGGCAAGTCACTTAACCCCCATTGCCTAACTCTTATCACTCTTCTGCCTTGGAACTAATACATGGTATTGATTCCAAAATGGAAGATAAGGGTTAAAAAAAAAGTGATGGGAAAAAATATATATGCATACATATATGTATATATATGTATATATAATATTTTTTTAAACCCTTGTACTTTGGTGTATTGTCTCATAGGTGGAAGAGTGGTAAGGGTGGGCAATGGGGGTCAAGTGACTTGCCCAGGGTCACACAGCTGGGAAGTGGCTGAGGCCAGGTTTGAACCTAGGACCTCCTGTCTCTAGGCCTGACTCTCACTCCACTGAGCTACCCAGCTGCCCCCTATATATAATATTTTTAAGGAGCTGCAGATCAAACGTTCACTAGCATACTCTTGAATAGAAGGGACCTCTGCAGTCATCTAGTCCAACAAGCACCTAAAAGAGAATGCCCTCAGTGACGTACATGGTAATATTTATTTCACCTTTTCTTGAAGATCTCCAATGAAGAAGGACCAACTATTCTCCAAAGTAGTCTATTTTACTTTTCTAATTTGGGAAAACATTTTTCCCCTTAATCAAACTTAAACTTGCATTTTTGTCACTTTTGCCCATTGTTCTAATTCTACTCTCTAGAGATGAGCAGAACTAGTCAAATCTCTCTTCAGTGATAAGTCTTTCAAATATCGATAGAAAACAATCATCCCTCCTCGCCTCAAATATTATTTGCTTCCCTCTAGGATAAACATACCTATTTCTTTCAATTAATCATGGCATGATGGTGAGAGCCTTCACCATCCTTTGTCTTCCTTTGGTTAGTTTTCAGCTTTTCAGTGTTCCTCTTAAAATGTGGCACTGAACTGAACTCAAACTCCCAGTTATGATCTGACCAAGACAGATTTTTTTTTTAAATAAGATAATTTTCATTTAACTGGGAAAATGATCAACACACTTTCAAAAATGGCAAATATTTAAAGAAGGAATTATTTCTGAATTCAATCTAAAATCAAATTGGCTTTCTTCATAAGTAAATGACTTTTAATAATGAAAACACAGCCAGAGATTCTAATCTCTGAACACAAAGAGGAGTGAAGTTGATTCATCATGAAATGTTGGTTCTTTTGTTTGAATGGTAAAGGAAAAATTCATATGTTCCTCAAAATAATTGGTTTTCACTAGTGATGAAAATAGAGTGATTTTTCTCCTTCGTTTCTGCCCCTCCCCCCGCCCCCCAGACTATAATGCCTTACATATTCAGTATCCACCATCCAATGATTGAAAAGACAGACACAGTGATACTTAATCTGTTGTAAAGAGAAGTATGTCATAAACTAAGGAGAAAAAAGACATTAAAACTCTAGATAAGTTCTAAGCATATACACACACCAGACTACTGCAGATGTTCTTCGATAATTGGCACTTAATAACTTTTTGTTAATTAAAATAATTGTCCTATATAACCTAAAATGCAAGTAGCTTCAAAATATGAAAGTATCATTTTCCTATGATTTGCTTAGAAACTGGTTGATTGGCATATTTTCTCATGGAAACAAGAGGATTATTCCAGAAAAGCTGTTTTCATCTTTCTCAGAGGAGTATAGCTAGAAATAGTCCTGGGACAGCAATTATACTACTATTGTATTTTATATTAAATGTTCTGTGATCTATTATATAAGTGAATAAAATCACTTTTATATAGCTGAATAAAATTCTTAGGATGAAAGCTCATATTCTAAAAATTCACTGAAAGGACATGTGGTATAGCTATAGTAGCAGACAAGATGATGGAGACAATTATGTATTTCCAACCTATTCCACAAGACTTTTTTTCATTCAAGTAATAATAATAATAAACAATAGCTTGTATTTGTATCATGCTTTAAGGTTTGAAAAGCATTTTGTAAATATTATATCATCTGGTCCTCACAACAACTCTGGAAGATAAATACTATAATTATCTCCCTTTTACAGGTGAGGAAGTTAAGGCTGAGAGATTAAGTCTCTTGTCCAAGACACAAAGAGAATAAGGTTCCAAGGCTGGAACTCCAAGTCAGCATTTGACCCACTGGGCAATCTACCTGGATAACTCTGTTTTGAAAACCTTTTTCTCCCTATTTCTTCTTATTGTTCAGACATTCAGTCATGTCTAACTCTACCGATCCCATGAATCCATGGAGTGTTCTTGACAAAGACTTTGGAGTGGTTTGCCATTTTCCTCTCTGATGTGTCCCCATTTTACTGAGGCAAATAGGGATTAAGTAAATTGCCTAGGGTCATATACCTAATAAGTATCTGAAGTCACATTTGAACTCAGGACTTCCTGATTCTAGGCTCAATACCCTTTTCATTGTACCACCTAACTGCCCACATCAGCTTTCTCTTTAAACAGCATGGGAAGTGGGAATATTTTGTATTAGAAACATCTTACCTTTGCTTCTCTACATTTCTGGATGGAAACCTGTTTAACGACAATATCCATGGACTGCTCATTCTATGCTGGGGGAATTTTGGGATTTTACTCATTACATTGGTATATATTTATTCAGTATCATGGTAGATTGATTAACATGGTCAAACTATGTTACTTAAGACTTGATGAATTTAAGATGGGAAAATGATCAAGGAAGAGCATATGCCAGTGGGCTGCCTTTTGTGATAACCTGACAGAGACTCAGGAGTATAAAATTTTCCCCTACAAAGTGGGCAGTCTTTTTTTAGCTCACAAACAGGGATGATTAGTTTTGTATCACAAAGTAGTCCATGTCCTGCAAAATACTATTAAGTATCCTAGCTGTGGGTGTTTTTCTACTATAAACTAGACTGTCGTACAGGTATCTACAGGCATAAGGTATTTTACATTATCTGTAAATTGTTTTAACTGAGCCAAATGTATCAGCATGATATCAAGATTTCTATTTGCACAAACATGCATTTTTGGTCTCAGTTGGTTGATTATTCATTTATAATCTATTGTCGGTAAATACAATCAAGCAATTAGTGTCCATTTTTGCAGAAAGCTCCTTAGGTTTGACATATTTACTACACCTATAAATGCTCATGTTGCAAATTATTCATAAATCAATAACAATGAAGCCAGAATAATGGAAAAGTCAGAAAAACTTCTTTCAAGGAAATAGAACCGACAATATCAAATACACTTTTACACGCTGTTAGCTTATTCTAAATAAATGTATTTCTACTATCAAATCATAGTATGAATCCCAATTCAGGCATTCAGGGGAGACTTTCAGGGATGATTTTTTTTAAGTTTTAGATCAGAGGTGTCAAACACATGGCCCACAAGCTGCATGTGGCCAGCAATGCTCTTAAGTGTGGCCAGAACTAGATTAGAATAGGTAATATTTAACAAAAAATAAATAAATATAAATACAATTTTTGTTTCTGTTGTTAGGCAGTTTCAGCTGATTTTTTGTGACTATTTAGGGATTTCTTGGCAAAGATAAAGGAGTGGTTTGCTACCTCCTTCTCCAGCTCATTTTATGGAACAGAAAATAGGCAAGAAAGGTAAAGTGACTTGCCCAGGGTCACACAGCTACTAAGTGTCTGAGGACAGATTTGAACTCAGGAAGTTGCATCATCCTGACTCGAGACCCAGAACTCTATCTAGTATACCACATTACATTTTGTTGCTAACTCAATAGGATGTCCTGCAAGAGTCTTTACATACAGATTTGTGGTTTCTGTTTCTATTTGAGTTTGATGTCACTGTTTTAGATGATAGAACATGAACTTTTAGATGTAGAAGATTTTCTTATACTCTCAAAGACACTTTTTTAGGAACCTACTTACCATCCACATATTAAAGTAATAAAGGTAGGGGATGGGAGAGATGGAATGAGTTGATAGAATTATTAATATTATAATTTAATCCAGAGGAGCTAATGAGAATATCAAGTAAAATAGTATACCTAGAGAAGAAGAAAGGGACAAGGAGAGAGCCTTGGAGTACACCAATGGTCAAAAGGCCTGGCTACATGAAAGAGGGCAGAAAAGAATGTTCAGACAGGTAGGAGGAGACCAGGAGAAAGCCATGAAAACCTAAATATAATGTCAAGGAGAAAAGGACAATGAATAATGGCAAACCTTCAGAGAAGTTGGGAAAGATAAGGATTGAATAAGAACCATTGGATTTCATAATTAAGAGATCACTGACAACTTTAGAGGGAATCATTTCAGTTGAATGATGAAGCTGGAAACCAGACCAGAGAGAGTTAAGAAAAGAGTAAGAGGACAAGAACTGAAGGCGCCTACTGTAGAATGATGCCTCAAAGAATTTAGTCATAAACAGAGTAAAATATAAAATTATAAACAGTGGACTTGAAAGGCTCTAATGAGTTGTTTTTTAGGATGATGATAAAGTAGGCAGAGAAATTGAAGATTAGTGAAAGAAGGGAGATGATGAAGGAGTCTCCAGTCTGATGGATAACATGGGATAGAATGGGACCAAGGAGTTTGCCTTGGAAAGAAGAGGGGCTACCTTTAAGGAAAGAAGAGAATAGTTGCACAAGTCATCTGAGTGATGTGAGATGAGGAAGACAAAAGAGGCTTTTCATGAATGGCTTCAATTTTGTCAAAAAAGTTTCTCAGCTGAAAGGGTAAGAAAAAAGGAAGGTATGAAGGGTTTAAGGAAGATTGAAAAGGTTAGAAAAGTCACTGTAGTGAGTAGGATAGTGAATGAATTAAAGGTATCAGTTAATAAGGTCCATGAAAACTAAACAAAATAATTCAAACTTTATTCAGCTAACAAAAGGGTACTAATAAAGAATTTTTAGTCAAGAACTGGCATAATCAGCTTTAGTCATGATAAAGGAAAGACTAGAATGGTGGTAGTGAGACTAGAGAGAAGAGAACAGATAGAGAAGAAACAGTAGAATCTCATTTTATGTGGCCGGTATGTTTCAGGACCCATAGCATAAGTTGAAAATCACACATAGTAACAAACCCGATTATTTAATAATTTTTTCCTGCACAAACATGCCTAGATACATTACAGCTTTTCTTAGGCTTCAGAGCTACCAATACAACTATTGTTCTTTGGGGGCAATTATTAATGACTAAATAGCATTAACACAACAAAGAGAATGTGGACACAACTTGTTACAGATAAGAACTCTGGACAAAGACTGATGTGGGAGCTAGTGTTTGGTCCAAAACAATGTAATGGTTCACCATTAACACTGCTCAGAGTGAGAATGAGAATTGGGCAGTGGCGAAACATTATGGCACTTGAGAAAATGGCCTGACTTTATTGCATAATTAATTTCTTAAAATTTTATGTATTTTTCTGACATTTTTTTCCTGTTGCCAAAAGATACTTGAATTTGTATGTGTTGAGTTCACATAAAATGAGGTCCTACTGTATACCTCATTATCATTCATTTATACTCATGATATAGACTTCTAATTGGCCTCCCTCTAATTTCCTTCCTTTCCAAATGTTGTCTACACAGCTGTCAAACTGATAGTTTTAAAGCATGCATCTGACATATCTCCCTATTCCAAAATCTGCAAGGGTTCACTACCTTTATGATAAAAATATAAACTCTTTTTTTTTTGTTATTTAAAGAGCTTCCGTTATGGTTCTAGCTTAACTTTCTAGGCCCCCCCCACCCCATATTACTCTCCCTCATATCCTATACACAACAGACAAATGAGCCTACTTGTTTTTCACTGTATGGAATATTCTCTCTCTCAACTTGATGCTTTTGCACAGGCTTCCCCTATGTCCAAAATTACTCTTTCCGAACCTGTGCCTCATAGAAACCCAATTTCAAGGTCCTTAAAAACATTTTCTCCCAGGGGGCAGCTGGGTAGCTCAGTGGATTGAGAGTCAGGCCTAGATACAGGAGGTCCTAGGTTCAAGTCTGGCCTCAGACACTTTCCAGCTGTGTGACCCTGGGCAAGTCACTTGACTCCCATTGCCTACCCTTACCACTCTTCTGCCTTGGAGCCAATACACAGTACTGACTCCAAGATGGAAAGTAAGGGCTTAAAAAACAAACAAACAAACAAAAACATTTTCTCCCTACCCTCTAGGAGCTTGGAATTGAAAACCACAAGAACCTGGCAGCCTAGAAAAGAGCAGATTGTCATGGAAGTTATTATTCTAACTTTCAACCAATATATATAATTATATGTCAAATAAAATCTAGAATAAGTGGTTCCCAGTGTGAGAAGGCACCATGTTATTGGAATAAACCATGTTGTAAGATGAAAAGAAAATTAATAAGTCACATATAGACATTATCTATTGGTGGTGTGTATGAATTTGAAGGATTGGAAGAACATGCTTAAATAGCAGATAAAGAGGTAAGAATTAATGCCTAAACTTCTGCATGTATGGAATTAATTAATTAATGCAGCATAGAATCAGCAGAAATGGATAGTGTAAAGTAGCAAAGAACACAGATTATTTATTTACCTTTTCCAAATGTTATACTTTCAGATTTCTGCTTTTCAGTGCCACAGAATAATCTGTAGCTACTTCACTGAGCCCAAATCACTAAATAATAAAACTTTTTATAACAATATCTTAGGGGGGAATCCAGCATATGAATAAATGCTAAACTTTTCTAGTTAGTGACACTCATAATTTGTTAAATGATGGTGGATGGTCTAAATGATTCATAAGTTCCCTTTCACCTTAAAACTTTGGTCCTATGATTCCCCATTCCCTTGATTAATTTTGTTAGAAAGTATAATAAAGTAGAAAGAGCAGCCTGTCATAGGAAGTTTATCTAGCTTATCCAAAATTCAAAATATATTGAGTGGGTTGAAACAAGATGAGAACTAAAGTGCTAACCAAGCATTTTCTTGATCTTACTGGAAATATGTTTTCCTCACATCTCTAGTTTACAACTTTTTATTCATTTCATACTCAGCCACAGGAGAACATTTCCACCTTTTGTTGCAAAAGAAAAACCCGAGTTTACAGGCTGCCCTCATCTTTGTTAAATGCTCTTTGAGTCCACAGGAAGTCAATGGGAAACAGAAATTCTCCCACAGGATGTTGTCCCCAAAGAGAAGAGGCCCTGAGAATTATTCTGCCCAAGTCAGGATGTTGCTGGAACTAAGCAGATAATGTTCTAAATAAAACAACATGGCTAGGTTTGGACTTTTTGTCATCACTAATATCAGCTGATTGTATGCAAATATATGCAACAATCAACATAATTTTGTGCTCCAAGAAGCAATCAATGCCTACATATAACCTAAAATACTTAAAGCAAACCTTTCTGAAGCCATCTGGAGAAGTATATAAAAATGGCATTCATTGCACTTATGTGATCTTGTTTTAATTTACCTTTCAAAAGAGTTTGGCTTTATCTGAATTTATGAAACAGGAAGATGATTTTAAACATTGTCAAACATGACAGCTTGATTTGGGGAGTCACAAGTCTTATTCCAGCACAGAATTCCTGGAAAAGGCATATCTATGAGCCACAAATTGCTTATCAAGCCCACAACCAGGGATTCTGGGCCAAGCAACTCTCACTCCAAGGGCTGGATGTTCCACTCTCAGGAGGCTACACATCTTGTGGGAATGGCAAAAAAAAGATTTCCATTTCATTTTACTCCCATTCCAAAGTTTTATCTTTGATACCAATTAATCTGTGTTGACAAATCCCATCTCCCTTGAACTCCCCATCACAGACCTTTGCTGCTAAAACTTCTCTTTAACTTTCCTTTTCCTTCCTGAAGAGGAAGTAGAGATTGTTAGAATATGTATGTTTGTAGGATATATATATACACATATATATATGTATATATATAATATAATATGTGTATATGTATATGTATATGTATGTGTGTGTGTGTGTATATGCTGGGGTGTGTGGAACATGCAAAGAAGACTAGCATCTCTGGTCTGAGGACTTTCCAAGCCATTTCCAGGGCTGTTTATCCAGCCATGATGTCTACTTGTCACCCAACTTTTACCTTTTCCTCCAAGTTGTAGTGTGTGAAGTAGCTACACCCTGGTAAAATTGCCTCAGAAAACAGGCTAAATCGGGTCGAAGATAACTGACAGACTTCAAAGCCATCAGTGATGTAGGGACATGGCTACCCCAAGCATGTGAAGACTTCTAGCAAAATGGCTGTGAATGAGAATAGTTTGTTCCAATGACTATGAAGGTGGCTGAAGTAGGCACTATGGAGGTCCCAGAGCTTGGTCAAACATGGAAGACACCAAAGTCGTCCACTGCATCCTGGGCCATGCCTAGTCATCTTAACGTTTGTCTCACCACTGAATTTTGGTGACTCTGGAAGACAGGAGGAAGTGCATTTCTGGTATGTGGGATGACCAGTAGGAAAGCATGAGATGGGAACTGGGACTATGAAAAAGGAACCAAGAGAAGTTAAGTTTTACTGGACTACAGAATGCAGAGTAATACTCAAAAGGGCTAGAAACATAGTTTGGGGTCAAGTTATGAAGATCTTTAGAAGGAAAACAAGAGTATATGTTTTATTTTAGAAACAACACGGAGTCACTATTGTTTATTGAATAGACAGATGAATGACATGATCTAGTAGTCAATTAAGGAAGTTCATTTGGGCAGCTTTGCAGAAGACCAATCAGAATGGAGAGACCAATGAGTAAGAGTTCAAAAAAGAGAGATTTCAAAGTGAAAAATTTCCTGGAGAGGGATTTCAGGTTGAAGGAGGGAAAAATTTCCAATTAGTGCTGTGTAGTAGTGGAAATAACAACCATTGAGGATAATAAATTCTTCCTCACTTGAAGTCTTTAAGTAGAGGTTATACAACTGTTTGTCAGGAATGTTATGGGGCAGATTCCTATACAGATGGGCTAGACGGCACCAGAAGTCCTTTCAGTTTATAGGATCAAAGTTCTCCAAAGACTGTTCCCACCTTACCTTTGTAACCTTATGTACTACTCCTCAAGATAAGGTCTTTTCTTTCACCAAAATGCTTGGCTTATTGGCTACCAAACAACACCTTCATGCCTTTTCTCACACAATTCAAACTACCCAAAATACTTTCTCCCAGATGCATGCTGGAGTTAGTTCAAAATGTTAAATTTTCAGTGTAAGCATTTACACATTGGAAATTGGCAAATGCTATGAATCAGATCTTAAAATATTGTTTCATTGATTATCTAGACTTAATATGTTAATAATACAGGCTAAACTTAAAAGTATCCTATAGGGCTCAGTGGATTAAATGCCATGCCTGGAGTCAGGAAGACCTAGGTTCAAATCTGACTTCAGCTACTTCTGTGAAGTGAGACCCTGGGCAAATCAGTTAAGCTCAGTTGCCTAGCCCTTCCTGTCCCTTTGCCTTGAAACCAGTACTTGTAGCAATTCTAAGACAAAAGGTAAGGTTTTTTTTTTTTTTAAGAAAGGATGTCCTACTAGATTTTTTTTTCCCTAGCCAAGACCATTGTTAAGTATTTATCAGCAAGCCCCTACCTTCTCCCTTTCTTTATGCCCATAACAATTCTATTCATTATTCAAGGCATCTCTAAAATTCCATTCCTTTTAGGAAATCTTCCCAGAGTAAAAACAAAGAGGAAACAGATTTCTACCTTCTCTCATCTCTTATACTATTTATGCACCTGGTTGTCATACAATACTCATGTCACCTTGTATATTGACACCTTTCATTCTTTTCCCATTAGAGCATGCACAGTATGTTTTATCTCACAAATGGACACTGAGCTCTTTAAAGCCAGTTACTATTTCATACATCGCTATTCCCCTTATAGTACCTAGGGCAGTACCTTGCAATGAATAAGCACTCAATAAATACTAGCTGGCTCATCTTACCACCATTTCTGTTGGCAACTACAACTTTATACCTCAGGAAATGGGTTTGCAAATAGGAAGAGAGACTTCAATTTCTTCTGTTCATCATCAACTACCCTGAAGTTTACTATAATATTGGTTTCTGGTCAAAGGAAAAAAATACAACAATTTTTTGGTTTAAGAGTAACTACCAATTCTCTTAGAGGGTATCCACCATGACTCCTCTCCCCGTTTTGTTCTACTTTATCTACTGATATGGAAAAATAAAAAAGTAATATACATGCATAATCTTCATGCAAAGACCAGCATTCACTGAGTGTCTCCCAGTGCTAGGAACTTTGCTAGGTTTGCTAGGTGATGAGGATATAAAAACAAAAATAAACATACTTATTAGCCTGTGATGAGTTTACATTCTGCTAAATCTTTTCATATGATAAAGTTTAAACTCTATACATATGTGTATATATATACATATATCCATAGTTACATATAATTATTTACATATAGCTACATATGCAAACATAGTTATAGTTAGACTTATTTATATACATAATGTATAAATTATATAGTTTTCTATTTATATATATGTGTGTGTGTGTAAATATATATATTTATATATATTCATTTCAGACTCAGACTTGGCATGTGAAACATTGATTCTAGTGGACAACTCTTTCCAAAGCTCTAAGCAATACCTGACCTAGAGAGCAACGAACTGCCAATGCCACTTCTTAATCTGAATGCAACATTATTTAGAAGTAGACATTTCTGCTACTTGCATTGATTTGTTTCTCAAAAGATACTTAGAATGGAAAATGGTCATTACCTATCTCCTCTGAAACCCTAAAATATTGCCACTCTAAGCCCATATCACTGTTCTCCAGCTGAATTTAAATTACAACCTAATTTCTTTCTTATCTCAAGCTAGGTAATAGCTGGGTTCATTCACATCTTGTCCTGTCTAGGTAATCAATGGGCTTACACAAAGGAGTCTGAATCCTGCCCAGCAAAACAAATGATAGGTTTTAGAGTTATTAATATAAAAATGTAACCAGTCATGCAATCTCCAAGTTTGCGAAAGAAATATACATTCTGAAGGCAAATATGACCTTAGAATTATCCACATGAGTGACCGTAATTGCTTTTTGTGCGCTAATAAGAATGCTCAAACAAGAGTATCAGAATTACCCCTCCTGGAAACTCGGGTTGAGAAAAAATAGCATCTCTCGCTGAAACATTCAATAATCTAACCAACCACCAGAACGGTGTCAATTGGGACACAGATCATGTTGAAAAGCTTCATGTGATTGCCCAAGGCCTCAAAATTAGGTAAAGGAAATATCTGTAAACATTTTATCATCACCCTTGGTAATAGCTGCATGGATTTAGAAGGGAAAAAAAATGATCTTTGTAGCTTGCTCTCAGAGGGCTTTACTAAAATTTTCCTGAGGAAGCTATTTATAATATCTTAGATGTAGAGCAGGAAGCAACTTTAGAAGGTCCTCTAGTTCAAACTTTGGCCCCTTATTTTATAGCTAAAGATACTAAGTCCTACAGAAGTTAAGTAACCTGCCCAAGTCAAGGTAACAAATGGCAGAACTAGGATTTGAACTCATACTACTTTGTTATTGTTGAGTCATTTTTTTTCAGTTGTGTCTGCTTCTTTGTGACGCCCATTTGGGGTTTCCTTGGCAAAGATACTGGACTCATTTACCATTTCCTTCTCCAGCTCATTTTACAGATGAGTTAACTGAGGCAAACAAGGCTAAGTGACTTGCCCAGAATCACACAGCTAGTAAGTGTCTGAGACCAGATTTGAACTCATGCAGATGAGTCTTCTTGACTCCATGTCTGATGCTCTATCTACTGCCCCACCTAACTTTCCACGTACACTCTAGTAGCTCACATTTATTTAGCAGGTCAAGGCTTATAAACAATTTTCCTTATAACAATCCTGTGGGGTTGATTGGTGGCAACCCTTACTGTCCTGATTCAATAGACTCATTCCTGGAATACATTCTCTGAGAACTTCTCCCTCACGGAATCCCCCATCTTTCTTCAAAATTCAGCTCAGGTTCTGCTTCTAACCGTGTATACATTTTGTATTTAGTTTAGTACTAGTTTTCTCCCAAGAGAGCATGCAAGTTCCTGGAGAGCAGGTCATTTTGGTCTTTGGTTTCCCAGTACTTGAAATAGAGTACTAGACACAATGCACATTCACGTGGGATGAGATGAAGTGGAGTGGAATGGGATGGAGTAGAGTGGAAAGGTGTTAGGTGGAGTGGCATGAAATGGGGATGAGGCAGAGGAGAGAATTGAAATGAAATGGAATTTTATCTCCTCCATCCCAAAGAGTATGCCACAGATAGAAAAGAATCCAGAGTTGGGAGGAATAAATGGATTTGATGAAAGACATCTGAAGTTTCTGCAGGAGCATTTATGAGCCCCGGATTCTAGTTTGAAGAATATTGTGACATATAGGACTAGTCATCAAATTGAATGGCCATATTTATTTACAGGTTTTGTAAAACTCATTTTCCTTCACCCTCATTTTTTGCTACTTGTTATATTTAAATATATCCCTTACTTTTCTAATATGTAGGATTATATGATTTAGATATGAAAGGGACCTTAGAGATCATACGATCTAATCCTTTTATGCTTCAGAGAAAAAAACTCAGACCTAGATAGGTAAAGTGACTTGTTCAAGGTCACACAGTAGCAAGAATGAAGTCAAGATGTGAGATCATCTGATTTCACTTCAACTCACTCTGCCTAAATGGAAATGGAAGGCAAGTGTTTTGATAGGTTTCCAATAGAACTAACAGAGCTTTGTCATCTTAAAAGGTTAAGGAAGACACAAACTATTAATAATGTATTAAGTAAATGATCCTCCAAGACAGTGATTCCCAAAGTGGGCGCTACTGCCCCCTGGTAGGTGTTGCAGCAATACAGGGAGGTGGTGATGGCCACAGGTGCATTTATCTTTCCTAATAATTGCTATTAAAATTTTTTAAAAATTAACTTCCAGTGGGCTAAGTAATACTTTTTCTGGAAAGGAGGCAGTAGGCCAAAAAAGTTTTGGAACCGCTGTTCCAAGAGATACTAAATTAATATAATGATCCTTGTAAATTAATCTATTACAAAAACTCATAGCAATTGAGGCCTTTGAGTGTTTTTATTGGTACAAAAATAGGCAGAAAACAACAAGGAAATTTCCCTCTAATTATCTGTTGCCAAATTACAAAATATGACAGTAGAATCATATTCTCCTCTACTCCACGAGTTGAGCACAATAGAATTCTAAGCAATATATGTCAAGAGCAAATATATAATCATAAAATTAGAAAAGGCAGCAGTTTGGCAAAGAGAAAGTTTTATCACTAATTTTGTAACTTAGGGCAAGTCTTAGCATCCTTTCTGAGCCTCTCAGCTTTTTTGTGTGTAAAATGGACATAATAAAGAGCAGTGGATTGAAAGCTAAGCCGAGAGACAGGAGGTCCTGGGTTCAAATCTAACCTCCAACACTTCCTAGCTGTAGGACCCTGTGCAAGTTACTTCCCCATTGCTATTGCTCGTCTGTCTTGGAACCAATATAAAGTATTAATTCTAAGATGGAAGGTAAGTTGTTTTTTTTTTAATGAACATAATTATGCTTATGTAATCTTATTCTTGGTGTGTGAAAAGAAATTTGCAAACCATAAAGAACCATTGAAATGTGGATTAATAAATAGAACTTTAGATGTAGAAGGAGAAAAAGGAAAAAAAAAATCCTATGGACCCCTGAGAGATCCTCTGGTCCAGGGGTCGGCAACGTATGGCTCTTTCTGCAGGAGCCATAAAGTCATTTTTTTTTTTACGCACTGTTATAGGAGCGTGCACTGTGAGCACTGTACAGCTCTCATGAAATTACATTTTAAAAAATGTGGCATTTATGGCTCTCACGGCCAAAAAGAGTGCCGACCCCTGCTCTAGTCCAAGTTTCCATCCTGTTCCCATGTAATCCTTGTCCACCTACAGAGAAAGAACTGATAAACAGAAATAAGCAAGATATAGTTTTATATATACATATATCTTTTTGTCAAATGATGCCTTCTCGCATATGTATGTGAGAATGTGAAAATTTCTCTAATGTGAAAATGTGTGGGAAGGGGAGGGAGGGAGTTACCTGAGTATTTTAATGTAACAAACGAATAAATGAATAAATTTTAATTTAAAGAAAAATTGAATTTAGGACAAAAAACTCAAATTTTCCCTTTTATTTCTCTGTGAGGAAGGATATAGAATTTTAAAATAATTTATATTAATATAGTGATGTCGATTTGTAGTGTTCTGAAACTTTGATGAAGATCCAGGAAATAAATAAAAATGCAAAATGGTCTTCACTCCTGATGTTCACAGTGTCAATAACAGAAGAAGACAAAGAGGTTGTTTTTTTAAGTTGTTTTAAGTTGGTTATGGGCATTAATTTAACTGTTGGTATTCTAAATATAAAATTTTTGTATCAATGACTAATGAGTCAATACACTCCTAGAGAAACTGAACCACACCCATTCTTGCATTTTCACTGTAAATGAAACTAGAAGACATAGAAGTTTCCAATTTCCTGTAGTAATGCTACAGAAATAAAGAAATCTCTCTAACCACATACCAGTAACCACAACAGTATTATTTGTTAAAATTTTAACCATTCTGGATTCCCTTGAGACAAAAGTCAAAAACCATTTTAATGTATTCTTAAAAAGAAAGAAAGAAAGAAAGAAAGAAAGAAAGAAAGAGAGAGAGAGAGAGAAAGAGAGAGAGAGAGAGAGAGAAAGAGAGAGAGAGAGAGAGAGAGAGAGAGAGAGAGAGAGAGAGAGAGAGA
>NC_058133.1:457244329-457255967 GCF_016433145.1 Gracilinanus agilis
TCCCTTTCCTTTCCTTTCCTTTCCTTTCCTTTCCTTTCCTTTCCTTTCCTTTCCTTTTCCCTTCCTTTCCAAAACAGGCCCAGGAGTCCATGATAGCTAATTCAAGAAAGACTCATTATGAGATCAACAGCAGGAAAAGATTTTTCAGGCACAGGAATTCTCAATAACCTTTTACTTAGTCACAGAGGAGAAATGAACTATATCAATGGAAGATACCTTTACATAGAGAAAATCACATATCCCTGAAGTAAATATTAAAAACTTAAGTCAAAGCTTAGCTAGGTGGCTCAGTGGATTGAGACAGAGATGGGAGGTCCTGGGTTCAAATACAGCCTCAGACACTTCCTAGTTGTGTGAGCCTGGGCAAGTCACTTCTTAACCCAATTGCCTAGCCCTCATTTTTCTTCTGACTTGGAATTAATACCCAGTATTGATTCTAAGAAGGAAGGGATGGTTTAATTAAAAAAAAAAAAATTTAAGCCATGGGATTGATGCTCCCTCGATGGGTTCACTCCTCTGGTTGAGCTCCTCTGGGCTCACTTCCCCAACCATACGAACAGAATGGTTCCCCAGAGGGGTGACTACTACTAGTTTCCAGGTTCTAGGGAATAATCTTATTGGTGTATATCTCCCTAACCAATTAGCTCATAAGCCCCACTAGCACATTTTCCCTTAACAACCTTAAGCCAATAGATTCAGTGCTTTAGCAAAGGCATTTATTCAAAAGACAGAAACAGTAGTTATAGTGCATTTATTCCTAAACTGGGGAGAATTCTCCCACAAACTCATACAGAGTCTTTGGGGGGACAGGGGGGAGTTAAAACAAAATACAAGAATAGTAAGACATACATTTAGGAAATATGCCTGACCAAAACAATTTACAACTTCAGAAATGCAAGGCATCAATGACTATTTTTCTTTGGTGTAGAATTTTCATGGCGTTCCCTCTAATGTATGTATCCATCAAGGATGAGTAACTCTGCTGTTACTCTACTCTGATTCTTTGCCAGTCACGGTGTCATTTTGGGAGAGTAAATGGGATAGACTTGGCAGAACTTGCTTCACACAGGACGTGGCATCTTGGCAGAACAGGTCAATCCACCTCTAGGCTAGGTCAAGCACATTGCTTAATGGTTGAGCTGGCTCCTCCTTGGGTTTGGCTGCTCCTGGGCTCAATGGGGCAGATCATGGGGCCATTGGTTTGCTATTACCCAATTGGGCCAGGCAGGACACTCAGCTATTGGTCTGCTGCCAGACAGGGCTGGGCAGATCATGCTGCTGCTGGACAGGGTTAGCCAGGTTGCAGTCAAGGATTTCTGGAGGTGGTGGGCAGATCTCTTAGCCTCTCTACTCTTCTCAGACTGTCACAACTCTTTTGGATGTCAACCCAGTGGCCTTCCTAGACTCACTCTTTGACAACAAACTATAGTGTTCTGCACTTAGTTCTGGACCATCTTCAGCTGGAGTGTTAAAGTGCTCTTTTCAGACAAGTCACACTCATCCTTAGCATAAAAATGGCAGAAGCCTCTCGTCTTCAGTTCTTTAAGGTTTAAAGAGGTAGAAGAGGTCTAGCCTCTCCTTAGATGGTTCATCCCAATCCTGGGCCAATTTCCTCAGGCAGAAACCCTTTCTTGGTTTTTGGTGATCAGTCATGACTCAGTTAGTTACACTTCCCAGACGACTTGGAGCCTCGCTCGGTTGAGTTGCTAAGATCAAAATCGAGAATGCACTCTGTGTCTTAGAGGCAAGTTTACTATTCATCTAGCTGTTTTCATATGATATTGAGCTACTGAAGCCCCAGGCTCTTTCTAAAATGTAGACTGTTTATTTTACAAGCAAAAGAATACCCCTTGACGTTTCAATGTCTATCTTCTACAGCTTTTAGTTTTGTTGAAGTCTAAATGGACAAATCCTTACAGGATTGTAGGCTCAGAGAACTGAAGCTGAAAGGCAACTCAGAGGGCATCAAGTTCATCCTTCTTCACAAAAGAAGAGACTAGGGGCATCTAGATGGCATAGTGGATAGAACGCCAGGCCTGGAGTCAAGAGGACCTGGATTCGAATCTAACCTTAGACACTTCCTAGCTGTGTGACTCTGGGCAAGTCATTTCACCTCCATTGCCTAGTCCTCCCCCTTATGTCTTAAGAGTTATTACTGGGATGAAATATAAGGGTTTAAACAAAAAGAAGAAACTAAGGCTCTTAGAGAGGTTAAGTGACTTATCCATGTCACACAACAAATAAAAGACAGGATTTGAACCCAGAGCATCCTGACTCCAGAGATATCGTGTAAGTTGTTTAGCTTGGAAAGACTCACCAATATATCTAGTCTTATCTTAAAGAAGAATTATCCTTCATTTCCCCAGCACTGAGATCAAAGCAAGAGAGCCTGGGAATTATATTCCTCTCTTTACTGGGAATTCCAGATAACTGAAGTGCAAAGATAACTGAAGGGCAAAGAATACATTTTCATGGTAGCAGAAATGAACTTGAATGAATGAATGAATGAATGAATGAATGAATGAATGAATGAATGAATGGAAAAAAAAAAGATTTATCATTTACTATGTTTGAGGAATCACTCTAAGCCATAGAAATACAAAAGCAAGACAGCACCTTATCTCCAAGAGTTCAAAATCTAAGAGGAAGAAACCTGTGCATACCCAAAGAACTTAGTAATTGAAAGTTATTTTAGAGGTAATCTAATCCAGCCATTTTACAGATGAGAAAACTGAGGCTCAGAAAGGAAAGGTGACCTTGCCCCAGGTTACACTGTTCAACATGAGGTCAGGTTCTTCCTGTCCCCTTCTTTTTTCTTTTATTATTTTAATCCCCAACTAACAAGCACTTATTTTCTCTCTCCCATTTGTCCCCATTGAACACTTCTTTTAAAAGACCTAAAATATGTAAATTAAAACAAAACAAATCCTCATATCAGCCATATTCAAAAATCTGTTTAAATCTATCACCTTTCTGATAGAAGGTGGATAACTTGCTTCATTTTTGATCTTTAGGAATCCTGGCTTTTTGTTGCATCAATTAGAACTCTAAAGTTGGTCCAAATTGTTTTTCTTCGTAATGTTCTAATATTATATATGCTGTTCCCCTAGTTCTGCTCACTTAACTCTGCATCAGTTTATAAAGATCTGAGCATTTTCTTCTGAAACTTGTCCATTTTGTCATTTTGTAAGGCATAATAATATTCCATTATATTCCCACACCAAAATTTATTAAGCTGCTCGCAAATTGGTAGGTACTCCTTTGGTTTCCAATTTTTTGCTACCATGAAAAGAACTGCTAAAAATATTTTTGTATATATGAGCCCTTTTCTTTTTTGCTGGGGCCTCATTGGTGTATAAGTTGGGTTGAAGTTTAGTTCCAAACTGCTTTACAGAAAGGCAGAACAGCTCCATCAACAGTGTATAAATGAACTTGTTTCTCTATAGTATGGAGCTATAGCCAAAGAGTATTGATTTCTAGGGTATATTTGGCATATAGTATTGACTAGGCACTATTAAATGCAAATAAAATCACAATGGGCCCAACAAAATATATGGAGTACTAAGTTATTCTCTTAAATTGAGTCATAGCTATTCATATTCAAATTTAGCAATCCAGAAGTGTGACAGCAATAACTTAATTCAGTCTATCTTTACTCAAATGTCAATTTCTTGTCTAAATTAATTCTATGGAAGGTCCATGACTGAATTAACCTAAATTCTCATTATAGAATATAAACCACATTAGTATCATACTGCTTGAACCAATTCATTTATACATTCATTCCCTCAATAAACATTTATTATGTCTCTACTACGTGTCAGGTACAGTTCTAAGCTTTTGGGATACCAAAAGAGGTAAAAGATAATTCCTATCCTCAAAGAGCTTAAAATATGGAGTGGGAGAGAGATATTAATTTAGTTGGTGTGGTACTAGATAAATCAAGGTATGGCTCTAACTACCATCAAGAGCAAATCATTTCACAGAAAGAAAAAATCTTGTCCCCCCCCACCATAACCTCCAAATAATGAATTCACAGTAATAAAAATCTTTAGAAAAATTAAAGACCAGATACATATATAATGTGTCTGCCATTGACCTCTGGCTATAAGGAAGGAGTATGGCTACCTCAGTGTAAACTATAGTAACTATCAGAGTGGGGAAAACTCATATGTTTCTTTAGGATAATGGTCTACAAAATGGCGGGTGAGTGATGAACAAATTGGAGGGAGAGAAGATGGATCATATCCAAGGGTCTGCTGGAAAGAGCTCAATTTAGCTCCTTTAGTGACAGTATTACTTCATTTTTGTCTTTTTATATCCATTATCAACAGAATAGGTACCTAAATATTTGTTCTAGAATAGCTTGTCTTCATGTAGTCAGGTCAACATATCATAGAACAAGATTAAGACTTTCATACAGATGCTATTCAAATGTTCACCAATATAACTATTATCCATTCATCGTTAGTATTCACATAAAAGATTTAACTATAAGTCAATTAACTCAGTTGTGAATGATTATAACTTTTGGGAAGATTCCAACTACAGTTCAAAGGAAATTATGTGCTAATTCTTCATACCAAGAAATATCACTAAACTGAGATCAAATCAATCAAAGATCTCCTAGAAATCTATAGGAAGAAGGAACCTCAGAGGTTATATAGTCCAACCTCCTCATTTTAGAAATAAGGAAACTGAAGCCCGGGGAGGTTAAGTGACCAGCCTAAAGTTATACAAGTAGTATACAACAGAGGTGGATTTGAACCAGGACCCTGTGACCCAATGGCCAAGGCTATTTCCTCCTCCACTCAGTCACTCGATCGATCAAAAAGCATATATCATTAAATGCTTACTTTGTTTCAGGCACTGTGTAAAGTCCTGAGGATAAAAAGAAAAGAAAAACAGTCCCTGACCTCAAGGAGCTAACATTCATTGAAAGAGACAATAGGCACATACATACTAAGGTATATACAAAATGCATACTGAATAAATGAATAGTAATCTTAAAGAAGAAGGTTCTAAAACAGTGATTTTTGATCTTTTATGCATCATGGACCTCTCTGACAGTGTGATAAAACCTACAGATTCAATCTCAAAGTAATGATTTTAAATGCATAAAATAAAATACATCAGCTTACAAAGGAAATCAATTATACTGAATTATAATAAGAAGTTGTTGGGTTTTTTTATTTATAGAATCAAAGTTTAAAACCCTTGCTCTAGCAGCTGGGGTGATTAGGAAAGACCTCTGACAGGAAACATTGGAGCTGAGTCTTGAAAGATGGCAAGGATACTGAGAGGCAGAAGGGAGGAGGGAGAACATTCTAGCTATGAGAGACAACAAGCACAAAAGAATAGAGATGAGAGATGGAGCATCATGTGAGATGAACAGAAATCAGGCCAACAAATAGTCATCAGATTAAATAATAAGATCTGCTCCCAATTGGTCAAACACATTGGTGTTGAAAAGCACCAAACTCTTCAATGTTCTGGGATGTCATCCTTGCCCTGGCTTGCCTTTACACTGTCCCTGGTGCTAAAATGAGCGTTACACTATCTAACTCCCATCTCTCTCTATTTGAATCCTTCCCCCCTTCAAAGTAACCTCAAGTGACATGTTTTTCCATGAAGTCTAATATGATCCCTCTGATTTCTCCATCATTGAATATTTTAGACCATTTTGTTTGCCCTTTCTCCTGAATTTATTTTTTAAAATGTGCTCTAGATACTTGTGCATATTTCATATGCTGCTTTGTTGCTCTCCAAAACTATAATCTCCTTGAGGCAGGAAGTCTTTTAATTTTTATCTTTAATTTCCCAGTACCCCATACAATACTGAACATAAAGTATGCACTTCAATAAACAAAAAAGGTAGTTGCATTGAAAGTCATGGATCTCAGTATCTCCTGGATTACTTTGAAATTTTTAAAGTATATAGTATTACATGGTTAAGCTTCTCTCAAAATAGATCAAGGTGACCTGGCTTTTGCCCCAAGGTCTCAAAAGTTAGAGGGTGCTGAGAGCTATTGCAGTCTTTTAGCATCCTTAAAATAACTGGGATCAGCACTTAAAATTCAATAAGAACATGATTGGATAAAATAGTCTCTGCCAAACGCTTCTTTTCCTCACTCCGAGAAAGAGAGAGAAAGAGAAACAGAGAGAGACAGACAGACAGACAGAGACAGAGACAGAGACAGAGACAGACAGACAGACAGACAGATCACCCGAGATGGCCTCCTTATTATCTGATTTGTCTTCAAGTTCATTTGAAAATTTGCATGATTTGCCCTGGATGCAAAACATACTAGGGATCGCTCTGCTCATATATTCTCTCATATATTCATATATAGCTCATATACATGTGCTCTCCTATTTCCTCCAGAAAACTTAGGAATAGAAAACTTCTGTTTTGTTTTGTTTTTAGATTTTTTGAGTCTTAATCTTCCTCTCTAACCCAGGCAGAAATGGTCACTCAACAGGCCTAATCCTAATACTGACTCCTACAGACGCTTTAATCTGCTCTGTTCTTCTGACTTGGACGATTTCATCCTTCTGTAAGTAAGTAGCCTGGTGGTTTTCTGATCCTGGGGCTAACAGCATTAGTGTTGGACTTAGTATGGTTACCTAATTGGCTTTAATTCTACCATAATTCAGAACATCCAAGCTCAAGAGATCTATCAGTCTCAGCATCCCCCAAAGAGGGGATTATAGGCTTGTCCCATCACCTCTGGTCCAAGAGGATTCTTTTTCACTCTGTTGCTTTCCAATGGCTGAACTGAAGGAGTCATCAACAGAGGAGGAAAAAGAGAAAAAGGAAAAAAATATTTTTAAATGGGAAAAGATGAAAAATGGATAGTAAAGGCACTACTGTCAGTAGAAAGATTTGGGGATTGGTAGTGAGAGGGTGAAGATAAAGGAGATAATAGGTCCATGTTCTTCAAAATTCTAGGGGACTCCTTGAAAGAGAGGAGAATAAAATAGTATATAACAAATTCTGAGACCTCTAACTCATGTGTAGTCTTGACAAAATTAGTTACCCAGATGACCAACAGACGGCTTTTTACATAAAACTTTTACCACAGGATTCATAGTGCTCAACTTGAAGCAACACAACATCTCTAGATTTGGGGATGTTATTTTCCTTCTCCCTCTGAAACTTCTCAATTAAGCCAAATAAAACCAATAAATGTAAAATCTGAATATAACAAAAATGAAACCACCTTCACTGCTCTCACTTAAAAATAGTCCTCAATGTATTTTTGGTATTTACTATAAATCAGTGATATTATACATGCTTGATTAACATGTTTAACAGGCACCCCCAAAATGCTTCTAAAAATTTCTAAATTTCAACAATTACCTTTCCAAAATCTCGAACATCAAACAAGTCAAAAGCTTCAAAGAGTTCACTTTTTCTCATCCCAAATGTCTCACAACAGGCCGTTAGGAAGGTTCTTATGTTCTTCAGACAGAGAAACTGAGAGAGAAAAAAAGAATAATTATTAGTTTTCATTATGAATACATGTTCCCATCCAAGTTTTCTGTTTTGCAAGCTCACACATTTGTGGAGTCAAACCAATACATGCGTCCATGGCACACTTTTTGAAAGCAAACACAAAGATTTTCCAACTAGAACTGTGTAGTCCTGGAAGAACTGAGACATCTCTATTAAATAAGCAGGGTGTTATCTCTTTAATGATATGGTGGGTTATTTCGTTTGTTTGTTTTTTTAATAAACGACAGGTTTCTAAAAGGCATCTAGCATGCCCATCCTCACCTCTCCCCAACACACACACACACACACACACACACACACACACACACACAGTGATGCTCATTCCAGGGATCTGACTGGAACAAATGCCAGTAATGGTTAGTGAAAGCTGTGTGGGAGGAGTGATGATAAACACTGTGTAGCAGCCAGGCAGCCAATAAAAGTATATACAGGGACTGTTTTCACTTTTTAAAAATTCATGAGAGGCCTTTACAACACAAGCTAACTCTGCATGCAGGTCCTCGACATGGAATTGCTTATTTACAGATTAAAAGCCCCACATTCTGCCAAGACAGACAATAATTACACTCTTGGGGATTTGACAGCTACGGTCTTGCAATATTTTTTACATAATTAAGTGCCCAGCTCATAATTCACCCAGGAGCTGAACATAATTGCACACTACAGAGAGCACCCACGAAAGCCTCCCCTAACACGCATTCAAATTTCCCCTTCTAGAGGAAAAATTCTGGTACAGTCACAAAATTGCTTTGCTCGTTTTTAAAGTGTTTCCCTCAAAAGTAGACCCGGCATATCGAATGGTGATGTCTACCCCATGTATAAGAGAGAGATATTAAAAACTGGGAGTCTGGTCCCTGCTGAAAGCAATTTCTAACCTCTCTGAGCCTTAGGCAATGCTCAAAGATTTATGTACTAAGTAATGTCAATAGATTGGTTGAGATCTGTATTCTGGAAGGTGTTCTCACACCAATGAAATCACAATTCCCTGATGTTTTAGCATCTCTGGTTTATTCCTGAGCTCTTTTGAAGCACTCTTATGGGAAATCTATAAAAACGGGGTCTTTTTCTCTCTGTTCAGCTCCTCCAAGACCAGTTACTGATTTCCTGATCTTTTCCATTAATGCAATACTCAGACTCTACTTTTAGAAAGAGTGTCCGTGTGCATTTTAGTTGCACAAAGAGCAAGTCATTCTCATTCTTTTTACTTGTTCATTCTCAAGAGTACCACTAAATGCTATTTTTGCTTAGGTAATGTTTATCTGATTTTAAAGCAACCCCTTGAGGTCAAAGACTATTTTGTTCTCGTATCTCCAGTGCCTATCATGTGCTTTGCACATGGTAGACTTTTCATAGACACTTGATGAATTCTTATTAGATATGATATTTAAAAGCTAAGATAAAAATCCTATTCCTGGCTTTCATTATCTCTATGAATCTAGATTATTGCAATAGTTCACCCAGTAGCAAAATTGATATTTCTAAAATAGAAGTCGGACTGTCACTATTCTGCATAAGATGCTTCAAGTAGCTCCATAATGCTTCCAGGATAAACAACAAATTTCTATATGGGTTTTAAAGCCCTTCTTCACAATATGGATGCAGTTCAGCTTTTCAGGCTGATTAAACAATGTGTCCCAGAATTCCAAGATCTAGCTCTACTGACCTGATGGTTGTTCCCTAAAATGTCTTTCCCCAAAATTCACCTCCCTTTAGAGCTTCTCTTTTTCTGTAAAGACCACCAAAATCTTTCAACGTCATGTGGTCACGAGTTGGTATTATCCCTATTTCTCACTACTCCAAATTCCATATGTCAAAGTGGTTACTACATCTTATCATTTCTAGCTCCACAATATATATCCTCCATCCATTCTTTTCTCTCCACAAAGCATGTTACAATCTTTGTTCAGGTAAATCAACAAACATTTATTAAGCACTTATTATGTGTCAGGCACTATACTAAGCTCTGGAGCTACAAAGAAAGACAAAAACATAGTCTCTGCCCTCAAGAATCTCACGTTGCCACACATAAGACATGAAAAATTGCAAGCATAAGACACATACAGTGTAAAAGGAAAGTAATCTCAGAGAAAACACTAGCAATAGAAAAGACCAAGAAGGATCTGTAGAAGGTAGTTTGTAAGCTGATTCTTTAAGAAAACCAAGAGATGGCAGTGAGAAAAGAGAGCATTCCAGGCACGGAGAACAGCCAATGAAAAGCAGTTAGTAGATGAGAGTTTTATGTGTAAGAAATAACAAGTAGGTCAGAGTACCTGGACCATAAAGTACACGGAGGCATCTGAGTGATGTGAGATGAAGGGGAGAGTAGAAGAGGGAGTTCTTGATAAGTTACCTCAATTTTTTTTTTCAGTGAAAGGGGCCAGGTAAGTGGCTTAGTGGATAGAGAGGCAGGACTAGAGGTCCTGGGTTCAAATGTGGCTTCAGAGATTCCCTAGTTGTGTGACCCGGGACAAGTCACTTAACCCCAATTGCCTAGCCTTTATCACTCTACTGCTTTGGAAACAATACTTCGTATCAATTTTAAGATAGAAGGTAAGGGTTTAAAAATTTTTTTTCAGTGGAATATGATACAAGGTCCTCATCTGAAACATTGTAAGAGGAGAGAGCCTTAGGAGGTTTGAAGACAGATGAAAAGGTCTGGAAAAGCTGCTCTGGTAAGTAAATTTAAAAAAAAAAAAACATCAGGGAGATGTAAAAACATTATTTTGTTGCAGTGAAGGTCCAGTTGAGATTATATAATATAAATTGATAGTGGACCCAGTAAGCATGAATTTCTTTAGCTTCATTCAGCAATACATGATTAGGAGGGAGTCGACAGTAGGAGTAATACAAGTTTTGGAGGTTGGCAAGATATAATCAGCACTGGGACAAGGCCATCATCCCATTTCCCCCACACCACTAAAATAACCTATTAATTGGTCTCCATCCAAATCCATCCCCCACATACCTGCCAAAGTGATTTTCCTAAAGTGCAATTTGAGGCTGCTAGGTGACTCATTGGATAGAGTCAGCCCCATAGACCTGAGGTCCTGGGTTCAAATGTGACCTCAGACATTTCCTTATTGTATGACAGAGAGCAAGTTACTTAACCACAATTTCCTAGCCCTTATCACTCTTTCTCTTGCTCTTCTGTCTTGGAACTGATACCTAGTACTGATTCTAAGACAGAGGGTAAAGTTTTAAAAAACAACAAATAAAATGCAATTTCTATCTATTCTATCTCCTATTCAATAAAAGTCAATATTACCCTATTGCTCCTAGGATCAAATTACGCAACTTTGTTTAGTTTTTAAAGTTCTTCACAACCTGGCCTCAACTTACCTTTCCAGTCTAAATTATAGATTACTCCCTTTCTCATACACTATTGTATAACCTGGTTTGGTTTGGTTTTTGCTATCCCTAAAATTGTACACTCTGTCTCTTTTCTCTAATTTTGTACTGACTATCCTCAATGCCTGAAATATACTTCCCCCAGCTGCTAGTGACCTCCCTCCTCTCAAAAATTTTACCTTGTTTATATAAAGATAAATAGGTATGTGTGTATATGTATATGCATATGTATATGTATATGAATATGTATGTATAGGTGTGTTTTATACATGTGAATATATGTGTATATGTATATGTGTATGTATATAGATAGATGGATGGGTAGATAGATAGATGAGAGAGAGATAGATGGATATGTGGATGGAAGGATGGATGGATGGATGGATAGATGGGTGGGTGGATAGATAGATAGATAGATAGATATATGGATAGAGAGAGATGGATAGATAGATAGATAGATAGATAGATAGATAGATAGATAGATATAGGAGGATAGAGATAGATGGATAGACAGATAGAGGTGGATAGATGGATAGATGGATAGAGAGATGGATGCATAGATAGATAGATAGATAGATAGATAGATAGATAGATAGATAGATAGATAGATATAGGAGGATAGAGATAGATGGATGGATAGATAGAGGTGGATAGATGGATAGATGGATAGAGAGATGGATGCATAGATAGATAGATAGATAGATAGATAGATAGATAGATAGATAGATAGATAGATATAGGAGGATAGAGATAGATGGATGGATAGATAGA
>NC_058133.1:457256181-457270564 GCF_016433145.1 Gracilinanus agilis
AGAGAGAGAGAGAGAGAGAGAGAGAGAGAGAGAGAGAGAGAGAGAGAGATTCTGCTTATTAATGTGATGTACATGTTGTTCTCTCACTAAAATGTAAGCTCCCTGAGGGAAGGACTGTTCCATTTTTACCTGTTTATGTGTAGCCTCCAGGATACTGTCTGACAAACAGTTGGTCTTAATAACCATTGGTCAGTTGACATTACTTCATGACCTATTTGCATGCCTTTTCAAAGGTTGTATGACATGCTTCTCCTTCCTCACCTCCTGTGGGAATCCCCTGCTCCCTTCAAGGCTCAGCTCAAGTGATGACTTCATTTAAGAGAAGTTGGGTGCTTCTGCCTAGAATCACTCTATTTATCTCACACAGAGCCTCTTTTCTCTGGTAGATGAACACAGCACATTGTGCCAATAGAATAGAAGCACTTTGGGGCAAGGATTATCTCACTTCCTTACTTGTTTCTCTAGATCAGTGCAGGGCACATAATAGGGGTCAAATAAATGCTGATAAAACAATAAGAAAAAATGAGGCAGTAATAAAGTCTAGCCAACTTCCACCTTAGAAATGAGAGACCAGAGCAGAACCCAGCAGGATTGTCATTGCCTTCATTTCATAGACTAACATCAGCACATTTTTTTATTGTCCATGTCACATTGTTGACTCATACTGAACTTGCAATCCACTGAAAATCCAAAGCCTTTTCTCACATGAAGCACTCTCAAGCAAGGACTTCCCCTTTCTGTATTAGGAATAGCCACAGTCATGTTGGCTGCTAATATTAGAATAGTGGTTTATGATTTTCAAGGTTTTTATGTATGCCAGCTCTTAAATTTAAGTACCTGACTCTCCAAGCAAAAGTTTACATTTTTTTAATTATATTTCACATCATTCAATTTGTCCTACTGTTCCAACCTCTTGAGATCCTTCAAGGAACAGATTCTGCCATACGGTATATTTGCTATCCCAAGGGCAGTGAAGTGGCTCAGTAGATAAAGAGCCAGGCTTGCAGAAGGATGATCCTGGATTCAAATGTAATCACAGATTCTTTTTAGCTGTGTGTCCCTGGGCAAGTCGCTTCACTGCCATTGATCTTACCACTCCTCTGTCTTGGAACCAAAAGACACAGTATTGATTCTTTAATATTAGCTATCCCTCCTAGCTTTGTATCATTTAGCAAACTTGATAAACATACCATCAATTTCTTCATGAAAGCTATCTATAAAACTGAACCGGATGGAACTGATGACAGACCCTGTAACACTCAACTAGACAAAAATTTAGGTTTCGTGTCCAGGAAGAAAGTTCTTATCAATTAAAGTTGTTCAAAAGTACAATGAACATAGGGCAGCAAGGTGGCTCAGTGGATGGAGTGCCAGACCTGGTGATGGGAAGTCCTGGAGTTGGATGTATCTGGCTGCAGATACATCCTAGTTACGTGACCCTGGGCAAGTCAGTTAAAGTAAGGGTGAAGGTTTAAAAAAATACAATGAATTGCCTCAAGAGGTAGTATATTCTCCCTCCTTGGAAGTCTTCCAGGAGCAGCTGGATGACCACTGATCAGATATACTACAATGGAAAATTCTTTGGATACAAACTGAATGAGATAGCCTCTGAGGTTCTTCTCAACTCAAATTTTATGATTTTAATTACAAAAATCTCCCTTTGAATGGACATATACAATCAACATTCCAAGGACAGGCAATGAATTATTTGTGATATTACCATCTAAGTCTCCATTTCACTATTGTCTATAAAGATGGCATGATAAGATTTTGTCAAAGTCTAGATAAACTTTATGTATAGCAGTTCCTGGTCTGCCAGTCTAGTAATTACATACAAAAAGAGGACATGAGGCTAATGTGATATGGCCCTAGGTTCCTTATTAACTTCTGTTGATGCTTCATGAGGCAGAGTAAGGTTAGAGCTAAGGATGGGAATTTGAGCCTTTTATTGCCATCCCAAATCCAGGACTGGTATCCCTCTGAAAATATTACAATCAAGGATTAAGCATGACATCATTTTATAATCAGGTCAGAGTGGCCACATCCCTGTTCCATCATCTAGTCTTCAATAAGGATGATGTCAAACTGGGTAGTCTCTCTCTTTTTAAAAAAAAATATTTCCAAAGAAGAGGACCCCATACTCTCCTCAGAATGACTAACAATACAATACTTAGGAATCAAAACTAGATCTGAATGACTAAACTTCAAATCAGGCCAAAACTTTTTGTATTTTCTTTCTGATCACCATATTGAAGTTACAACATCCCCATTTGGCTCATCCCCCTAACTGAGTACTTGAACTTGCAAATTGGGTCTCCAAATAGCAACTGACTACTACTTGTGTCGGGATTCTGAGGAGCTAAGGATTCCTGTAATATCTTGGATGCACCCCCAAATGTTAGGGAGATAAAAAAGGGATTTTTTCCCCACTTAGGAAAGTCATAAAATTCCATGACCACCTTGTATACTAGTGATGAGTGTGAGTGATGCATGAGAATGCTAACCAGTGTCCTTTACTCTGTAAAAATTCTTCTCCACTGGAAAGTTGTTGCTGGAAGGGCAGAAAGCCATGGAGGAACAATGGTAACTGGACAAAGGAGTCCTAAAGGAGATATACTCAGTGTATCCAAAGAGTGATCCTCTTTATTCATCATACTGGACTAGTTCACATCTATTCCAAGGGGTTTATCTTCTCCACTAATCTGGGTATTTTTTAAAATTCTACTTTAAGTTACCAGGGATTTCTTGACAGAGATACTGGAGTGTTTTGCCATTTCCTTCTCCAGATCAGGAAACTGAGGCAAACAGGATTAAGGAACTTACTCAGGGTCACCCAGCTACAAAGTGTCTCTGAGGCCAGATTTGAACTCAGGAAGATGAGTCTTCCTGACTAGAGATCTGGTACTCTATCCCTTGTATCACCTAGCTTTTCTTTTCCCTTCTTACTACTTCTATATATTGCCTTGAGCTGCCTAACTAATAGTATAGTAAAATATCAGACTTTTCATCCTCACCCTAAGATCAGTACGCTATCTCTTCATTGCCTCCCATATTTAAATAACACAGACTGAGTCCGCTTTGAAGGACTATGGATTCAGGAGATTCCTCCCTTCCTGTGTGAGTGGAGGGCAGGGGAGTTAATGATGTCATACGTATAAAGGAAAAGAGAGCAGTTTGCTCCTCTCCTGGGATTGCATCAGTGATAAGTGAATCAGTCACAGCTGCCATAGTTCATTGTCATTTGCACATGCTCTCTTTGCTCTCTCACTCTCAGTTCCCAGGACTCCATGATCAGCCTGGCCATCACACACTGAGGAAAAGAAATGCCAAGGGGAGAGGGGGGGGGGGGGGAGCACCAAAGTCAGATCCAGGCTGTAATCAGGGCAGAAAACCTGAGGAGAAAAGGGAAGGCACGGAGGTTCCAACAGGTCTACAAAATCCTAAAGATGCAGGAACAAAAGCTTTCTCCTTTAGGAAATGTGGTTGAACTAGGCAGCTGTAATTTATCAAAAACAGACAAAGCCAAGAACAGATTTCAGAGGTACAGCCTCTCATAAATACTTCAGTGCTCGTAATAGCCTGGTTTCAGAAAGGGGGAATAGCTAAAGGTCAAGCTGTTAAAGTTCACCCTCAACTGACTGGGAAGCATCTCTGCTTTCTGCCTGCTGCTGTGTGTTCAGACACTCTTATCAGTTCCAAGTATAATGTCTTCTTCCTTTGTACTGATAAAAGCTACTTCTCCTTTTACAGGCTATATGAATACAAATAACGCTCATTCCTTTTTTCCATCCAAAAATATTTCTATGACAAAATTTTAAATATCAGTACCTTAGGGGGCAATTAGGTGGCCCAAAGGATGGAGGGTCAGGGCTAGAGAAAAGAGGTTCTAGGTTCAAATTTTTGACCCCAGACATTTCCTAGCTGTGTGACCAGAGCAAGTCATTTAATTCCCATTGCCCAGCCCCTATGGTTCTTCTACCTCGGAACCATACACAGTATTGCTTCTAAGATGGAAGGTAAGAGTTTTAAAAAATGTCAATAACTTAGAAAAAATACCTGAGGATGAAATGACCAAATCAAGAAAAACATTCACATTTTATTTTTAAATGGCTGCTTATATCAAGTAGAAAAATGATTTTCTCCCAGGAAATCACTAGTTCTTGATGGATTTGGGGGTAGAGGAAGATGGGAATGGGAAGGAGAGATTCATTATCTCTGTTTTACTATATGATGAATGCACATTCCCACACATATATCCTAATATTTAATCATTCTAATGGACTTAGCATTTATGTAGTATTTTATATCATTAAAAGATTTTTATCTAAATTCTAATTTTATAAATGCAAACAGAAATGAAAGGATTTTCCAGAGGATATATAGAAAGAGGAAGAAACCATTGGAGGGTAGGTCTCATTGCCTTTCTAGCCTGTTCTCAAATCAATAGGCAAAGGTGGTTCTATCCAAGTAAGGCAGGGAGCAGATATTGATACTTTTCATTTACTGTATACTTTACATACTTTTTACTTTACATACCCTTTTTAAATTGATGAAATTGTGAAAATATCATTTAATCAAATTGTATATTAAATATAAGTAATATATTTACATCATGTTATAAATATATTAATTAATCATTATAATTGTGTTACATAATATAATATATTTTTAAATTATGTATAATATAATATAAAAATAAATTAATAAATATATAAATACTATCCTTAATAATTGGTCCCTTGAAATAAAGAAAAACTTTTGGGGATCATTTTTTATTTACTGAAAGATGGCACTACCCTAGATAATACTATATCTTATAAAACACGATTGTGTTATTTTTATATTTGGAGCAAAATGTACATTACGTACAAGGGCAGCTTGGTGGTACAGTGGAAAGAATGTCAAGGCTGAAGTTAGCAAGACTATCTTTCTGAGATCAAATCTTGAGTTAGACATTTACAAGCTACGTGACCCCTGGGCAAGTCACTTAATCCTGTTTGCCTCACTTTCCTCAGCTGTAAAATGAAGACATACTGAAGAAGGAAGTGGCAAACCACTCCACTATCTTGGCCAAGAAAACCTCAAATGGGGTTATGAAGAGTCAGACACATCTGAGAATGACTGAACAATAAAAATACATTAAGTACACAGTCTCCATGGATGACTGTTTAATTTTGTCTTTTAACTATTCTCTATGCATCCAGACTGACCCTTTGTCTCTCTCTCCTTCACACAGCTACCAAAATGATCTTCCTAACGCCTGTCAGAAACCTTCAGTAACTCTCTGAATAAATAAATATTCAATTCTTTTTTTACGTTCACACTTTTGCATACTATGGCTCCAATCTACCTTTCTAATTTCCTTTCATGCAATTACCCTTTTGTACACTCTATATTCCAGTCAAGCTGCCCTATGAACTGGATCCTCAATCCTACCCTTACCTAACCTGCTTCCACCCATTCTCTCCAGCTGCCATGGCTCTGGAAATGGCTCTCCTCATCTCTATTTTTTATTATTTTTATGTATTATATTTTTATTTTATTTATTATATTATTATTTATTAAAATTCCTGTCTTCTTTCAAGGTTTCCCTCAAGTATCATTTCTTCTATGTAGCCTGCCTTGACTCCCATCTCCTAATTGAAAGGCAAGGAGGCAGGAAAGGAACAAGCATTTTATAAGCACCTACTATGTTCCAGGCATTGTGCTAAGTGCTGTCTTTATGTGTTGCTAGGACAGTTTTATCTGTGTCACTTCTCTCCCCCTTTCATATATTCCTTTGTGTCATTTATAAGCTGTTATGTCATATGCCTCTATTAGAATGAAAGTTTCTTGAAGACAGCACAATGTCATTTTGCATCTTTGTATCACCAATGAGATTCATAGTGCCTTATTTATTAGGTGGCATAGTAGAGGGAGCACCTGGCCTGGAGTCAAGAAGATCTGAGTTCTAATCCAGTCTCAGACACTAACAATATTGACTTAATCTCTGTCTGCCTCAGTTTCCTCATCTGAAAAATGAGGATCATAACAACATCTCCCTCCCAGGATCATTGAAGGATCAAATAACATAATAATAATAATAATGTATTTGTAGTAAGCATGTAGTAAGCACTATATAAATGTTAGATATTATTAATGATTATTTAGGAAAAATTTCATTTGGCTAAATTGACTTGGTTAATTTGACCCTGAGTGTGCTAGATGTATTGAATCCTTCCTCTGTAGGTAGCCAAAAGAGAAGATCTTTCTTAGTGATGACCTTCTATGTGTCTTGGAGCAGACTGGGGTGAGGATATTGGGTGACTGCTGAGTTGCTGTAAATATCACAAAGGGAGGCAGGAAGATGAAAAATCTTGGCTTCGGCCATCAAAAATGTCATAGTTGGTTCAGTCAAGAGACATGATGAAGGGCTTTATCATGTACTCCACAATATGGCAATCCAACAGCTTTTCATCTAAGAAATCCCCCAAGCCACAGTGTTGACATAGATGTCTCAATTCTACAATAAACACAGCAATGTTTTCACCAGCCTCTTGATTCAATTTGGGAAATTTAATTCTCTGACCGCTGGCTGATGGAGCTAATAAATCTACTTCCAATGACCTCACAATTCCAACATCTTCATCTTAGACAAAGCAAAAGAGGAGCACACCATATCAATCTCAGTTCAGTTTCCTCAATCTGATTTGATTCAAAATAGGAAACATGAAGATGATGATGAAGATGAAGATGGCAATAACAATGATGATGGGATGATGGTGATGACAGCATTTATATAGCACTCTCAAGTTTGCAAATTGATCCTAATGGCAGCTGGTCACTGCATAAGAATTCCAAGATCTAGGCTGATTGACTTGGAACTGAAATGGTAAAAGAGCTATTTTTTAAAAATCATATCTGCTTAGGTTAAACAGTATAATTTTTTTCTAAAAGCTTGCCAGAGTACTCTAAAATGTGTTCACCAGAATGGGTGTTGTGTTAAGGATCAGTAAAGAAGGATATGATGGAGAGATTTTTGCTGTAGAACTATTCTAGAAATCTCCATGTTATATGAAACATAGGAATAATAGGAATCAGCGATAAAAATTGCTTTTTTAAACAGTAGCATAATATAAATTATTTGTTTATAAGAATAGTTTGCATTCTGATTTCACTCTGTTGAAGCATACCTTGTTTAGTTCAAATGTCAAAAATCTCAAACAGGTACCAAAAGTGAAAGGGTAACTGATTAGATTGTAAATTCCTTGAGGGTAGGGACTGTCTTTGCTTCTTTTTGTATCCCCAGCTCTTAGTATAATTTCTAGTATTATAATAGGCACTTAATAAATGTTAATTGATTAATAACAATTATTGATTTTTAGAGGCTTTCAGGCTGATCATCACCACCACTGACCCCTCTCCACTAATTGGGATAGTCCATCTCTCTTTGCTTGGATTGACCACATATCCTAGCTCTGTGAAAGTTAGTCAGTAGTGTAATACCATCTCTTTCCTTCCTATTTAAAAGGCTACCAACTTTTTATTAGCCTCTGGGCACCCTGAAGGGAGATAAATGCATTACAAAGACACCACTTTCAAAAATCACATTTAATTTTTTAGTCATAGCACATAAACACTGAATACTTGGAAGGAGAATGGAGAAGTCAGTGTTACTTTGGTACTTCTCTGTTCACTTGCTAATAAAAGCTATTCATCATAATTTTGGGGTAAGAAAAAGTTCACATTAAACATGATTTCTCACACAAAGTTAGCCAGGCTATTTTACCAATAGGTCCTCCATTAATGAAATGTTAAAGGATAGATACAGTAGAGAGGGCAAAGAAAACATGTCATTTCATCATTCCATGAGTTATGAAAGGTAAAATGGAGTAAAAGGGCAGATTCCAACATGCCTAAACCTCAGATATAAAGAGTATGATTCATCCTCCAAAGGGGAAGAATATTTGGAATGGAACACCAAGAACAGCCCTATCCAGCAAAGGAACAGGCAACAACATGCCAGACTCATCCCCTGTATAGACAGGTTATAGAGGATCCTTATTAGTGTACAACTTTTAAAATGAAGAATGAGGTGCCAAATGACACAGGGATCTGTATCTGATTTATAGAGGTGAGCCCTTGCCATTACCATTCATCATTCTGGATCCTGAGAAAAGTGAATAAGGATTATCAAGGCCAAATTCAAACATGAAGTTTTGTGAGATTGCCTAGCCAGGCAGATCACTTTTCTTCTATATCCTTCAAAATACAATTCCCATTTTATAAATAGCCTGGTGGAAGAAATTAACTGGAAGAGTGACTGTGGCTAGCTTGATCAGTGGTCTTCTTGAAAATTAAGGTTCTCTTCATATGTCTATCACTAGCCTTGCTTTCCATGATTTCAAAGAGTAATTTATTTAATTAGCTCTGCCCACACTGAAAAGTTTTGAGGACTAGAAAGAATTTTAGGGTTACCTGGAGGCAGTGCTCTTCCATTAGTCATTGCAACAACATTTAAAGTAGTAAAACAAGATCTTTGATTGTCATGGATTAAAATGGTCCAAAAAAAGAAAAGAAAAAAAAAAGGAAGCTCATCCTGATGAAAAGAAATCATAGTAACAACTGTTATACACACATGCACACACAAGAATCAACAGTTTATGAATGGTCTTTTCCCTGCCCCAAACCTCTTAACTTGATGAAGAAAAAAATTAAAGACATAAATGTGTCTTCCCCTTAAAGTACACTCAGCTCCAATAAAATACTTCCCTATCTTAGGTTAGGGTCAGATAAGATTCCCTGATAGATACAACCACATAGCTAACATTGGTTCAACAATCTTCAGATGATCAACATTAGCAAAACAACAACCAATCGATAAACAGTTATTAAAGATGTACTGCCTGTCAGGCACTGTGCTAAACTCTAGAGTTATAAAGAAAAGTAAAAGCCGATCCCTGTCCATTATGGACTCACAATCTAATGAGAGATATAATTTAATCGGTTAAAAAAAAACAGTTGAATAAGCAATGTATAGGATACAATAGAAATGCTCCATAGAGGGAAGGTCTAGTATGAAGAAAGATAGAGAAAGGTTTCTTGTAAAAAGTTGGATTTTAGGTAGGATTTGGAGGAAGCCAGAAAAGCTAGGATTCAGAGATGAGGAGGGAGAGCATTCCAGACATGAGGAACAATAGAATAAAATGCCAAGAGCAGAGAGAAGATGGAGCTTCTCGTTTGTGGAACATCAAGGAGGTAGGTGTTACTAAATCAAAGAGTAAGTGAAGGAGGAGGTGAAATGTAAGATACAAGAAGACTGATAAGGTAGACAGGAAAGGCAAGGCTATGAAGAGTTTTGAATGTTAAACAGAGGATTTGGTATTTGATACTAGAGGTGATCAGGAACTACTAGGATTTCCTGGGCATAAGGATGACATGGCCAGACTGACACTCTAGGAAGTTCACTTTAGCATTTAAATGAAAGATGGGCTGGAGTAGGGAGACAGGCAGACAAACCAGCAGCTATTGCAATAGTCCAGGTTTGAGGTAATAAGGTACAGCACCATGGTGGTGGTAAAACCAAAAGAGAAAAGGAGATGAATTCAAGAAAGGAAATTGATGGTCCTTGGCCATAGATTGGATGGAGAGGGAGAGGCAGGGAAATAGATAATGAGGAATTAAGGAATTAATGACACCCTAGATCAGCTTTGGCGAACCTTTTAGAGATCATGTACTCAAACTGTACCTTCAAACCTCCCCCTGAGACCCCTGCATTACCCTCAAAGAGCAGAGGGAAGAAATATTCACACTAGGCTATTAGGCAGAGAGGCAAAAAAATGTCTTCAGGCATGGTGGAGATGGGGAATGGAGCAGCCTCCTCTGACACACTGAGGCCTGTGTGCCCTGTCTTTGCTAACATGGCCCTAGACTATCAGCCTAGGAAATGAGGAATATTGTGGTATCCTCAAAAGTAATAGGTAAGTTTGGAAGAGGGGACGTTCTGACAGTTTGCCAAAAAGTGAATTTTTAAGTGAATCCCATTTTCTTCTTTGAAACCTTTTATAAAGTTGTTGATTCATCTATCCAGTAAAGAGGTTACTCCTAGGTATAAAACTATGTTTATGAATGAAAAAAATTAATACATTTGAAGATTCATTGGAGTTCTGGTTCCATCAGGGAAAGTCCCTTCAACCTATTCTATAATTTGTAGTTCTTAAGGCTATCCTAGGAACCAATCTCTCCAGACTGAGGCAGGACCTCAAGTGGCTAGTGACCCATCCATCAGTGGATGGGTCTGTGTTCTAGGTCTTTCTGTTTGGCATCACAGCTCAAGCTCTATGGACACAGCTTCTAGAATTCACAATTCCTTCTGCCACATTATTAAGAGACACTGGATTACTTTAGAGAAGGAAAAAAACATAGTCATTTTATATAACAGCTGATATTTTGTCAGAACTGTTTAATTATATTGTGCCACAGTCTATGTGTCACGAAGTAAACAAATTGTGCTGAAAATTAAAACAGACTGGCCGAAAGAACTAATGGAATGATTCCCTGATGTGGGTATTGTTTTCATTGCTAAGGTACCAATTCCTGATGCTTTATGTCCTTGGCCTATCCTTAAAGTACCTTAAGATTTAAAAAATTAATATCCAAAATAATAATTTTTTTTATTTTATGCATTTTTATCTCATCAGATATTATTGTTTAGATCTTTTTTTTAAACCCTTACCTTCTGTCTTGGAATCAATACTAAGTATCAGTTCCAAGGCAGAAGAATGGTAAGGGCTGGGTTTCTGTACCTTATGTGTATGTCATCTACCTATTTGGCAGTCTGTTTTTGAAGCCTATTGACCCCTTCTCTAAACAATACTTTAAATACAAAATCAAAATACATAAAATACAAAGGAAATAAAATGCACTGATCTACATTTATCAAAAAAAAATTAAGAAGTTCATGGATCCCAGGTTGATAATCCCCGAAGTAGATGCTTACAGGTAGGAAGCTAGGTGGTACAGTAGACATGATACATGGTCTGGAGACAGGAAGACCTGAAATCAAATCTGAACTCAGACATTAACTAGTTGTGTGATCCTGGGCAAATCACTTAACTCTCCCTCAGTTTCCTCATCTGTAAAATAAGCTGGAGAAGAAAATGACAAACCACTCCAGTATCATTGCCAAGAAAAGCCCAAATGGAATCACAAAGAGCTGGGCACAAGTGAAATGACTGAACAATAACAAAAGAAGCTTATAGAATCACAGAACTTCAGTGATCTCAAAGGCCATGTAGTCCAAGCCATACCTGACAGAAAACCACCTCTACAACAAACTTGACAAGGCATCATCCAAACTGGACTTGAAGGTTCCCAGACTGACTATCCCATGTTTGGGCAGCTCTACTTCTTAGGAAGATTTTCCTGCATCAAACTAAGCTTGCCTCTTGATAGTTCCCATTCATTGCTTCTGATTCTGCCCTCTCAGGTCAAACAAAACAAGACTGACATCTTTTGCCAAGTGGCAGCTCTTTAAACTCTTGAAGATAAACTATTTTGTTCTTCTTAATTATTTTCTTCTCCAGGTTTAAGACCCCCAAATGCTTTTGGGACCTTAGCATCTTCAGGGTCTCGGGTTTTATCTTCTGGAGACTCTTACAAGAGCTGTCATTCAAATAGCAGCACCTAGATCTAACTAAAGTGTGAAATGACTAATTGTGGTAAATCCCTAGTGGGAAATAAAATAGAAAAAGAGTATTATCTTTCTTCCTGAAAATTAGAGAAGGAGAAATATGCAATAGAAGAAATTACGTGGATAAATATGCTACCTCAAGTGTCAGTTATAGTATTCTATGGAAGAGAAGTGATTCATTAGCACATGGGGCTATGTATACATCATCACATAGGGTTTTACAGGATGTTCACATTTTCAAATATTCCCTACCCCTGATTCTGAGTTAACAGAGTTTCTGGTTGGTTTTGTAACTTCCACTTGACATTTTCTTTCCTATTAAAAGGAACTAATGTTTTCCTATTTTTATGTGACTCTAGGATTACATTTCATTCTCTATGACTTAGATGTAAATTCTGAGAGTAGAGATGGAAAAGTTTATTTTTTTTAATGAGAATATCAAAGAAACTGAGGAAAATGATTATAAACCTTCCAGAGGAAAATTGATTAGACAGACATTTGTTAATGAAGCATGAATTAAGTGTCTCTGCAAGGAACTAGTCATACATTTAAGAACATATATATGGGTGGAGTGATACAGCACTGAGCCTGGAGTCAGAAGAGCTGAGTTCCAATCTGATCTCAGACATTTACTAGCTCTATGGCCCTTGGCAAATCATTTAACCCTGTTTGCCCAATTTCATCTATACAATGAACTAGAGAAGGAAATAGTAAACCACTCCAGTATTTTTGAAAAGAAAACTCCAAAATGGAGTCACAAAGAGTCAGACATGACAGAAATGAGTGACCAACAAAAAGAGATAAATAGGGTATGGTTGTTTCCCCCAAAGAGGGAACAGAGAATATAGCATTTGGCTGGAAGACTAGATTTGGAAGGGATTTTTGAAGTCATCTGATCCAGCCCTGAAAGGCTATCCAAAGCACTTGGCCAAGGTTATATAGGTAGCAAGTGGTAATTCTGGGGTTTGAACTCAGATCCATTAACTCCAAATCCATCACATTCCCCTCTACTAAACCAGTCCCAATGTAGAAGATAGAGCTTTCATGTAGAAGAGCAATTATCTGTGTTCTTTGTAGTACGAGAGGGGAGAAGACCAAGGCATTGGATACTCAGAGATGGGCCTCTGCTCAATTTGAGGGGAGGACAAGCTTTCTTTTCTTTTTTAAACAATTAGAGCTGTCCAAGATATAATCATAGTACTGTGAAATCGGTCCAACCATTTTGGAAAGCAATTTGTTTTTAAGTAATTAAAATATCTATATCAGTTGACTCAGAGATCCTGTTACCAGGAATAAGCCACAAGAAGGTTAAAGAGAAAGGCCCCACATACACCAACATACTCAAGTCAACTCTTTTTGTATTAACAAAGAATGGGAAACAAAGGCAAAATGCCCACGTGTGACTAGGGACTGGTTAAACAAATTGTGGTACATGATTATAATGTAATATTATATAGCTGCAACAACGAATATGAAGAATTCACAGAAGCATGGGAAGAACTGGTGTGGAATAAAGTAAGAACTAAAAAACTGTGCATATTAACTGCAAAATAGTCAATGGGAAAAGCTATAACAACAAAAGCAGGAAAGCTAATGCTATGCAAGTTTACATCCTTAAAAATGCACTAAGACTTTTAGGACACTGTAAAACTATAATGGCCAAGCCTATCTCCAAAGGAGAGGTGAGAACACACTCTTATTCCTCCTTTCAGAGGTCTGGGACTACAGGTATGGAACACCATTTATATGTCATAGTCAGTTCTCATATCGATTAGTTTCACTGAATTCTTCTTTTTTCTCTTCCTTTAAAATCTGTGTCATAAGGAAGAGTTTGTTAGGCAAAGGAAAGGGAGAGAAGTGAGATTCTTGGAAAATCTGGAGATGGGGGCCTGAATCTGTGATTTCACTGGTAGCATTTATGAATGAAAATGAATCTTTTTGGGAATTAATCTGGAAATCATGATTTAATCTGAAATGCTATTTCACCATGCAATGATCAAAGGACATCCCTTTATAACCAACAAGGCAGAGTGTTTGAGAGTTGCTGTGGCTAAAAATTTCATGACCCCTAAAGTTAACTTGGTGATTAACCTCCTCAAATTTAGCAAAGTTTAGAGATGATTAACCTCTCCAAAATTAGCAAGGTAGTCAGTCCTTTCAGGTAAAGAAATTCCTTCTACTAATGCAGGAATATTCCTTCTCTTCAACTTGAAGCCCTAGCCAGAGACTCAAATGAGTACTATTTTAGATGCTAAAATTAAATTAATTGAGTTGCAAAGGAAATCAATTCTATTGAAATATAACTGTCAAAAAAAATTTTAAGAGACTCGCCTAAGAGGAAAGGAGGGAGAGAACACAGATTCAAAAAATATCAGAAAACAATTACTGGAGGTAGCTGGGTGGCTAGGTAGATTGAGAGCTTGGTCCAGAAATGGAAATTCCTGGGTTCAAATCTGGCCTCGTATATTTCCTAGCTGTATGACCCTGGGCAAGTCACTTAACCTCCATTACCTAGTCCTTACCTCTCTTCTGCCTTGGAACCAATACACAGTTTTGATTCTATGATGGATAATAAGGGAGGAAAGGAAAGAAAGAGGAAGGAGGGAAGGAGGGAAGGAGGGAGGGAAGGAAGGAAGGAAGAAAAGAAGGAAGGAAGGAAGGAAGGGAGGAAGGAAGGAAGGGAGGAAGGAAGGAAGGAAGGAAGGAAGGAAG
>NC_058133.1:457270872-457311671 GCF_016433145.1 Gracilinanus agilis
GGAAGGAAGGAAGGAAGGAAGGAAGGAAGGAAGGAAGGAATAGATGGAGGGAGGAAGGGAGGGAGGTAGGGAGGAAGGGAGGAAGGAAGAGGGAGAGAAAGGAAGGAAAAAGGAGGGAAGGAAGGAAGGAAGGGAGAAAAGAGAAAGAAAGAAAGTCAATTATTAAAAGTCGAATCAACACGTGAAAAATAAAATAACATATGTAAAAAATATTAAAGAATTCCCCAACACAAACTAACTCTGCCCCCATTGAAAAAGTCTTCTGAGAAACTGTGTAGTAGATAGAACATTTCCCTTTGAATTAGAAATATCTAAGTTTGAATCTTGCCTTAGACACTTAATAGCTAACCATGTGATTCAAGCACATCGAAGTCACTTAACTTAGCTTCATTTTCCTCACGTTAAAAATAGGGATGACTGTCATCTACATCACAGAATTCTTGTGAGAAAGAAGATAAGGTCTGTAAAGAGCTTTGCCAACATTATAGCACCACATGAAAGTTAGATATTATAAAGGATTCTCATCTGTCAGTTAGAAAGTTGGATTCAATGACCTGTAAATCCCCTTCCTACTTTGAGATTCTTTGTATGAATCTAAAATGAGCTAACTTCATCATCCACTTGAGAAGTTACATGATATTTGAATTTTTCTAAAATTGTTGAAGAACTACTACTCTGATAGCAGAAATGGGGAGCAGAGGGGTCAAGGTAATTGTTAGAGGCTAGAATACAAAATATGGTAGCAGTGATGGAAGGCTGCTTCAGCATGATGAGCTGGAAACAAAGGCACTAACTTGTGGAGAAGGGAAACTATAGAGGATAATGGGAAAATAAGCAAATCTTGATTTTCTACATTACAGCCAATTTTTCTTAGGTTTTTCCATTGCCATTGAAAATGAATATACAATTGGATTTCACAAAGGGCACAGGCAAATGGGTATGATGGAAATCTGAAAGGAAATCATAGAACTCTACCTTGCCTTCTGTGATGAGAGGTGACAATTTAGATTTGCCAGATATAATGCCTCTAGATTTTTAAATTGGCAGGGTTTATATTGGCAAGTTATAGAGCAGATAAGAAAAGGAAAAGACTGAAGTATTCACTGCACTTAATTAAGATGTCTTTCCTATCTGGAGAGGAGGACCAAATGGCAACACATTCTGAAAACTGTAATTTAATTCCTTATTACATCAATGGATTTAAACACAGACTCCATGAGATTGGAAAAGAACTTTGGAAAATTAGGATTTTGTATTAAAATATATACACATTATGAAACAGTGGGAAGAGTTCAAATATTGAAGATGAACCATGAAATGACTTCTCAAACAGATAATTCAATAGGGGAGAAATAAGGAGAATTGTTATTTTTTAATGATCTTGATGCTAAATTGGGAGACTGTGGAGGCAGAAGGAATATAAGTGTAGTTAGAGAGGTTAGAAATGTGGGTAGGAAAGTGAATACAATTCAGCACAGAAGAAGGTAGATGAATACATCTGAAAAACAAATCTGATTCAGGGATTCTCAGTGGGTAGAAGAAATCATTTGCAAAGTATAATACTGCGAAAGTCATGTTCTCTCTTGTAATAAATCATTCCAGGACAGAGTTTGATGACGACTATTGTTTGAGGACTTGACTAAAACCTGGGCCATTTTTTCTTAAGAGTAGACATCTCATGGGGCCAAGGATCTCTTTGGACAGTGCTACTCAATGAGGGGAGCCAATAAACAGTTGCTATAAATTTGTTAAATGAGTACACAACGAAGAGTTATTTGATTCCAGGAAATAATAAAAGGGTAAGATGGTGATGAGGCTATCTGGCAGGCTTCTACGATGGTTTTGCTAGGATTTTCTTGAAGTTACATATGCTTGATTAGAGGAAGTGGAAAAGCAGCAAAATATTAGAGCCAGTAACATGTAGTCAATAGAATCAAGAAGACCTAGCTTAGTAGCATCTATTTGGTTCAATGGATAGAGAGCCAGGTTAGAGACAGAAGATTTTTAGCTTTTTAGCTATCTGACCCTAGGCAAGTCATTTAATCCCAATTGCCTAACCTTTGCTGTTCTATCTTGGAAACAATATTTAGTACTGATTCTAAGAAAGAAAGTAATTGTTTAGGAAAAAAAAAAAGACCTAGATTTACATTCTGCTTCATATTAGCTATATGATCCTGGGCAAATCATTTGACCTCAGAGTTGCCCTGGCAGCTTTCTAAGATTGTAAATTACAAAATGAAGAACTGCTGAAATCTCTTAGTACGCAGAATTTTATTTGAGGACTTTTTATTATTTTATATTATTTTAAGCATCCTCCCTAACCCAGTTTATTAGGGAAAGGGAAAGGGTAGTAGATCAGCTCAAGGAAGAAATTCCTCCCAATTAAAGACACTCCCAAATGGAACAAGACCTGTCCTGTGAAATAGTAAGTTCTTTATAACTGAGATCTTCAGGTAGAAGCTAAACAAATATTGCTTATTAGGGATGTCTTAGATGAATGAGATGCATAATACAATGATTGGACCAGAAAGCTTTTGGGGTCTCCTCCAAGTGATCATTCCTATGTAAATGCTGATTAATTTTTCAAAAGGAATCCTTTTATTCAACAATCTAATTGAATAAACATTTATTAAATGCCAACAATGTTTGAAATATTGAATTAGGTCCTGGGAATACCTATGACAAAAGGGAATCAGTCTTTACCTTCAAGCTTATATCTTACTTTATTTTCTAATTTATGATGCAAGTAATCACTCTAATTTATAGCATTTCTAAGGAATCTACACCTAGAAGAATCCCATAGGTAAATATTCACATATTTTTAGTTTTGTCCAGACCTGTGACTTCATAGTGGGAAACTTCCATTCTTTGAATGTACATCTCATTCATCTAAGACATGCCTAATAACCAAAGTTCATTTAACCTCTACCTGAAGATCTCAAAGCTTACTATTTCACAGTGCAGATCTTATCCCATTTGGGAGCATACTTAATTGGGAGGAATTTCTTCCTAGAGCTAATCTACCACCCTGTTCTTTTCCCTAATAAACTAGGGAAAGAGAAATGGTAAAGTAAAACATTTAGGGCTTTTTCCAAATGAAGATTAATTAGAAATAAAGAACTGTCATACTTAAAATAATATATAAACCAATTAGGAAGGTGGGGCTAGGAAGATTTGTTTCATTACAAAAGCTTAGGAACACACTTTGGAGAAACTTGTTTGATATGCTTTCTGTTGTTTCTGCCCCTACTTTCCAGGACTGATGGAAAAGGAAGGAATATCCTATCTTCCTGAAGATAAGAACTGTGTCTTTAAACAGATTCCTTTTTCCCCATACTGTTTATGCTAAAATCCTAAATCTTATTCCTAACTCAGAGATAAGAGATTATTTCCCCCCTACAGATAAGGAAATTTGTTTTAAGACTAAGTCCAACCCAGGAAAATCCAGGGCAAGATAAGTTACTCCATTGTCAAGAAGGTGTTATCTGTAAATATGGGGTAAAGAACTGCATGATTAGCAACTTAAGTTACAATAAGTAATGTCTCTTGTAACTCTAAGGTAGAGGTTCTAATCTTGGGCACATTATAAAAATCTTAAAGACATTATTTCAAAATAATGTCTTTAAGTGCATAAAGTAAAATATATAGAATTACAAAGGAAGTAAGTTATATTGGAATATAGTAATCAATTTTTAAAAAGCATTCATCCTATTTTCTGGACAATAGGACTTAAGATCCTGTTTTTTCAGTAGTAAGGTTAATGATCTCTATTTCTCTCTGGACCTTTTCCAACTAGGACCTTTGAATTTGATGAACTTCAGAAATTCAATATCTAAAAGCAAAATTATGCTGTTTTAATTAATTTATATCAATAACTATAATACTTATATTTGTATTTCATGGTCATAGTTTCCTGAATTCTTCTGGCTTTATTATATCATAGATAATATTTATTATTATAATACATATAATATAATATGATATGATATATAATAACACTTGTTATCTCATGGTTAATCCCTCCACTAATACAGATCTCAACCTATCCATACTTTCTCACCCTGTACAATTGTTTTTTTGGCCTTCTATAAATCCTCTATATAGAATCTATCAGAGGCATCTGGGTGGTTCAGTGGTTTGAGAGCCAGACCTAGAGACAGACGGTCTGGCCTCAGACACTTCCTAGCTGTGTGACTCTGGGCAAATCACTTAACCCCCATTGCCTAGCCCTACCATTCTGCTGCCTTGGAAACAATACAGAGTATTCATTCTAAAATGGAAAGTAAGGGTTTAAAAAAAAGAATCTACTCAATATGATCAAGGACTGTCTCTAGGTCTCTTAATATTTGGTATGCACCATCATAATTCTTGCTCTCATCATCATTTATTCCCCTTTTGTAATATGGTTGGCTTAAAATCCACATCTCCAAACCAATTAATATCCTTGTAGTTGTAGCCAACAGATCTTGTTTCCTTAATGTACCTGGCTCCTCCTCCCATTCCTTCTCTTCATCCCATACATACTGACACTTCCTTAAAAACCATAACCACCCAGTTCCTCAACCTACAAACTTCCATGACCTACCTTTTCACCTCACTTCAGTCATACACAAATAGGGTCATAAATTGGTCTTGCCATCACCTACAAAGACATCATCTTCATATTCAACAGCCTTCATGTTGAAGAACTCTGAAATGTTCTTATATGATCACAATCTATTGGTTTTCTGCCTCTTCCTCTGCCTTCTGATATCAAACTTTACTCTTCATCTAAACTGTGAATCTCCATACCTCAATCTCCTAGATCTCTCTTTTATCATTAACCCTAATCCATCATTTTCTCCTCTTTTCCTCCTCTTTGACTGCTTCTTGATCCAATCTAACCATATGCTGTCCTCTATTCTTAAGACCCTGGTCTCCTTATAATATTGTCTATTGTGCACTGTCAAGCCTCAATTTTGGGTCACTCCCACAATCTGCTGTCTTTTCTCTTACATGTATTCTTGAACTAGGTGAAGCAAATCACACAACCATTCTGATTGGGTCTGTTACAAATTTGTTTTTAATATGACCTCAACTCAGCCCTCACTGCTGCTAGGCAATCTTTCCATATCTTCTTTATCAACTCACTATCCCATTATCCACAGTAGCTCTTACAACCATTTTACCCCTCTTCAAACCTGTCATGGATCCCCTTCCTTCCACTCTCTCAGCTGAGGACCTTGCTTCATATTTTATACAAAAAAAAGTGAGATCATTCACTGAGAGTTCTGCCTTCTCCCCTCCTCATCTCATCTCACTCAGATACTTCCACTATGTCCCCCTTCACAACTGCCTCACACAAAGCGGTGGCCCCATTCTTTGTCAAGACAAACCCCTCTATCTATGCATGTTATCCCATTCTAGACAGATTCCTCCAACAGATTGTCCCTTCTATTATCCCCATTCTCTTATCTTCAATCTCTCCATCTACTGATTCCTTCCGCAATGCCTAGGAACATATTTATTTTTACCCCTTCTGAAAAGATTCTCAACTGATTTTCCATTCCAGCCTATATTTCTTCTGCTGTGCCCTTTCATGGCTACCCTCCTTGAGAAGGTCATCTAAAATAGGTCCTTCTACTTCATCTCCTGTCATTTATTTAATTCCCTATAATTTGCCTTCCAACCTCATGAATTAGTCAAAATTGTTCTCTCCAAAGTACTAATGATCTATTAATTGCCAGACCCAATGGCCTTTTCTCAGGCTTCATTCTTCATGACCCCTCTGCAGTCTTAGACAAAGTTCATCATCCTCTTGTCTTTGATACTTCCTTCTCTCTCACTTCTCTCTCTTCCTCCAAATTATATGACCTTCCTTCTCAGTGTGGTTACTGGATCATATTTAGGAATACCCATAGACTGTGGATGTCCTGCAGGGCTCTCTCCTGAGCTTTTTTCTTTTCTTTATAGAGCACTTTACTTGGTGAGCTCATCATTTCTTTGCTAATTATCCTCAAATCTATCTATGCAGTCCTAACCTCTCTGTTGACCTCCTCCAGTCTCACATATCCAATTAACTTTTAGACATCTCAAACAATGTCCAATAGATAATCATAAATTCAACATATCCTAAATTGAACTCATTATCTTTCATTCTAGATCCTTCCACCTTCCAGATTTCCCTATTCCTATTGAGGGTACCACCATACTCCAATCTACCCAGACTCACAACCTAGGTATCATTCTTGAGTCCTCACACTCTCTAACCTCTGATATTCAATCTGTTACCAAAGTCTGTTAATCTTATGAAATTTGCAGATAAAGGTATAAAATTTGCATTGCTCGGTCATTTGCTCTATATATCTTTGTTGACCTATTGTTAGCTAAGCCCATGTAGATGTTGACCATGAAGGGCCTTTGAGTTCCATCCACTTTTGGATCTTAATCATTCATAGGTTCCATCTTAAGGTTATCTATTTTCAGGTTTCAACAAGTCCAAAGGTGAGTACCTTTTATCAGTCATTTTTTTACTATTGCTCAGTGAAGTTATATCTGTTTATTCTAAAACTTTTAGTATTAGTATTATTATACTTATTTTAAATAGTCACACTTACGAAATAACACAGCTCCTAACAATCACACCAAGGTGTTTGAAAAACATTCTTAACTGTGTTTGGTTCAGAACTGTACAGCTTGGTAACAACTCTATCCTTCATAGTACATGTAACTGTCAACTTTTTTCCTCACACTCTTTTCCATTATTAATGAAACTTTTCTGGCAGTGACAGTAAGCATTTATGAAGTAGCCACAATGAATATAGCAGCTCCCTTACTACACCATCTGTTCTGTTGCAACATTGACCATTTCCGGAGGTTTCAAATACAAGTATCTATGGAAACCGATGTTCAACACTCCGAAGAAACATCACCTCAAGGTTTTTGTGAAGTTTATAAGGAAATTAGACAAAACCAGTGTTTTTTACTCAAGAAAATAACTACATATGATATAGCATTGACACTGTAATGGGAGAAAAGGGATAAATATGAAAATTACTATTATCCAAAGGAGGAAAATGTGGTTATAGTTGGAGGAGGGAAAATATAAAAATGCAAGGTCAAAAAATTAAAGCAGCAGCAAAAAAAAGGAGAACATGACTATAATAATTTATCATTGTAGGAAACTTATTAAAGAAATTTCTTAACTCTTTTTTTTCTTCTCTTAAGTTTCTTTTCAGGTTTAATCTTGAATTATTCAAATAAATAGTTCTTAATTATCATTATAGCTAAGATGCAAGGTGGAAGAGCGGAAAGAGGGCTAAATTTAGAATAAGGGTGATTGTGGGCAAATTCAATTTGTGGGACTTCAATTTCCTCATATGGGAGCATTGAACTAGCATTAACTCTTAATGTTCCTTCCAGATCTAAGTCTATGATCTTAGATCTAATTTCAGGTGAAATCTCATTATTCATGCAGTTTTTCACTTGTTCAATAAACATTTACTAATGCTAATCATATCTATGGCCTAATAAACCAGAGTAATGAGACTTTGTTGTGCTGGTCACAACTAATTCCCTCCAATGAAATTCAGAACACTCTCTTGGACTGCTATCATTTCAAGACATAATCCAAATATTTAAATTTGGGACAAAACTCAAATCTATTTGTAGTGCTAAGATGATGACTATTATTTCTTAACCCTTTCAAAATAAACTTAATCCTGAGATGTGAGTTGCAAATATTAACTCTTTCCAATGAATGAAAATACCACAAATTAATATATATATAAATTTTATTTAAATGATATAGTTGATATATTAGATGAAACAGTCATATGTAAACCAAAGATGGCAATGCTTTAGAAAATCACATTCATTTTTTAAAAGTCTAGCAAGTCCCAGAAGAGCAAGCTACACAGGAAACTGTCCATTGCACAAAACAAACTTCTGCAACTTCTAAATATTCTTCATCATATGCTGTAGTGGGAGGTAAAGCATGGTCTGAGAATCCAGTGGCCTGGTTTCTAATGTCCTCTCTTCCACCATTTCTGTGAAGGAGCCAATGTCTCTGCACCTCATTTTCTTCCTTTGTAATAATGCCTGCTCTCATAAGGCTATTAGGATCAAATATATTGTACATTTTTAAAGTGCTACAAGAAGATAAAGTTTAGGTAGCTAATTGTTTCCAGGAAAACCAGCATTAGGTGAAACAATGTTAAGGAGGTCAGTTAGTACCATAGGAACAACTTTTTAAATAGATGATCAATCAAATGCCATTATACTAATTTCTTTTTGTTATTGTTCTAAAGAGATAATCTATTAACTCAATAAGGTGGTTGTGGGGCACAGAACTCTCATTTTTAATCTAAAATTTTTAAATGAATTTATTTGTTATTAGTATCAAAAAGCATCATCTAAAATTTTTAGGATAGATATATGGGAGCAGAAATAAGCAGCATATTTTCCCACTCTCAAATTTGTGAGGAAACAGAAAGCACTGGCTCCAGAGTCATGAGATATAGGTTCAAATTCTGCCTCTGGTGTCTGCCTTCTATGTCCATGATCTTAGGCAACTTAGTTAACCTCTTTAGACCTCAGTTTCCTGAAGGATAATATTCAAACTATTCATTGGAATTTCCAATACTAAAGCTACAGCTTAAATATTTTGGCCACATAATGAGAAGATAGAATGAAGGCAAAAGGAGAAGGGGGTTGAGAAGGATTAATAATGTCAGGGATGTAATGAACATGAGCTTGGGCAGATTTTGGAAAAAGTGGAGAATAAACGAGTCTGGGTTATGCATGGGATCATGAAGACTCAGACACAACTAAACAGCTGAACAACAACATCAAAATGAGAGGGTTGAATGATGTGGCCTCTAAGGCCCATTTTAGCTCTTGATTCTACTAAGGTCAGTAGAAAGGGCATGTGTTTTGGAATAAAAAGATTGGTTTCAATACTCACTAGTTCTGTAAACAGGAGAAAGTTCTAGGATTATAGAATCATAAAGTTTGGACTGGAAGATTCCATAAAGACCAACTAGGCCAACCTCCTGATTTTTATAAATTAAGAAACTGAGACCTAAGTCCAAGATCACACAACTAGCAAACATAAGAATCAAAATAGGAGTGCAGATTCCTCATCTCAAATTCAGTTTTCTTTTCCTTATACACCATAAAATATCTGTCACTTAACTTCTCTGAGATTCAGTTTCTTCATCTAAAAAACTAGAGACAATGGCACCTGTACATCTTATCTTACCAGCTTGTTTTGAAAATTAAGTAGACCATGTCTACAAAGTACTTTGTAAACTATAAAGCAGTCATATAAATGTAAAATGCTATAATTATCAGAAAGATAATAAATGACAATAACCATGTTGTTCACTGTTATGGCCTATTTCATAAGAAAGAAGTCCTAATTTTTAAGTACTTCTATTATTTGCCATTTGGGAATAAGTAAACATAACTATGAAGAAATAATATTGCTTCCAAAATGATCACTCCTGATGGAGGTTCAAAGCAGAAACATTCTTGCCTTAAGAACTGATTTTCATGTGCCATCGCAAAGACTCAGGTCAAGTCCATCCTTTTATCTCTAATCTTTTCTTCCTAGCTACCTGAGTTGCCTAAGCCACAGCTTCCTCTTCCTGTACCAGCTGTTAAAACCACCATCAAGTCCACTCCTGCAGCCCTTTCATACCACACCCTCCATCAAGGAGACCACAGATGTGTCTGTTACTGGAACCAGTCTGAAGCCATGTTTCAGCAAATATTGTAGTCAGTCCATTAATAAGCATCTCTTATGGATTTAATCGGTGTAAAGAACTATGGAAAGGATACCAAAAAAAAAAGAGGGAGGAAGAAAATAGTCCTTGTCTTCTAAGTGTTTATATTTCTGATGTAAATTCATATTCCTTTAGAACATCAGAAACCTTAGGCACGTTACTTAATCTCTGGATTTCAGTTCCTTCATTGTAAAATGAGAAGGTTTGGTTTAATTAAGTTAAGTTCATCAAATATTTATTGAGCATCTACTCTGTGCAAGACTCCATACTAATACTTGGCATAGAAACACACAAAAGTAATGGTTTTATCCTCAAGACGATTTCACTCTACTAAAATCTAGGACTGTGTTAGATTTCATCATCTCTGAAAGATCTTAAAATTCTAACATTCTATGTATGATTCTAACAAATACAATATTAAACCATCTAGGGAATGCTAATTTTGAAAAGGTATTAATGATATGAAACAAACATATAAAACCACATAGGGAATGTTAATTTTGACAAAGTAAGAGTATACAATAAGGGAGTACTAGCCTTTGGGAATCTAGTCATTTTTTTTTCTTAGTTTCAGTCCAAGTGACCCTAGAAACTTAGAAAGGAGCCAGATTTTAGTTATGTGTAACAAAGAACCTTGTACCAAGTGATGACAAAAAGTCTTCTAATTGGCCATGACACCAAACCAATAGATGAGTTAAGAGTTGTTGAGATGTAAGCAAGAGATATGCAAATGGGGCATCTCATCTCTTCTATCTCTTTTTTTTTTCTTTGAAGTTGTGAAGAGGCAGGACTGGTTAGAGTTGGCCCAGAAAGTTGGGTAGAGGAGGGATTAGCCATCCAACAGTGTCATCTGTGAGCGAATGGTTGCTTCCGGCTCTCTTTATTTATTATTTCCTGAATTTAGGCAAATAAATATGCTCAGATGAATCTTCCAGGAGATGCAAAAGTTGTACCAAATGACCCAATGGCAATTCCATATGTATAGTAACCTTAGCAGTGGCTAGTAGAACAGCCAAAGGGAATGGAAATGGTTATAAACAGACATGGAAAGACAGTCACCCAAAGATGGAAGCAGTTTCAGGGAGGATGACCCTTCGTTGACAGAGAACTGGCACCTATGAGTTCCAAAAAAGCAACAGTTCTCAGAGCCCAGCAGAGTGCTAACTTTGTGAAAACTCCATGAAAGGAGGGAACTTCGAGGGCCAGGTGTAGTGAGTATCAAAGGATTAAGGGATAATAGAGCTAATGTGAAAGCTAAATGAATCCAACCTCTTCATTTGACAGATGAGGCAACTGAGGCACAGAAAAGTAAAGTTGACTTGCCATGGGCTACAGAAAACTAGAAAGTATCTGAGGCAGAATTTAAAATCAGGTCTTCCTGACTCTAAATTCAGGACTCTACCTACTATGCCATCTTGCTCCCAAGCTGACCTTTGCTCATAGAAAACGCATTTTCTACACATATATCTTCCTAACATTTGAATTTACTACTGAGCCCATTCTCCCCATGGTTGTTATGACTAATGGTAAGAGAGTATGTGCCGTTTTAGGGGTAGAATGTTTTGCACCAAGTGTTCTTACCATATCTTCTCAATGAATTCCTTTTCTAAAAGCTAATTAAACCCACGTGGCTAATTATCAATGCACCATTGGGGAGGAGGGGGTTAATAAGCAACAGTACTATAAATCTAGCCCTTCAGGGTACATCCCTGGATCTCTGAGAGAAGAAATCAGCAGCCTTCCTAGAGATCTAATCTATAAGGTCCAGGGCCCACTTTGGGGAGTAGCCCAGAGCAGATGACAGAAGAGAGAAGTCCAATATAGTATGGCCAAAAGCATACGAGCACTATTTAAAAAAAGAAAATACCTCAATTTATCTCTTGGAAATCCAATGAATAAAACTGGCTACTCCATATTGGGAATGCAATATTGATTCAATAGAACTCGGAGACATTAGGTTTCCAAAAGTCTAAAGAATCAGTAAGATAAAAAGGAAGAAGAATCAATAAGACAAAAGAAGAAATTATACCTTCTACTTTTATGATTATAAGTGTGAGAATTCTTAATATTTGCAAACCAGATATCTTCAGAGATTTTTTCCCTCCCTTATAATTCATACCAACCGTCTAACAGCATGCATTCATAAGTCAGGTAATTCTTTACTTACAGGTAGTCATTTTAAAAAAACATTTATTCAATCACATTTTTACTACCAGTACTTAAGACAAGAGTGCATCTAGACAGAACTAGGATCCCTGTTTCCAATACAGCCCTTAAGGCCAATGATTTCATTTATTATACAATATTATACAATATTATACAATGAAGAGAACTCTGGTTCTGAGGTGAGAAATCCTCAGTTCCAATAACCTCCCCGAATCTCAAGTTCTTACAGAAAATGATGGGGTTGAATTACTCAAGGGTCTCTTAGCTATCTCTAAACTCTTGGAACCTAGTACAAGATGTCCAAACAGCCTTAGAGCAGCCATAAAAGTTGAAACTGCCCAAAGACTTTTGGGGCTTCCTGTATCTATCTTGCCAAGGGGAAAGTAACAAAAAGAAACATAGACAAAATAAATCTGCCTGTGTAAGTTTTTCAAAAATCTCCAAGGATTTTAATTGTCTGGAAAGAACACTGGATTTTGTTAGCAACAGTAAGTTTGGATACTGTCTCTGACTTTCAACTGTGTTATCCCAGAAAAAAAATCACTTAAACTGTCAGTTTCCTCCTGGATAATTTGGAGAAGATAATGTTGTTTGTTCTTCATTTCAAAAAGGTCCAATAACATCATGGGGTGATGTCCTGACTTGCACATGAAGTGAGGCAGAGTTGCATAAAATCATTGGCCTCATTCTTTCTTCCAGAGCCATCGAAGTCCAGTGGCAAGACAAAAGTCAGGACAATTGACAATTGCCTAGGATACAGAGAATGACCCTGGCATCCTCAATGTCTGACCAATCTCTAAGCACTCCAAAGGGCCTGCTTCAGCTGCCTTCATGGCTGTTGCAACAGGGGAATCATACCATATATACTATCCACTTAATGGGACTGCTGTAAGAAAAGTAATTTGTAAGGTTTAATTAAAGCTATAAATTTGAAACATAAATACCAATGTAAATGGAAAGGACACAGTTAGCCTTCAGGGGAGATACAAACATTAGATGGCCCAGTGTTTCCCTTTTGATATTTACAGTGTAGTAGGATGAGATGAATATTAATCATTTGATTAATTATTATAAAATTATCCATATTATATAAGTTAATTAATGAGGTGAATATTAATAACAAAAATAAATGACAAGTGGATTACAGTTACAAAATAAAAGGTAATGGGAGGTCTGAGGAGAATAGCCAGAATATAGATATGGAGGAAAATATTAATATTCATCTCATTCTTTTTTTTAACAGATAAGTCCAAGCTTTATTTAAAACTACATTGTAAGTTTAAAGTTATTAATAAATCACGAGAGAGAGAGAGGGAGAGAGAGAGGGAGAGAGAGAGAGAGAGAGAGAGAGAGAGAGAGAGAGAGAGAGAGAGAGAGAGAGAGAGAGAGAGAGAGAGAGGTGGGGAGAGAGAGAGAAAGTACAGCAGCAAGGCTCAAATAATCCAGGGAGAATCCCACTTCTAACAATAAATGACTTGCCTGATCAGAAGAATTGGGCATTACCTATTCAAAAAGGGAGCAAGTTGGGGGTAGATGGGTACCTCAGTGGATTGAGAGCCAGGTTCTTACCACTTCTTCTTACCACTCTTCTGCCTTGGAACCAATACAGATTATTGATTCTAAGACAAAAGGTAAGGGTTTAAAAATAATAATGAAAAAATTAAAGGGAGTGAGTCAAAGACTATACTAATTCATATTTTTATGGAAACGAGTTTATTTAATACCCACAGGATATATGTATTGATAGAGGGGCAGGAGAAGATTGGCAGCTGGAGATCCATTACAAGCATCAAACTGTGATTGTCTCAGGTTCTTTGGGGATATGAGGTGTCCCTAACTAATCCTTAAAGTTTGTGTCACAGCTAATATTTCTTCAAATAAATGGTTATTCTTTCTTGGCTGCCATTTTCTTCCTTAAATCTGCCTCAGAATAAATGACCAGTTTAAGGGGAAAGTCGTCTACTTTCACAAAGTCCTCTTATGAGACTTTTGACTTAAACACCCAGATCTTGCCTCATACTCATTCACCAGCACCAATGATTCAGTGTCAGGACTTTCAGCCATAGAGCTCTTGGGAGTTTCTGAATCAAATTTCACTTGGATGCTTCTGGGTATGGAGGCTTTCACTGCAGCAATGATTAAAGAAGGCTTCAGCAAATTCTTTAATTTCTTAAATGGATATTGGATAGGAACAGTTCTGGAACAAGTCTCTATCCTGTTCGCATTCTCAATTCTTTTTGTTCTTATTAAAAACAATCACATATTTATATAGTACTTAAAACAGGTTTAAAAATAAAAACAACAATAATAACAACTAGTATTTAAATTATCCTTTAAGGTTTGCAAAATGCTTTTCCAAAGATTTTCATCCCTGTTCCAAAGATGAAGACACTGAGGTTTGGGGATGTTAAGTGATTTGACAATACTCGTATAGTTATAGATTGTGGATTATAGAGATTATTAGATGAACATAGGTCTCCTGACACCAAATCCAGCATTCTATTCACTATGCCATTCTTTCACAAAGGCAGAAGAGGGAATGAAAGAAGCTAAGGGAAAGCAATAAATATAAGTAATTTAGTCACTAAGTTCCTGGATAACTTGTAAAGACCTAACAGAAATATGATGAAGTGGATAGAGTCCAGAGTCAGGAAGATTTATCTTCCTGAGTTCAAATCTGGCCTCAGACACTTACTAGCTAGGTGACCCTGGGCAAGCACTTAAAACCCTGTTTGCCTCATCTTCCTCATCTTTCAAAAAAGATGAAGACAGAAATGGTAAACCAATCCAATATTTTTTGCCAAGAAAACCCTAAATGGGATGCTAAAGATTTGGAAATTGCTGAAAACAATAGAAAAACAACAAAAAGGAGATGTATGGAATCCTGAAGAAGAGTCAAGCTGAAGAGGAGCACAATAAAAGTAGGGTGGGTGAGAGATGGTTTTGAATGGGGCTAGAAATGATAAGGAGAAACTTAGTAGGCAAAGATGGTGAAAGAAGGCATTCTAGCCAGAGGAAACAGTATGAACAAAGGAAATAGAGGGTGGGTCTGTTCAAACAACAGACAGAACAGTCCAGTGTGACTTATGTGATAGTACTCCCAGAAGACAGTAATGGAAAAATAGGATGATGACAGATTACTGGGACCTCAATTGCCAGGAAGAGAAGTCGTTGTTCTTTCCATTTGCGACATTGTCATTCCTGGGTAAATTTTCTAGTTTCAAACTTTACAAAGCTATTCAGTAGGCAATAGTCCAATTGGTTAATAAGCATTAAGACCCTACTATATGCCAAAAAGAGAATACAAAAAAAAGCAAAAGATAACCTCCACTCTCAAGGAGCTCACAACCTTATGGGGAATCTCTGGATATTCTTGCCTGGACATAACCAATGCCATGTATAAAAAGATTATTATGGCAAATTTATGATGGATGGATTGGAGAGGGGGGAAATGGAGGTAAAGAGACCTAATATAAGCTATTGTAATAATTTGGAAAAAGAGTTCTGAGGCTTATAATAAGTAACAGTAGAAATAGAGAAGTTTTTTATACATATAAGAGTTTTTTATTTTAAATAATTTTTGGTTTGTTTGGGGGAAGTATATTGGGTTTGGGGATGGGTGAGCTTTAATAGTAGAGTGGAAATTCTTTGCTAGCTAAGAAATATACAGAAGGAAAGAAGATAGAAGGCTGCCAAGGGTGTAGAGTGGTAAGAATATTGGAGACCACACCATATGAGCATATGTTACAGGAGCTGGGAATGTTTAATCTGAAGAAAGGGAAATTGAGAGGGAGCAAGCTCATTGTAGTTGCAGTGATTGGCCCCAAATGGCAGATCTAAAAGCAATGAGTAATTACAGAATGTATGATTCAGTCCAATGTAATTTCCTAATAATTAAGGCTACCCAATGAAATGGAAGATAGCAGATTCTCCATTCCTTCGAGGTCTTCAAGCAAAGACTAGATAACTGCTTTTCAAGTATATTATAGAGGGAAATCTTTTTTTTTTTTCAGGTTAGCACTAACATCTGTAATGTCCCTTCTGTGATTCTATGAAAATTGTCTTATCCAGAACAGCTCATTCATTCGTCCCAAAATCCTGGGTAACAGAAGTATTGGGCACATTAGTGGAAAACAAAGGAACTAGGTTATACACATACATAATAATAAAGGAAGACCAGACACATCAAAAAATATATAGCAGAGAAAGAGAAATTGCAGCATCTGCTCCATGAACAAATAGTGGAAATTAGCCTCAGGACACATTGTCTTCCTGTAATGTCCTGGTTTATGTTTGCTATGTACTAAATAAAAAAAATAAGGACTAATTTTCCTTTATATATACACACATATATATTTATACATATTTATATATATATACATATATGTAATACATGTATATAAAATCACTTATTTTACAGTTATCACCATAGTAAAAAGGAAGTGAGATTTAGTGGGAGAAGCATTCGACTATAGAGAAACTAGGGTTTGAATCATGATTCTGATTCTCATGTATTTCTATGACTTAGTTTTGTCATCTAAAAATAGAGTGAAACACAATCATAGGATGATAGATTTAAATCTGGGAGAGATTCTAAGGGCTAATGAATTCAGCTCACTAATTTTACAGATGAGGACACTGAGGCAGATTTTAGAATCTCTTAGGTCATTCCGGTTCTAAGTCCTATTAAATCCTACTGTGACTTTCCTAGAGAAAACTCTGTGTGGTGGCCCTTAACAGGGGACATTCAACAAATCCTCTGTGTTGCCTTAAATCACCTGCATCCACCCAGCATTTTATTAAGAGAGAGCCTGGTATAGGAGTCAGGAAACTGGATTCAAGGTTTTTCTCTAACACATACTGGCTTATGCAACACTGGTCAAATCCCTTCATCTCTCAGGGCTCGAGACAACAAAGAAGCGATAGAGAAAGGTACTGGTAGAGAAATGGTCCTCTCTATCAGTGATTCAGTGGTCCAGTCTCTATGTGCCAGGCCCTGTGTTCAAGCACTGGGGATACAAAGACAAACATTAAATAATCCCTGCTCTCAAGAAATCTGTTTTCTTTAGCACACGAAAGGAGCACACACACACACACATACACACACACACACACACACACACACACACACACACACACACACACAAAACCAATGAAGGGGAGTGGTGCTGATAAGTATTTAACAACTGGCTCTCCTCCCAAAGCAAAAAAAAAGAGAAAAAGAAAAGAAAAGAAAGGAAGGAAGGAAGGAAGGAAGGAAGGAAGGAAGGAAGGAAGGAGAGATATACAGGACCCACTCTTAAGTTTAATCTGCATTTTTAACATTTTCTCCATCACTTTCTTTTTTTTTTTTTTTTTTTTTTTTAAATTTTAAACCCTTAACTTCTGTGTATTGACTTATAGGTGGAAGAGTGGTAAGGGTAGGCAATGGGGGTCAAGTGACTTGCCCAGGGTCACACAGCTAGGAAGTGTCTGAGGCCAGATTTGAACCTAGGACCTCCCGTCTCTAGGCCTGGCTCTCAATCCACTGAGCTACCCAGCTGCCCCCTCTCCATCACTTTCTTAAGAGCAATCAACAACATAGTAAACCAAGCCTTGATTTGGATCATTTGCTGATTTCCAAGGTGAAAATTCTCACATTCAACATTTAATGATCAGCTCTCAGCCTATACAAGCCAACCCCAGCTCACCTCTGCCAAGAAAACAAAATAAAAAGAACTAACAGTCTGGGGTTGGTTTGGGAAGGGAGAATCATGAAAATTTTATTTTAAGAAGTCTGAAAGAGAAAAAAGATCCTATTTCTAGGCAGGGAGAACATAGAGAACATAGATCAAATGTTCATTTCAAGGAATACCTAGTAGGTCAATGTTATTGCCTTAATTTGTTTCAATGCCTTCATGTGCTTTTATTTCACTCTGTAGCTGATCCTTCCCAACACTATAGTGTTTCTATAGTTACAGAGCTTCCTGACAAATTCACAGTAAGGACATTTTAAAATGCTCAGTGGGGCACAGTCCTTTTTTAAAAAAAATTAAATCTTTTCCTTCTGTCTTAGAATCAATACTAAGTATCAGTTCCAAGGCAGAAGAGAGGTAAGGGCTAGGCAATTGGGGTCAAGTGATTCACACTGGGTCACATGGCTAAGAAGTATCTGAGGCCAAATTTGAACCCAGGACCTCTAGTCTCCAGACCTGGATCTCTGTGCACTGAGCTACCTACCTAACCCCATAGTTCTATTTTTAAAGATGTGACTTTTTAAATCTTGCCAGTGACTGATCCCAACCCCAGCAGTCCTCACATCAGCCTTGTAGTCTGAGGAGAAAGAGATGCCCATAGGGTGGATGCTGGGTGTCTTGTGGAATGTTATTTGTGGGACAAAATAGTAGCCACCAGGCCTGAGACCAAAGCCCTCCCATAGGACATAGAATTGCTATAAAAGGTTGTTAGATCCTATTCATTTAGATATTTCTAAATAGTTATCTATATTCTTTTTTTTAAACATCATTTATACTTCCCAATGACTGTCCACTCAACCCATGAGTACTCTCTCCCTTGAAACAAAGTCCCTTTAAGTAAAACTAATAAAAACATTGAGCTTGTCTGACAACCATAAGCCACCTTCCACATCCATATTGTACCTCCTCCTAATAAGAAACCTCCTCATTCCTTCTAAGGGCTTCCTTTCCCCTGTCTCTTCCTACCAATCCTCTAGACAGCCCAAGAGAAATCCCAGCAGTGGGAAGAGAGGGCAAGGTGAGAGGGGGATAGGAACATGCCCCAAAGATAGTGGTACCCCATGTCATCGTGCCCTCACAACACCAGTGTTGGGTAACTTGCAGCCAGAGGCATTGGGCGTTTCTTCTTTAAAACATTAATCTGTTCCAGTGATGGGCAAACCACAGCCTGCAGGCCAGATGCGGTCCCCTGAAATGTTCTATCTGGCTGATCTGGCCAAGGGACATTATTCCTAATCTGAAGAATATAACAGGTAGGATACAATACATTGCAACTTTGAAAGAGCTGCCTTAGAAACAGACTGAGAGATGAGCATTTCCTTTCCTTTGGCCCCCTCTTTAAAAAGTGTGTCCATCACTGTGTTAGGCAATGAAGTCTTTTTGAAGTATCAGTCAGAGAGCTGGCACTACTCTGTGTCTTTCTTTGAATCTCTAGTACATAGTTCAGTACCTGGCACGTTCATTATTATTCAATTATTTTCAATCCTGTCCAATTCTGCATGACTCTATTTGGAGGTTTTCTTGGCAAAATGACCAAAAAAGTAGTTTTCCATTTCTTCTCCAGCTCATTTTAGAGATGAAGAAATTGAGGCAAAATGGGTAAAATGACTTTCCCAGGGTCACACAATTAAGCTACTAGAGTGGTTCGCCATTTCCTTTTGTAGCTCATCTTATAGATGAAGAAACTGAGGCAAACTGAGTCACACATTTAAGCTACTGGAATAGTTTGCCATTTCCTTTTATAGCTCATTTTACAGATGAAGAAACTGAGGCAAATTGGGTAAAATGACTTTCCCAGGGTCACACAATTAAGGTACTGGAGTGGTTTGTCATTTCCTTTTATAGCTCATTTTACAGATGAAGAAACTGAGACAAACGGGGTCAGACATTTAAGCTACTGGAGTGGTTTGCCATTTCCTTTTATAGTTCGTTTTATAGATGAGGAAACTGAGGCAGACACGATAAAGTGTTTTTCCCAACTAATCTATCCACTTTAATCTACTGAACCACCTACCAGCCCTGGGACATAGTAGGTGCTTAACAAAAGTCTGTTGATTGCCTAAATGGTTGCTAACAACCATGTCTTGTTTTCATTCTCTGCTAAGGTCTCTTTTTGAGGAAAGAACAGAAATTTAGAATTAGGAGATAAAAATATATTACTGACAGGCCATCACAGTGTGTACTTTGAGTTGTTTTCCAAATAATAGTGAAGGATTTATATTGATTCTTCCACCCTCTCCCACACCCCATCCTTTTTCCCACCTCCAGACCACCTAGTGATTAACTGAAAGCACTTTCTAGGCACCTAGCCAATAATTATTGGCCAATAAACAGAGTAAAACTATTCAGCCTCCATTCTGTAGACCCAACCTGTAACCTCGGTTTCCCTTGACTCCTGCTCTCACCTGCTGAATTAACTAGCCACAGAAAGTAAGCAGACAGTATGAAAAATAAAAACAACTTCTTGAACTAACCTTGTCACAAGCTCAGAAAACTCCAGATATCACTGAACTATTTGCAAAGTTTGCCCCAGTCCTACCCACAATTACTCTTGCTTCCAGTTGTCTCTGACTCTTCCTAATAATAACCAGTCATACGGTTAGCCCACAAAATTTTATTAAGTGTTTACTGTGTGCCAGGAACTGTGCTCAATACAAAGACGATCAAACATCCAGTGTGTCCCCAAAGTACAGCATGCTGTTATTAAAAACAACACTGAACTCAGGCTTTGGGGACACGCTGTATACAGTACATTAAGCTTCCAAAACACTTTGCTCACAGCTACCTTAGATGATAGGGAGAGCAAATATTCATATTCTCATTTAAAGCCAAGGTCATAATGAGTGTTGAAGATGGAGCCTGGCCACTGCTTCTGTGGGTGCTACCGTCTCTGTCCCTCACAAAGTCCAGCTATTGAAGACACAGAAGAGAAACTGATTATCACCAAAGTTCCTGGCACTGTCAAATAGCTCAACTTCAGAAACGGATATGGTTTTAACAGTGGAAATAACATGAAAGAATTTATATCAGTTTGCCGAAGCACAAGCTATATTATTCCCTGCTTAACACGTTGACTGACAAATAGAAGGTGGTTAATAAATGCTTGTCAACTGCCTGACGTTCCCAACTAAGGAGCACAGAACCTTTTCTTCCGACTAGCAGATGAAATCTTTTTAAAGTTTGTTCTTTTTATGATGAAAAAGTAATTATTTATTATGATAAAAATAAACCATTGACTGAAAACACATGAATAATACATAATATTGCGCTGTGATTGCAGAGAATCTAAAACCTGTTTGAAAAAAAGATGGGACATTCTAGAACAAATAGCATCCCTTTAGTTGGGTAAATAGTCTTGCAAACGATCCACTAACTAAAACACAACAGCAAAAAGGAACACCATCATCTTTTATCAGGAGAAATATCTTTTAGTAGTAGATTATAAATTTCTGGAGAGTGGTGACTACCTTGATTTTTAATCTGCACTCCCTGCATTTTGCACCTTGCAAGTGCTTAATAAATTCTCTGGGTCTCAGTTTCCTCATTTATAAAATAAGGGGGGTGGGGAGGCTAATATCCTTTCCCTGGGAAGCTAGGTGGCTCCATAAATAGAATGTTGAGCCTGGTCTAATCTGGTCTCAGATACTCACTAGCTAGGTGACCTTGGGCATGTCATTTAACCTTGTTTGCCTTAGTTTCTGCTTCTATAAAATGAGTTAGAGAAGGAAATGGCAAACCACTCCAGTATCATGCTGAGAAAACCCCAAATGGGGTGATGAAGAGCCAAACAAGAATGAAATGAATGAACAAGGTCCCCTCTTGACTAGAAGATACAATCAGAGGCCTCGACTTACATTCTTGAAGACTGTTAGATTGGGAAGACCCAAGCTGTGCCACTCACTATCCATATGACTATTGGAAAATGACTGAACCTCTGAGAGTTTCTTCTTCTGGACAATGGCACATTTCTTCAGAGGCTCCTTGTGAGGCTCTGGTAACATACTACAAATATAATATGCTTTGAAAATCTAAAAGCAATATATAAAATCAATGTTCCATACCATGATGGAGAAGGAATAGAGTTGAAATGTAGAACATGGCATATATTCTTTGGATATGGCCAATGTGGGAATTTGTTTCAATTGATTATGTTTATTTATTATGAAAGTTTTATTTTTATTGTTCAATTGGGGGAGGATACTAGAAGGGAGAGATAAGAATCAAGCTTATAAAATCTATCTTAAAAAATATCCCTAGGTTCTTTCAAAATCTAGCTCAAATCTACCTCCTCCAAGAAACCTTTGCTAATACCCCAAGTTACCCGGAGCCTCTCCCTCTTGGAGTGAATTGTCATTCTTTGAATATATTCGTATTTACTCTTCTGTGTACATGTTTTGTTTTGTTTTGCTTTTTTAAACCCTTACCTTCTAAGTATAGATTCTAAGTCAGAAGAGTGGCAATGACTATGGCATAGGCATTGTACCCCAAAAACTAGAGAAGTGTTTCAGGCAAACTATAAGCAGGGAAATTCCTCTGCTCCCTTCTATCCTTGTGACTCTTAAACCAAAACATCTGATAACTCCTCTAAGACCCTGAGAGAATTTTATTCTCCTTGGATCATCCTCTAGAATGATGGACAGAGAGATACAACTTGATGATATCACGGAAGTGTATCTCAGACATCCATCTGTCCCCTAAACTAGGAGGGTCACCCCCTATGTCTCTCTGACCCGGTCAGATGACCAAACCCCCAGACACGGAATGCCTGAGTGTTTACCACACTAGAGTCACATCTTCACCGTGGCACAGAGTCACGTCTCCACTGTTGTAAAGAGTACAAAATCCCCAGAATTGATGTGTTCAGAGGGGGACAGCTTCTCCATCCATGCTGTCCTCCCAAGTTGCAGCTCCTCATCTTGTTGTTTCACCTTGCTATCCTCCTGGCCATATTCAACATTACTTTCTAAATTAATAAATTTCTTTTTTTTATTTTTAAGCTAAGCTTTGGAATCTTGCATTCTTGCAAAAGGTATCCTTCCTGAACCTCGGGGGTTCACCTCTCACCCCCCACAACAACTAGTCAATTGAGGCTAAGCAATTTGCCCAGAGTTATACAGCTAGGAAATATCAGAGCCTAGATTTGATCCCAGTTCCTCCCAACTCCAGGCCTGGAGCTCTATCTACTGTGCTACCTATCTGCTCCTATCTGTGTCTGTGTTGCATCCCCTAGCAGAATGGAAGTTCCTTAAGGGCAGAGATTACTTTTAGTTTTGGTATCTCCAACATTCAACAGAGTGTCTTCTACACGGCAGGCATCTAATAAATGTTTATTGAATTCATAGAAGTGTCATGCATGGTATAGAAGATAGAGATTTGACCTCAGAAGCAGGAAGACCCAACCTCAAGTTCCCGCTTTAACAACTAACAGCTTTATGTACCTGAGGAAATTATAAACTCAAAGACTTGAGAAGACTCAAAGTAGCATTCTTAGCCTCTAAGTGGCAGAGAAAGTGGTCATTTGTATAGCCAGAGAGAGAATTCCTTTATCTGGGAGCTCTTTATACCAATAAAATCCCAAGTCTAGACTCAATCCTAATTATTATTATCAGTATTATCATTAATAATCATAAATTTTATTTAAAACAAAAATATTTTGTTAAAAATAATTATAAATGAATAATAGAGGTAATTAGATGGCACAGTGGATAGACCTAGAGAAAGGAAGACCTGAATTCAAATCTAGCCTCAGACACCTACTAATTTTATGACCCTAGGTAGTAAACATCTTAGTTTCCTCATCTGTAAAATAGAGCTAATAATAGCACTATATTAGAACACAGAATTGTTCTAAACGAGTTATTATTTGTAAAACATTTTGCAAACTTTAAAGTGCTATATAAATGCAATTTATTATTATGCTATTATCATTTACCATGACTATGGGTGACATGAGTCTAATTATAATTAAAATGGGTTAGGTTTTTTGTGTTTTTTTTTAACATTCTATCAATCTCCTAAGAATCCTTTGAAGATCTTCTAATGCTATATATTTTATACATTTAAGATACCTGTTCCCATGCCAAGAAGTTTCATACCCCAAGTCCCATATTTCAGCTCCTTTCACCTTTTCTCTCTTTTTTTATCCTTCTTCCCTTCCTTCCTTTCTTCTTTCCTTCCTTCTTTTCTCCCTTTCTCCCTCTCTCCCTTCTTTTCTCCTCCCCTCTCTTCTTTCCTTCTTTTTGCCCTTCTTCCCTCTCTCCCTTCTTTCTTCCCTTCTCCCTTTTTAGCTCATTTTATACATGAGGAAACTGAGGCAAAAAGAAGTAAGTGACTAGCCTAAGGTCATAAGTGTCTGAGGCCAGATCCACACTTGGCACCCAGTCACACTACTGTACCACCTGTGAAGAGCGAATCAAACTTTCTTTGTCTGTCAATCAGCAATTTTTAAATTAATCAACCAAAAACTTATTTAACACTAAGTAAGGGAGTTCCCAAGTCATTTACTAAAAGTGGGTGACAACCCCAGAGGTGACTGCCCTGCCCCTGAGCAGTGTCAGGTAAATTTAAAGACTGCAATTGGTTCTCGTAAAGTGGAGGAAAGGACAGGAAGGGACGTGGGTAAAGGACTTTAAAAAGTCCTGAACTTCCTGTGCAGGGGGTCTTCAGTTTGAATCTTCGGCTTGGAGCTTCAGCTAGTGACTCACCTCTTGGAGGTGGCTTTGGACTTGGATCTCAGCTTCAAGGACTGGGACTTTGACTGTTAGATCACTTCTTGGAGGTGGCTTTGGATATTCTCTTTTGGACTTCATTTGGGGCGAGTGAGTAGCTGGCCTTCCCTTCCTGGCTTCTGGAAACATTAGTTCCAGAGAGACTTCCAAGGATGCATTGCTAGAACCTTTACATAAGACACCACTGGGCCCTCTGGCTGAGAGTTAACGAGCCCTGCCAGGGCTGAGCCAGACACTGGAGCAACATTTAGTGTGACAGGCTAGACATTTTCTCCACTCCCTTCTTACATTTCTTTACTTGCACTCTTTCTACCTCTTTGTAAATAAAAGCTACTAAAAGTCACTTGACTTGAGCTATAATATTTTTTAAATGTCAACCACAATATTATTTTTAGAATTCTTATATTTTAGTCAAACCCCTAATTTTAATTCCTTACACCCCTCACTACTACTTCTTCTCTAGACTATTATTATTATTAGTCCCACTATCACACCTACTTAATAAATACTCAACAAATAGTATTTATGCTTTCAAGGTACTTTCCAAAATATATAGAGCAATTGGCTTGAATTGGATTACATTTTGCTGAATCAGTATAGTCTCTTCAATGTTGTAGTAAATACTTTTTTGGAAAGTTGAATTTGTAAATCACATTGATTTTGTGCTAAGATTCATTGTCATTGATTTTATGATATAAACTTGTCTATAGCTTTCCATTCCAATGATGAAGCACCAGTGCTTATCTTAATACTGCTTTCAAAAAATAAAATGAAGTCTTTGATCTATTTGATTGAATGAAGTCACTGTCCAAAAAAAAAAATCATCCTGGAAATGCTCAAGGGTCTATGATAGTTTTGGAAAATATTGATCACATAAAATGAAGCCAAAGGTCACCAACTCCAAATTCTAGATTTTTGTTTTTGTTTAGTCGTTTTCAGTCATGTCTAACTCTACATAACCCCATTTGGGGTTTTCTTGGCAAAGATACTGGAGTGGTTTGTCATTTCCTTCTCCAGCTCATTCTTCAGTTGAGGAATTGAGGCAAACCGAGCTAAGTGTTTTGCCTAGTAAGTGTTGGAGGCTTGATTTCAACTCATGAAGATGAGTCTTCCTTATTCCAAACCCAGTGTTTTATGAATTGCACCAGAGGCAAATTGGAATTGTAAAAAGGATAAGGAAAATTAAGAATCTAAAACTCCTCCAGAAGGCAAGAGAAAGGCTAAAATTGTCTAAGGAAAACTAAATCTGGGTTCAAATATCATCTTCATAAAGGCTTCCTTGATCTCTCACTAAATGACTCTTTTTCCACTCTGAATGTCTGCCTATACTTAATTCTCTCATGCATCCAATCACATCTCACCTTGTACTTTTAGTCCCTTGTGTATTTACCTTATCTGTCATATTAGACTGCAAGCTGATTGAGGACAGGGACTATGTCTCTATGCCTTAAATATGTTTACATAACTTGTGCTGCCTTGCACATTTCCTTATTCAAAAAATATGTGATGACAATGAAAGGGACAGAACCAATGTGAAGGAAGAGTAAAGCAAATATATAAATAGAAATGGAGGCAAACAAGGATTTAGGAGAAGTTGGCACAGAAGAACGAACAGAAGACAATAAGAGTTCAAATCTTGCTTCTACACCTTATTACCTGTGTGACTTTAGAAAAGACACTTAATCTCTCTGGGCTTCAGTCTCTTCACTTGAAGTCTCATTTTCCTCATGTACAAGATTAGACAGGTTATATCTTTATAAAGTCCCTTTCAGTTCTAAATCTATGATCCTGTAATCTATGCTGAAAATTCCAGTAGGCTGATAAGAGGAAGGGGTAGTCTTGGATGCCTCTCCAAGATTGACTTGTTGGGAACCCTCCTTCTAAAGGTCAAAGAATACATCTCTGAAATTGTCTTTGTGCAATGTCACACTACATCATGTAACAGCTGGATTTTTCATGGAGGCCTTTAGACATGATGAAAAGAATGACTTAAAGGCAAGATTCCAAATATCTAGCATGGAATATTGCCCATAAGAACTCCTTGTTGCTGATCTTACTGCATTCCTGAGGAAGACTGAAGTAATTATTATAGCCTAAGTAATTATTATTATGGTAAGAAACACTGTCATCAACTGGGACCTTCCTTTAAGTTTACATTTGTCTATAGGATAGAATCCAAATTTCTTAGAGTCAAAGTTTCTGTTCTCCCTCTCGCAAGTAATACATATCCTAAGTAATCTCATTTTGATGAGTATGTCCATGTAACTTGTTTTCCCATTTGAAGAAATAGAAGATATACAGAAGCATATTTATAATCTCATATATGATGAAATTGAACATATTAAGGAATAATTCTTTTCCAAACTCTTTTGAGAACTCCTAGGAAAAGACCTTTAAAAAATAGGTAAAAAAGACACTTCCCAGCTATGTGACCCTGGGCAAGTCACTTGACCCCCATTGCCTACCCTTACCACTCTTCCACCTATAAGTCAATACACAGAAGTTAAGGGTTTAAAAAAAAAATAAAGGTAAAAATAATAGACAATAAGTGGCGTAATGGATAGATTGCTGCTGCTAGAGTCAGGAAGATGAATCATTCCTAAATTCAAATCTGACATCAGACACTTACTAGCTCTGTAACCGTGGGCTAGTCACTTACCTCAACTATAAAATAAGCTAGAGAAGGAAATAACAAACCATTCCAATATCTTTGCCAAGAAAACCCAAATCAGGGTGAGAAAGAGTTGGACTTGACTGAAATGACTGAACAAAAATCCTTCGTCTGTGGGACTGATAAAAAATAACTGATGAGACAGTAGGAAAAAAGACCTTACATTAGATGAATACAGTAAGGGTGGTATCTTAATACAAAGTAAATGTTGTTTAGTCATTGCTTTCCACACCCCCAAAATAATTTGATAATAATGACCAACAGAAGTGATTGGCAGGTTAGTACTCACCCTCTTCTATTGAGAAAGATTAAGCTATCAATGGAAAAAACGAGCTCCCTTTGTTTAAACTCCAAAAGTGAGGGCAATGGTCCAGGAGGAATGGGATAGTAATTTGGTTGCTCAGTTCTGGAATGTTAACTCGGAACTTTTTTTTTTTTTTAATTTTAAACCCTTAACTTCTGTGTATTGACTTATAGGTGGAAGAATGGTAAGGGTAGGCAATGGGGGGTCAAGTGACTTGCCCAGGGTCACACAGCTGGGAAGTGTCTGAGGCCGGATTTGAACCTAGGACCTCCCGTCTCTAGGCCTGGCTCTCAATCCACTGAGCTACCCAGCAGCCCTTGGAACATATTTTTAAGATCTCTTTTCCTAGTTAAAGACCAAGAACACTTGGCAATTATTAATCTATAGAGCAACTCAATATTCTTGAAGACTGTTATTAAAATTCACACCCCCCCCCCAAATAAAATGTCTTCTCTTCTCCAGCCTAAAAGTTCTTTTCATCTTTCCCTAGGACTTAGGTTAAGAAACAGTATCCTATGCTGAGATAAATAGACTTCATCATCATATCATGCCTGCCTACCTACAAAGAAGAAAATTGTGACTTGAGATCTGCCTGATTTGATACAAGACCTAATTGAAGAATAACAAGGATGCTACTCTTAGAGGAAACTTCCCAATTTTGTCTGGACAGGGATCTATTAAAGGGGGAAAAAACAGTGGCTTTTTATTAATTCTTTACAAAACAATACAGAGAAAATATCTGATAAATTCAAACCATGATACATTTCATAAAAGAAAATGTCATGCCATTACCTAGTACAAATTAAATGTAAAACAGAAGTCTACTCTTCCAATAATTGACTGAATTCATTTTGCATAGCCTATTTTTTTAATATATATTCAGTAATGTCACATCCTTCAGGAAACCTCACCTACCCAGAATACAAAAGGTAACCAAGATATAAGCAATAAAGTGCTCCCTAGCAACCGAAATAGATGTCACTAATTAGTTCCATGCAATAAAGCTTGTGTACTTTATTGAGGGGAGAGCCCTTAGGACTTCATTCAGGACCAATGTTTTACTCATATTTCTAATAAGCATAGATATATTTTCCTGGTCCATTTCAGATTTTAAACAGGAGATCAGAAGCAAGAAAATAGGATACCAAAGATAGGAAGCAATATTCGGTGACACCTCAATGGCAGGCAAAGAGATAAAAACTACAGAAAGTTGACATAATAACTCAAAAAGCACAGCAAAATAAGCCTATATGGAAGCAAAGTGGCTCAGGGAATAGAGGGCTGGACCAAGAAGTCAGGAACACTCAAGTTCAAATCTGGCTAGACAAGTCACTTAATTGGTCTTTGCTTTAAACTACTGGAGAAGGAAATGGCAAACCACTCCACTGTGCTTGTCAAGAAAACCCAACAGTCCACAGTCCACAGTCCACAGGGTCAAGAAAATTAGGACAAGCTGAACAACAACAAGATAAACTTATATGGTGATGTAGGGGCAAATAAACCTATCTTGAATAAGCCCTGAGGCTATCACTGTGTTACAACACAGTATAATAATTGATATTCATAACAGAGACCTGAGTCATCAAGAAGATGAATAACAATATCTTCTATTTAAGAAGGCTGAGAAGAGTATGATACAATGTGGAAAACATTTTCATTCAAAATGGTTAAAATAACATGTGAGTGCCTAAAGGAGCAAAACCTTAGTTACCTGTAAAACAGGGTTACAGATAGTGAGACACCAAGGGAAGGGACGAAGGGAAGAAGGGATGAACGGATGAAGGGAGGGAGAAAGGGAGGGAGGGAGGGAGGGAGGAAAGGAGGGACGAAGGGAGGGAGGGAGGNAATGTGACCCTGGGAAAGTCACTGAGCAGAGAATAGATAGGCAGGGCTGGATATGGAAAAACCGGGGTTCGAATCTGGTCTCATATACTTCTTAGATGTGTGATCCTTAATCCCAATTGCCTACCCCTTACTGCTCTTCTGCCTTGGAACCAATACTTAGTGTTGATTCTAAAACAGAAGATACTGGCTAAGCAATCAAAAAAGTAGATCAGTGGAACATAACAGACATACAACAAACAGTTATAAAAATTATAGTAACTTGTATTTAACAAAAGTAAAGATCCCAGTTTGGGGAATATGAATTCACTATTTGGTAAAAATTATTAAGAAAACTGGAAAGCAGTCTGGCAGAAATTAGATATAGACCAATATCTGACACCATTTACCAAGTGAAGATCAAAATGGATACATGACCAAGGCATAAAGGTAGCTATCATAAGCAGATTAAAACAGGGAACATATTACCTACCAGATTTATGGAGATAAGAAGACTTTATGAATAAACATCATGTACTTCTCAAAACAGATGTCCCATAGGTATCTCAAACTCAATATGTCCAAAAAAGAACTCATTATCTTTCCTTCCTGATTCTCTCTTTCCAACATTCATATAATTATCAAAAGCATCACCTTTTTTCCTCCTTAGGCCTGCAAATTCAAGGTAATCATAAATTCCTCTATCTTCTCATGTCCTCAAGTCTTCTCACTTCCACATTTGCAACACCCCTGATGTATGTCCATTCTTTCCACACACTTAGTCATCACCCTGGTACAGACTTCCATCACCACATACCAAGACTATTATGATATCCTACCGATTGGGCTCCCTTTCTTATGTCTCTCCCCTACTTTAATCTATCCTCTAATCAGCTGTCAAAGTGGTTTTTCTAAAGTGTAATCTGACCATATCATCCCATCCCCAATCAATATACTCCACTGACTTTCAGTTACCTCCAGAATCAAATGTAAAAATCATCTATTTTACTTTTAAAGTTCTTTACCATTTCTTCCTAGGTCGTCTTCCTCATACCCTTTGAGTCTTCTCATAATTTACTCCCCCCACTACCCAACTGCCATCTTCTATGATCAAAACTTGGGTTCCTCAAAAATGATCTTTCATCTCCCTACTCTGAGACTTTTCACTGGCCCTTCTCCAAATCTGAAAAGTTCTCCTGCCATACTTCTGCCTCCTGGATTCCCTGGTGGCTTCTAGGATTCAGCTTAAATCCTCATTTCAGCAGAAAAACCTTCCTGGACTGTCCCCACCATCCCATTGCTAGTACCTTTCCTCTGAGAGCACCTTGTACTTTCACTGTGTATATCTCTTAAGTGGAGTTAGTTATTTGTATGTTGTCTCCCATGTTAGTATATGAACTCTTTGGGGGAAGGGACTGTTTTTGTCTCCCTTTAAATCCTATTGTTTGCACAGTGCCTTAATACTTAATGAATGTTTATTGATTGATTGATGTTTGTTGATTGAGATTCTATGATTTTATGAATGAAGTAGAGAAAATTATACAAAAGGAATGAATAAAGGAGTATGATGTGGAAAAAATATCTGCAAATATAGGAAGGATTCAAGTTATAAAGATACTAGGTACTTCAAATACTAGAGAGGACCCTATATGCAATCCCAGATGTGACAGCATGCCACTGGAGTTCGATAGTCAAGGAGGAGAATGACAAACCTGTGCTGCAGGAAAAACACTAACGGCTGATTAGAGGATGGGTTGGAGTCAAGAGGAACTGGAACCTGGGAGACCAACCAGAAGGCTATTGTAATAACCTCTGTGATAGCTACTGTAATAGTCCTAGTGTGTGGTGATAAGGAAGTGTACCAAGGTGCTGGCTATGTGGGAAGAAAAGAAAAAGGCATATAGAAGAGATGTTGTGAAGGTGGAAACAATAAAATTTGGCAACAGAGAGGATATGCGTAGTGAGGGAAAGAAGTTAGCCTTGAGATTTCAGGTCTGGACGACTTGAAGGATGCTAATGTCCTTCATAGTATTAGGGAAGTTGGGAAGAAGGGAGGATCGGGGAGGACTGATAGATGATGAGTTCAGTTTGGGACTTCTTGTATTTGAGGCATTTTAATATATCTAGGTCTAAAGCTCTAATAGACAGTTGGTAAAGTGAGATTAGAGGTCAGAAGAAAGGGTAGGGTAAGAATATAGATCTGGGAATCATCTGAATAGTGATGATAATTGAACCAATGAGTCTTAATGAGGTCACCAAGTCCTAATGAGGACACCAAGCACAATAGGGTCCCCATCTCCACTAATTTGGCATCTGCTGATTCAGTTACTCAGGGGAAGGACAGAGAATGCAGGGGATGGATTTAAGTGAGGCACAGTTGCACAAAGTTATATAAAAACTCTCTTCCAGGGTCATCAAAGCACAGAGGCAGGGTGTCAGGATGACTGGTGATAGCCCAGGATGCAGTGGATGACCTTGGCATCTTTGATGTCTACTCAAGCTCTAAGCACTCCATTAGTGCTTGCTTCAACCACCTTCTTGTCCATTGGAACAAATTATACTAATCTTCACATGCTTGGGGGTAAATATCCCTGTAACTTGCCCAAGGATTTGAAGTCTGTCATTTACCTTCCACCTGGTACAACTCATCCACTGAAATGGGTGTGGCCACTATGTTGGCTACAGCTTCTTAGAGCTACAGGTGAGACCTGGGCATCAGATGGACACAAAGGTGGATGAGTAACCCTGAAAAGGGCTTAAAAAGCTCTTACAACTTAACATGTTGCTAGTCCTCCTTGAACAGCTAGTACTGTATAATAATGCACAGTGTGCTTTATTTTACTGTATTTAATGGTGCTAATGTCTTACTGTATACTTATCAATTAAATTTTATTATATGCTTATACTAGAAAATAATTATATGATTTTTATAATATTAAAATATAAAATATAAATAAAAATAAATTATAATGTTAAATATTAAATTAAATATAAACATAAAAATAAAAACAAGATATATTATACATATACAATATAAAATGAAATAATTATTTTGCTATTTATAAGTAAGTATTAAATAAAATATAAAAATAATTTCTATCCACTGTTTTGGCCATCCATGATAGATCTTGATACATATCCCCTGAGGATATGGGGCCCTACTGTATAGTGTGTATACAAACACTGTGTAGTGGTTTTTTTTTTTAAATAAGAAAAACAAGGACAGGGTTTTGAGGGATACTCACAGTTTGTACCATGGCATGGATGACAAAAGTAAAAAGGATCCTGAAGATTGTTCAAACTAGTAAAAGGAGAACCAAAAAAGTAGTTTCTCAAGAATCCAGGTTGAATACATTGTCCATAAAGATATAGTGGTCAGCAGGCCCAAAAGCTAACAGGAGGTCAAGTAGAAATGAGATTAGGAAAAGGCTATTTGGTTGGCAATTAAGAAAACATTGGGAACTCTTAGTTGAATGAGCAGGACAGTAACCAGATTATAGACAGGTTAGAAGAGAGTGAGAGGTGAGAAAGCAGAAGCACCACCAAATTGACAAATTTTTCAAGGAATGTAGAAGAGAAGGGGAAAAGAGATAGAGGATGCCAAGCAGCAAGCATGTAGAATCCAGTGAGGACTTTTTTCTTAAAGGATGAGGGAGATGTGGGAATGTTTTTAGTGAGCAGAGAAAAAATCAGTGTAAAGGAAAAGGTTGAAGATTAGTGAAGGAGGGGATGATTGTGGGGGCAATATTTAGAATAAGATAGAAATATATGGCAACAAGGACACAATTAGAGAGGCTGGCCTTAGATAAAAGAAAAGCCATCTCCTGATGTGAAACTGGAGCGAAGCAGAAGATAGTGGGGAATTTTTGTTAGACAGAAACAATGAAGGGGAATGAAAGGAGTTGTCAATTAATGGTCTTAATTTTTTCTGATGAATTATACAGCAAAACCCTCACCTAAGAGAGTGGAAGGAGAAAGAAAAATGAGAGAGAGGCTTGAAGAGAATAGAGACTTGGAAAAGATACTGTAGTGAGTAGCAAAGAGCATCAATTAAGGGTAAAGAGACTGCCTGGCTTACTAAGTGTTCGGTTAAGGAAAGCAAACCTAAATTTGTAGGGAACCCAGTCAACATAATTTCTTGACTTCAATAGGACAGTAAGAACAGAGAAGATCAATGGTGGGATTAAATCTAGGTTTGGGGTTTGGCTTCTTTCCTTGTGTTCATGTCACCTTTGGGCATATGATATATCCTGCTTATACCAGCCATTCATCGTTCTATTGCCCTTTCAGGCAGTGACAATTTTGATCTGTCTTAAGCTGTTGAGCTCCATGATATGCAGCCATATAGGGTCAAAAGAAGAATGCTGATGTTAAAGAGATTTTTTTACAATAACAGGAAACAGGTTGGGATCCCTGGATGCGCTACATAATTTCCAACCTAGGATCCAATGTAATTGCCTCAAGCTACTCAGTACTGGTCCCTGTTGCTCAGGGCTCACTGTCCATCTGTTTCTCAGGGCTATTTCATTTACATAAAGTCCTAATAACCTTGCCTGTTGGATTCCTTTTTTTATCCCGTCTCCCTATGCACATTCAGCCTGATGCTTCATACCTTTCTTGTCAGTATTAAGAGTGAGGAGTGACAAAAAAGAGGTGGGGCCAGCTAATCATCTCTCATGCAGAAAAGAATCTTCTTAACTCCCTCTATACGAGCCACAGGGCACAGGATACATATTGCCAAAGATGCCAAAATGCAGCTCACTCTCAATCCAGCCTAAAAGTTCCCCATAGCCGGAAGACACTGACCATACCAGAAAATGCAATTTAGTTATTGTACACATGCTAAGTATAGCAAGTTGTACCCCCTGCATCAAAGATAAAATGAATATTAAAATGTCATTTGACACATAAGTATAAACCACATTCTAAAATTCTAAACATTTTCAGAGTGGAAGCACCATTGTAGGAATGGCTAATTTCTCAGCAAGGAGTACTCTGATTTCAAAACCATGTGGCAAAGCCAAGAAACCAAAATTTATTTATTACTTGAAATACAGAGGGATTTATTTATAAGAGGGATGAGAAATATCTCCGCTAATTGATGTATAATCCCATAAAATTGACATAAGGGCAACAAACAACAAACAATTTCACACATCATTGGAAAAGCTCTGGATTTGCAGTTTGGATCATTAGATAGCAAGAGTGCTTTTGTGGTTTACAAAGCATGTTACATATATCAATTCATTTAACCTTTTCAATTCTGCGAGGGAGATATTATTAGCATCTCCATTTTACAGATGAAGAAAGTGAGGCTGATAGAGTTTAAGTCACTTGTCCATGTTTGCATGGCTAGATAAGTGTTAGAAGCCAGATTTGAACTAGGATCTTCCCAAATTCAACTCTAGCACTTTACCCTATTACCCAGACTAACTAGAGGATTTCCACAGTTTCTTCTGGCACTAGATTCTAGGGTATCATCAATGCTTTCACCATAATGATTAGATTGTCTTCCTGTGCAAGAGAGTTCGGGCAGTTCCTTCATCTGGTACACTGCCCATGAGCCCCAACCTTTGTGCTTCCCACAGTCACACAGCTAAGTAAGTGTCTCAGAGGTGGGATTCAAACTCAGGTTGCCCACACTCCAAATCTAGCATTCAATCTGCTATACCACACTGCCTTTCCTGATACTTGCATGATGTTCTTAAAGTTACAAAACATTTCACATAGAGTATTCCATTCGATTCTCATAACAGTTTCTGAAAGAGACAGGGTGGAGAGCATTAGCTCTAATACAGATGGGTGGAAACAGACCCCAAAAAGTTGAATGGCTTTCCCTAGGTTATACAGCTGGTAAATTACAAGTGAAGGACTCATACCCAGATGCCATTTCAATTTATTCCACTGTGTTCATTGTGTCTTCCCAAAAAAAGATCATAAGGACCTTGAGGATCCAGAGCTTGGCGCTAGGCACACAGTAGGTAAGTAATGAGCTATGTTAAAGTTTGTTGCAAAAAGAACATAGGAACCATAATTAGTAATGCAGTTTACTACTGCATTTTCTTTACCACAAACTACAGAAAAATGAAGGATAATTATTTCTCACACTGGGATTTGCTTAGGAGTACTTATGAGCTAGGTTAATGTGAGTTTATTTCTGTGTTGGCCTGAAATGGAGATTTTAGTCCCAGATTTTTTCTGCCACCAGGCTGACCTATTACAATTTCTTTGTGTAGTTCTTCCAGACAAGATCATGAATAGATTATAACTCAGCAAGAATACTCAGCAAGACTATTTCCTTTGCCAGTCTGTATCCTGGCTCTAAGAAACTTTCTCCATTTTAAACATTTAAAAGCTGCCTTCAGTCTGAAAATAGTTTTGCATCTAATAAAAGAAGATTCAAGGAGTCAAAGGAAAGGAAATGTACAGAATGATTTTTTATTCAACTTACATATCCTGGAGAAACTATGATGGGCATAAGTGAAAAATGCATCGGTAGACCTAACATGATATGCTGCTTGAAAGTAGGAAGCTTCCAAACTGATATTTTGGCATGTAAATATGTCAAAGACAATATTCAAAACCTTGACGTAGAAAAATCCAAATTAATGTTTACCATGCCATATTATATTTCTATTTATTTCTCTAGACATTTCTCAATTATATGCTAATCTTGTTGGAGCAGCATTTGGGAGTTTTGTTGGCCATGTGGCCCAATCAAGTATGGTCTAAAGTCAGACTCCTCTGAATCTAAACCAACAACGTGAAATTTCAATTGCACTGCTAATAGATCAGAGTCAGTAATTAGGCAGTTTTGAAGGCTGTGAGGGAAAATATTAAGAAAAATCTTTTCCTGCTTTGATTCAGGGATGCTATTTACAAACTCAAATGAAAGAGCAAAAATTGGAAACTTACCAGTTTCGAGGCTTTGAGTGACCAAATCACTAGGGCTTCATACAGGGCTTAAAGGCATAAATGCAAAAGTTGACCATAAACAAATATGATCTAAAGATGCATTTTCTGTTATTGCCTAGACTGGATACAGTGCAACTCCCCCTTACACACACGTTTATACACACGCTACATTTCTACATTTAGATGTCACAAAATAGCAGAATTAAAAGTTCCTTATCCTTTTAGTAGCAAATAACCCTTTATCAAAAATACAATCTGCCCCTAGATATTTTTCAAATCAAACAGACTACATGGAAAAAGCTACTCAAAATAGTCTTATTTAATAGGAGAAAACACCACTGGAAACATTCTGTGCCCAATGATTAGATAATGCCTGTATAAATTATGGTGTATGAATAATAGAAAACCATGGTGAAAAATAAAAACTAGAAGAATATTAAGAAATATGGAAATAAGAAAGGAAGAAAAGAGAAAAGTAAAAGCTCCTGTGCTTATCAGGAATGGAACTGGATCCATGAATGGTGCTATACTACCAGCCCAGGAGAGAAAGGGAGACCTAATCTCAAAAAACAAACAAATAAACAAAAAACCTATATTATTTTATTTTCCAAATAAAATTTCAATAGTAGCATTTTGAAGGTCTTAGATATTTACTTTAGATTTTGTTTGCTAATCTATACCTAATTACTAAGCTTTTAATATTATAAAATCAAAATAAAAGAAATAGATAATCATTCTCAGCCAAATGAAGCCAAGGACAGATTTAAGATTACCATTGAAAGAATCCATCCACTGGGCAAGGAGTTTGGACCTAAGGTTTCTTTCAACTCTATGATTCTATGATTTTAAGAGAGAAGCCCAACCTTACAAGTAAGAATTCATATACTATAGTTACCATACACGGATACTAAAAGTATAACTTTTTTCCCTTTATAATATTTAGTGATGTATTTTGTTTTTACATCACAGTCATTTCCATATACATTCCTTTCCTTTTCCTTAGCTCAGTGATTCCCAAAGTGGGCACCATCACCCCCTGGTGGGTGTTATTGTGATCCAGCGGGGAAGTGATGGCCACAGATGCATTTATCTTTCCTATTAATTGCTATTAAAATTTAAAAAAAAATAATTTGCATGGGGCTAAGTAATATTTTTTCTGGAAAGGGGGCAGTAGGCCAAAAAAGTTTGGGAATCACTGCCTTAGCTCCTATTCCAAAGCCTTCTCATCTGATAAAGAAAAAGTTAAGAAAAACCAAGCAACAGTTACCACAACTCAAGTTGCAACATTTTCGAGGCAGTGATTAGTGGCAGAGAAATATGGATATTAAGGAGCCTTGAAGGCCAGAATGAAGATTTGAGACAATTAGCCTAAAGACTCTACTTAATCTTCTTTTATAGATTTTGTCAAACTTCCAAGTGATTTATACCCAAATTTATATTGGATATAAATATACCCATATGTTATAAATATATAAATTATATTTATACACAAAGAGCAATTTTATGAAGGATAAAGAGCAATCTCAATTGACAAAAGCAAAATAACAATAACAAAACACAATTTAGAAGATTGAATCATTTGAGCCTTTGGGAATTATTAAGGATAGTTTTACACAGACACATTAGACAGAAAGTAAGTAATTATTACAACTTAGAATCTAATCTATCAACAAGCATTTATCAAAGGTTAACACAAAGGCGCACCTAGGTGGCACAATGGACAAAATACCAGACCTGGAGACTGAAAGATTCACCTTCATGAATTCTAATTTGGCCTCAGGTACTTCCTAGCTGTGTGACCCTAGGTAAGTCACTTAACCCTGTTTGCCTCTGTTCCTCTTCTATAAAATGAGCTGGAGAAGGAAATAGCAAACATCTCCACTATCCTTGCCAAGAAAACCCTAAATGGGGTCATGAAGAGTCACACACAACTGAAATGAGTGAACAATAACAAGACACTAACTCAATTCATGCCAAGGAAAAGTGTTTTGGATTTTTTTAACAGTTATAAACAATAACTATACATCAAAAAACACTGGCATTTTTGTTCCCAGTGAAATAACATTTTTAGGAGAAAAAAGCAAAGATTCATTTTCCTTCCATTCCAACATTTTGCCAAGACTTCTATAAGCAGGCCGCCTACATTTGTAGGGAATTGTCTCCCAGACAAAGAGTTGCACTTTCTCAGAATGCAAACACAGTAACAGTGTGTGACTCCATTGTAAACCAATTATGCAGCTGTAAAATATGAACCTGCAAACAAAGAGCTTAGCTCCAGTAGGCTCACACTGACCCCTTACATCAGCCTTCTATAGTGTCAGCTCTTCCACTCTGGGTTTGGTTTCTAAAAGAAGCGTCTTCTAAGGAGGACTAATTATACTGGAGCTGCATTCCAGTCCTAGATTCCATGAATCTATTTAATGTACTAATGTACAAAAATGTGGTCCCTGCCTTAAGGAGTTAATAGTCTAGGAGGGAAAATAAACCATCAACAGACAAAAAGTATGAGTCTGAGAACAATACCCATAAAAATGAAAGAGACCCAGCAAGAATATAGACAGTAAGGATTACGACTTCATAGGAAGGAGGAATCACCAGAGGAATGGATTTGTACTGGGCTTTGAACAATGAATAGAACCTTGCTGGATGGAAAAGATGAGGAGGGAGAATGAATATTACAAGAAAGAATCTAGAAGAAGAAAAAAATTGCCTTAGAGAACTAAATACAAATATCCAAAAATAAATGTAAAAGTATGAGTAAAAATTAAAATTATGTAAAGATCCTACATAAGGAGGCAAATTTGACCACAAAGAGTATAAATTATTCCAAAACTGCAAAAGAAATTAAAGGAATAGTGGGGTAGCATATAATATATTAAAGATATACACATTGAAAGAAATATAGGAAGAAGAGTGGGGAATATATGGGAGTTAATATAAGTTGGTATATGGGAGAGAGTAATTGGGTGAGGATGAGTGGGAGGAAGAAAGAAAAGTGACAGTGGCATTGGTGCATATACTACCGACCACGTTCCTCTTCAGGAGGAAGAGAGAATGATTTCATTAAATAGATCACAAGCCTGACATAGAAGCACTCTATGGTAGCAAACATCTGCTGAAACTGTGTCTAGTCAAAATGAGAAAGATTAACAATTTCTTGGTTTACTCTAACAATAATTCTGTCCTTCAAAAAGCGGAAGAAGTGACGAGAAGAACTGCCTTTCTGGCTCTGATGCTTCTCGACAAAGAAGAACTGAAGTAGAAATGGTCAGACCTTTGGATCAAAGAAGCTACCCATCTCAATATTTGTGATGTAGAAGAAAAATATGGCATTGTCTAACATTCACCCTTCATTAGAGCAGAGCAGATTTTTAAGAAAGAATTGGTAGGATTTTATGGCCTAAAATTTTGGAAAGTCAGCCCAAGAGAAATGGCAAACTTTCAAGGATATTCTATAGAAATGTTTCTCCTGGTTCTACTCATTTCATTCTTCATTAGTTTATGTCTTCAAAATTGTTTACTTTTATGATATTCGTGGTATGATATGAATTTTCCTTCTGATTCTGCTCACTTCACTCTGCATCAGTTTATGTAAGTCTTTCCAAGTTCCTCTGAAATCATATATTTCCTCATTTCTTATTGCACAATAGTGCTCCATCACATTCACATACTACAACTTATTTAATCCATTCCTCATTTGAGAATCCCTTTAGTTTCCTTTTTTTTATTTTGCTACCACAAAAAAGCCACTAAAAATATTTTTATGACAATAGGACCTTCACCTATGTCTTTGATCAGCAATGTGATATAAGTGGGTGATAGGTCAAGCACTTTGGGGGTATAATTCCAAATTGCTTTCCAGAATGATTGTATCCAAGCATAGATCCACCAACAGTACATCAATGTACCTGCTTTTCCTAGAGCCCAACACTTATTTTTTTTTCTTTTCTTCATCTTTGATAATCTAATGATTGTGAAGTGAAATATCAAAGTCATTTTAATTTGCATTTCTCTAATTAGAATTTTTAGAGCATTTTTTTCATATAGTTAAAGGCAGTTGACTTTCTTTTCTAAAGAACCTAAACCAGACCAGTGATGGGCAAACTACCTCCCACAGGCCAGATGTGGCACCCTGAAATGTTCTATCCAGCTGGGCAACATTATTCCTAATCTGACAAATACAACGAGTAGGATAGAAACAGACTGACAGATGAGCATTTCCTTTCCTTTGGTTCCCTCTTTTAAAAGTTTGCCCATCACTGCTCTAGACCATTTATCTATTGGGGAATGACTCTCATTTTTATATATTTTAATGAGTTCTTTCTATTTCTTAGAAATGATACCTTTTCCAAAATACTTGCTACAAAGCTTTTTCCCAGTTTAATCTTAGTTTTAATCATAGTTTTATGGATGTCTTTGAAAAAAAACTTCAAAATTTAAAACTAAAATTAAAATTTAATTTAAGTTAATTTTTAAAATTTTATTTCAGGGGGCAGCTGAGTAGCTCAGGGGTTTGAGAGCCAGGCCTAGAGACGGGAGGTCCTAGGTTCAAATCTGGCCTCAGACCCTTCTCAGCTGTGTGACCCTGGGCAAGTCACTTGACCCCCATTGCCTACCCTTACCACTCTTCTGCCTTGGAGCCAATACACAGTATTGACTCCAAGACGGAAGGTAAGGGTTTAAAAAAAAAAA
>NC_058133.1:457313673-457489767 GCF_016433145.1 Gracilinanus agilis
TTTTTTTATTTTGCTACCACAAAAAAGCCACTAAAAATATTTTTATGACAATAGGACCTTCACCTATGTCTTTGATCAGCAATGTGATATAAGTGGGTGATAGGTCAAGCACTTTGGGGGTATAATTCCAAATTGCTTTCCAGAATGATTGTATCCAAGCATAGATCCACCAACAGTACATCAATGTACCTGCTTTTCCTAGAGCCCAACACTTATTTTTTTTTCTTTTCTTCATCTTTGATAATCTAATGATTGTGAAGTGAAATATCAAAGTCATTTTAATTTGCATTTCTCTAATTAGAATTTTTAGAGCATTTTTTTCATATAGTTAAAGGCAGTTGACTTTCTTTTCTAAAGAACCTAAACCAGACCAGTGATGGGCAAACTACCTCCCACAGGCCAGATGTGGCACCCTGAAATGTTCTATCCAGCTGGGCAACATTATTCCTAATCTGACAAATACAACGAGTAGGATAGAAACAGACTGACAGATGAGCATTTCCTTTCCTTTGGTTCCCTCTTTTAAAAGTTTGCCCATCACTGCTCTAGACCATTTATCTATTGGGGAATGACTCTCATTTTTATATATTTTAATGAGTTCTTTCTATTTCTTAGAAATGATACCTTTTCCAAAATACTTGCTACAAAGCTTTTTCCCAGTTTAATCTTAGTTTTAATCATAGTTTTATGGATGTCTTTGAAAAAAAACTTCAAAATTTAAAACTAAAATTAAAATTTAATTTAAGTTAATTTTTAAAATTTTATTTCATTTTATTTTTAAACTACATTTAATTTATTATATTATATATTATTATATATGCTACTATTTAATTAAATTTTAATTTAAAATTAAAATAAAATTTTAAAAATTTAAAAATTTTATGTAATTAGCCATTTTCTCTTCTGTGATACTCTATCACTTGTTTGACCATAAACTCTTCTCCTATACATATACCTAATAGGTAATTTTTTCCACATTTCTCTAATTTGTTTATGATGTAACCATTCATATTTAGGTCACATATGCATTCGGAGCCTATCATGGTATATGGAGAGAGGTATTAGTCTGTATCTAATTTCTTTCATTTCAACATTCAGTTGAATTTCTATCATTTAATGTTCGAATAAAATGCTACTTCCTTCAGAAAGTTATCCCTGTCAGTTGCTAATGTCCCTTTCCCTGAGATCTTTTGCTTTGCCACCCTTGACCAGATTTATAATTTTCTTAAAATGTCTTTTTGGAAGGGACATTCAGACTTGTGATTTCATCATTATGGGGATCTCTCAGTGAAGGTTGTAACTGGTCTCTATCAAATTATTTTCGAGATTTACCAGAAGCACAAAGAAGCCATAGTATTTTCCCATTGTCACAGAGCTAATAGGCATCAAAGGAAGAAACTGAACACATTGCAGATCTCCTTGACTCCAAAAGCAGCCCTCTCTCCACTATGCCGCCATACCATGTATTATAGCTATCTCTGCTGGAGTCATATATCCAAACCAGACTGCAAGCTCCATGAAGGCAGAGACCAAGTCTTATCTAAATTATGTATCTACATCCCTGCCATCTACAGTGTTCAGCACTAATGGGCACTCATAAATGTTGTCTGTATTGAACTGTAGTTTTGAGAAATATAATAAAGGATCACACAGCTAATTATTGACACTAACTAGAATGTTAAGACTAGAGCCTATGTTTGTTGATTCCTAGCCTAAATCTATACCACCATGACCTATATTATTCCATAAAAGCAAACTTAAACACAAATTGTAGATGTTCATATACCTCTTCCCAAGATATCTACATGCATTTTTTTACTATTTAAAACAGCACAGATTTCCTCTTTTAACCAGCAAGCAATTGCTTGTTTGCCCCTTTTCTAAAGATACTGTAGTTATTTTGAAAAAAATAATGGATGGCTTATAGGTCACTTTTTCATATAAAACAAGTTTATTCTAGTCAACAAAATCATAGCATCACAGAATTTTGGTTCCCAGGGACCTTCAGAAGTCATCTAGTCTAATCCATTTGCAATAGACAATTTCTTCCATCACATCACCTGCTTGCTTTCAAATCCACCGCCTGGGCTGCTGCTACCTTTGTGACACTGGATAAGTCATTCCCCCTCTCAGAAATCTACATTTTATTATCTATGAGATCAGAGAGTTCTGAGACTCAATGATTTCTCAGGGCCCTTCTGGTTTCAAAAGCCTGCATCTCTTGGTATTAACTTCTTAGCACATGAGTAATTTAAATAGCCTTTTCTTCCCTTCCCTTTTTTTTCCTTTCCCTTCTCTCACTCCGGCAACTTCTATGATTTCTTTCCAGAACAATGCTCAGCTCTAAGCTTTCATTCCAGCAGCTACTATTCAAAGCAGAGCTCAGGGATAAAAGCAGACCAAAGCCAGGGCAGCAGATCCCAGTAAATCCCTTCAGTGGTTAAGGATCATTTAATGGTTTAAAAGCTGGAGAAAATGAAGAGGTTAAAGTGCATTGTTATCGACAGGAAATAGGTGTATAAAGCTTGCACCAGAAGCCCTCAACAGGGTGCCACATTACCCAGGGATGGCCATATGCGTCTTCTATGTTAATACTCTCTAAAGAAGTGAGAAGCAAGAGCACTTATGACAACATGAGAAAACAACTGTATTATATAATTAGGCCTTTCATTTACGTATTTCTAAAGGCAACCTTTTTATCATTAGTAGCGGTAGTAATAGTAGAAATAATCATTCTATCTGAAACATTCTACATTCAAAATAACTAGCACCATTAACGATATTAATGAATAATAATAACTACCTTTCTATTCAACTTTACAGTCTACAAAGTACCAGATTCATATAATCTCTTTATCTTTTAGCCCTTACCCTTTTTCCAAATGAATGAAGAAAAGGCGAGTTGGTGGGTATTCCAGTGAGAGAAAAGAGAGGACTGAAATGGACATCCTGTAGACCGTGTTAGGCAGATAATAGCAAGTGTACAAGATTAAAAAAAAAAAAAAAAACTCCAAAGAGGCAGCAGCCTTGGGCACGGGGCACCAGGAATCATCCGCAGGAGGCTTTTCTCAGTTTCTGCCCAACCCCCCAGGGGCTAGAGCCTTCTTCTCTGAGATTATATTCCATGGACATTATCTCTAACTTTAATGTAGCTATTTATTTATCTCTCCCATTCAAATGTAAGCTCCTTAAGAGCAAGGGCTATTTTCCCCCCTTTTTTGGCAGCCTTAGATCTTAATACAGAGCCTAATAGATGCATAGTGAATGTTTAATAAATATGTCCATTTCACAGATGAGCAAACTGAGGCATGGCCAAAGTCAAACAGCTACTAATTGGCTCAACTAAGCCTCAAACTCAAATGCTCTCCTGATTTCAAACTAGGGACACTTTTCTGTCATATCATGCTGTCAATACTATCACTTTACTCTCATCCATCAAAATGAATAAGTGTGGTAGGATGTAAACACTTTCCAAACAAGTCTGTTTTTATCCTTTTTTTCTTTTTGTCTTTGTATCCCTTGCAACTAACATAGAGAAGGAGCTTAATAGCTGCCTCTTGCCTAATTGGTCACTTAAACTGCATACATACGAACAGTGAGATTTGATTTCACATGTTGCCAATATTATTTCTTGGACTGTAACAAATTCTGGATTAATGCTAAGAGTTCTTCTTCATGAGGATTAATATTTGCATGTTCTGTCTGCTCGAGTTACATTATACAAGGTGAAATCCATTAGTTTATTCATAGCTTCTTCTCACTGACTTAAAACATAATAATTTGCAGGTGGTTGTCTGTACTATTTCTCATTGGTCAGAATTCTATTTTAATAAAAAAAAAGAAGAAGAAGAAGAATTCTTTTAGAAGCCAGCTAGGCAGCAGGCGGGAAAGATTCCTGGACTGGAAATCAAGAAGACGAGTTCAAATTCTGCTTCAGACACTTATTAGCTGTGTGACCCCAAACAAGGCACTTTCCCACTCAGCCTCAGTTTCCTCATCTTAAACCTTTTATCACACAGACTTGTTTTGAAGAACAAATGAGACAGCATATTATAGCACACTGCAAACCTTAAAATTCATATTTTGTCATTGTTGTTATTACTCCTCTCAGATCCTATTATGATGCTTGATTGTGGTATGGAAATGGTCCACCCATACTAGGGACAATTTTTTTTTTGCCTTTCTTTGTATCTCTGGCCCTTAGTACAAGCCTGGCACAAAGTCTGCACTTAAATGTTTGTTGACCAAATAAGAACCAGTCACAATACCTTTAGAGGGGTACATCACCAGGTCAGCTATAAGGTGGTAAATTTTTCAACACGGTGACTGGTGAGATTCACCTACTAAATTATGGAGAACTTGCTGACTGTATCAATGGAAGAAGGACCTAAGTTGACAAATTACAGAACCTTGATAATGATTTTAGGACTTTGGGGCCAGATCCATAACGCCATTAGAAGAGAATCTTGGGTACTGAAATTCCCTAAGCTAAAACTTTTCGTCAATTCTCTTAGATGTCTGGGGTGATGGTTGTTGTTGTTGCTGCTGTTGTTGTGATTGTAGGTGTCCTTCAGGCATTTTTCAGTCATGCCCAACCATTCCTGACTTCATTTTGGGATTTTCTTGGCAAAGATACTGAAATGGTTAGCCATTTCCTTCTCCAGCTCATTTTTTCAGATTAGGAAACTGAGACAAACAGTGTAAAGGGACTTACCCAGGGTCCCTCAGGTAGTAAGTGTCTGAGGCCAGATTTAAACTCGAGAAGATGAGTCCTTTATTCACTTTACCCACTGTGTCACCTAGCTGTCCCTATACCTGGGGAACTAAGACGTTAAGTTGCCAGTGATCACACAGTTTGTATGTGTTGATCTAGGCTTTAAATGAGCTAGTGATCCCAAGAGGCAAAAGCAAGAAGGAAGTAGATAGCAGGCAAGGGGGAATAGGTAATCAAGATAATTCTCTAATTAATAAGCATCTATTCTTTCACAGAATATTAGAGCTAGGAAGACTCTCAGAGATCATCTAGCCCAATTTTCTAATTTTTTCAGATGAGGAAAACAAGTCCTGGAGAGATAAAGCAATTTACTCTGCTCATCTAGTCAGTTAGGGATAAAACTAGGATGAGAGCCCAAGGCTTCTGACTCCCCATCTAGGCTTCTATCCTTACCCCACATAGACTTGTCAGTGTAGCTGATCTGATTTCTGACAGTTGCAACAACTTCTGATAAACTAGTAACATCTACAGCAAAAACAAAGCTAAGAAGGTCATAAAATCATGTCAGAAGAAGAAAGAGTAACAATCCTATGATGTTTATCCCCTCCTCTGACAGTAAGCAGAGATCAGATTTGTAATTTTTCCAATAGAAAGTCTGAGTCATACCCTTTTACAGATTCAGATGTAAATGGCTCATGTAATTTAAGTCATGGAAAGGCTCACATTTACCTTCAGTTTACTTCCTTTAGGATGGGTGCAGAAATGAGTTGGTTTTATATTTTTAGTACTGTCGTTGTCATAATCAAACTACAAAAGCTAATAGAAGTTTCACATGAAAGAGGGATTAGACTTTTCTGCTCATTCCCAGAGGACAGATCTAGGAGCAATAGTCAGAAAAGTGGAAGATTTCTGCTTGATGAAAAGGAAAGCTTCCTAACAAAGAGAATCTATCAAAAATTGGCCTGCCCTGTCTCAAGAGGTGGTATTAGATTGTAAACTTCTCAAGGGCAAGGACTGTCTTTTGCCTCTTTTTGTATCCCAATGCTTAGCACAATGCCTAGCTCATAGAAGGAAACTAATACATGATTAGGGGAAGCACAGTGGATAAAGTCTTAAGCCAGCGAGAATCATCTTCCTAAGTTCAAATCTAGCCTGAAACATTTACTGTGTGACCCTGGGCAAGGCACAACTCTATTTGTCTCAGTTACCTCATCTTTAAATGACCTAGAGAAGGAAATGGCAAACCACTCCAATATTTTTGCCAAGAAAACCCCAAATGGGGTCATGAAAGACTTGGACATGACTGAACAATAATTATAACATACATATAGAATGGCAATACTTTCCATTTACAATCTGTGTCTTAATAACCCCACTATAGAATTGTAAAGATAGTTCACATGCCCATTATCACTTATACCCGGGATGATGAACCTTTTAGAAATTGCGTGCCTAAACTTCAACACTCACAGTGCATGTGAGCCCCCCACCTTACCCCAGACAGGGGAGGGAGGAAGTGCTCCCATTGGGCTTCAAGGGAAGAGAGGTGGGTGATGTGAGAAATTTCCTCAGGCAGACGGGGAAGGGAGCAGCCCCTCTGGCCCGTATGCCATAGGTTTGCCAACACAGATTTATACTAGCCCCAATGCCTAGCACAATACCTGACACATAGTAAAATCTTAATAAATGATGCTTGATTGGTTGAAGGAAGGAGAGACAGTGTGGTACTCCGAGGAATGAACACATTCTCTCAAGCTCAAGAATTTGGCTTCAAAGCTTGCCTCTGATGGCTGACTACCTGTATGTCATTAGCCAAGGCATTAATTCTTGCTCAGTTTCCTCATCTAAAAAATAAAGGGATTAGACTAGATTATCCTTAAGAACCCATCCATCTCTCAATCAATCATCAGATATTAACATCTCAAACAAATAGCCATTTCTGAAAATGCTTTTCCCTCTTTCAGTCAATTTTGTTTTATTTCAGATAAAGAAAAAATCTAGGTAGCTATTGATTTTGGTTTACTAAAATGTCCTGAGGCCATATTGCTCTCTCATCAGCAGCTGCTTCTAAGACTTGAATTTGTTTATGCATTTATAAGCAAGTAAGCTTAAAGTGCTTTAAGAAACAGCAATCTCCCCTAAGTTCCCAGGAGTCCTGCTGGGGGGTGGGTTTAAAGTAATATGGTCATGAGCGGAAAGCAAAAAGAGAGACAGAGGGCTTGCATAGCCTATAAGACTGATAATCAGTTCTCTAAGTCATTAAGCATGTCCTGAATGAACTAAACTTTAACCAAAAAAAGAGAGAGAGATAAATTCAGAAACCTGACCTAATTAAAATAAATGGTTCAATACAATAATTTCATTGTTCAGAATATATCATTGTGCAAAAGGTAGAAAAAAAGGAAGCTATCTGCAATAAAAGATAATTATAGCAACATTACCTGTAAGTGCAAAAAGTTGGAAGCAATCTAAATACCCAACAATAGGAAACTAGTTAAATAAATTAGAAAATTAGTGTAAAAGAATACTACAGTGCACATAAGATCGGTAAGTATGAGGAAGAAAAAGATATCTGGAAAAACTTTTATGAAATAATGTAAAGCAAGAAAGGAAAGAAGTGAGGGGTAGGAAGCAGAACCAGAAAAACAGAGTAACTTTGATCATGTAAGTGAAAAAGAGAAAGGGAATTGATGCAGAAACAAAGGAACGTCACCGGAAACCTAGAAAGACTAAAACAAATCAAGACATTTTACAAGCTGGAAATACTCATTTGTGAAGCATTTATGAAGCACCTTCTATGCACTAGGCATTTTCCCAAGGCCTTGAGAATCACGGTATTGTAGATTTAGACTTCAAAATGACATGAGAGGTCATTGAATCAGGTCACCTCTTTTACCAAAGAACTAACCATGGGATAAAGCCAGTAAATGCCAGGCCGGAAGTCAGGAAGACCTGGGTTCAAATCTGACCTCAGATACTTCTCAGCTATGTGATCCTGGGCAAGTTACACCCCATTTGCCTATCCCAGTGTCGGGGAATATGTGGCATTCATGTAGAACCAGCACTTGGGGAGATGCTCCCTTCCCCCTCTTCCCAGCACCTGAGGACATTTTTGCATCTCCCCCCTCCCACTCTATCCAGCTGCCCAAAGCTAGTACTTCCTCCTTCCACTCTCTGAGGTAATTCAAGGGGCTCACAGGCAGCTTGAAGTTGCAGTTTGGACACCCAAACTTGAACACTTTTTGCCAACACTGGCCTATCCCTTGCCCTTCTATCTTAGAATTGTTACTGAGACAGAAAGGAAGGGTTTAAAAAACCAATTTGCCAATAAGCATACCAATAACAATCAAGAACAAAATTTGAACCAAGGGGTCCTTCTAGTCCAAACTCTTTCTTCTTTAATATATTGCCTCAAAGATACTTTAATATGAACAGAGAGAGAGAACACAAGTCTAATAGGTTGGACTGGCATTACACAACACACAGAGGTAGAAAGAAATCCAGCCTTAAGGCAGGAAGACCTGAGTTCAAGCTTCTGACTCACAGTGGACAAGTGACCCTGAATGAGTCACTGATCATCTCAGTGCTCTATAAAACTCTAGAAAACTTGAAAGAACAACTTGTAGAGAAGGTTCAGACATACATCGATAAAAAGAATTTTCTCATCTGGTGTTCCCTCTACACCAAAAAAAAACAAAGGTCATATTTCTATCCCCTAAGTAGTGGACTCAGCTTTGATTTCCTCACAGTATCATCAATTTCACTCTTATGATCATGCCACTGACAATTCTTATAATGTCACCATAAAACCAGTGACAGGAATGGGCACCCCTTAGAGAGTTTGGTCTCCAGGTACTCTATTTCTTCTGATATGCCAGCAAGATCTGACGATACTCAAGCCAAATCCAATGCCAATATTGGGAGCAGTGGATGGTAATGTTGCAACCTTGAGAAAGGGAAAATTGGCATTAGCAACGGGTTCCTTTGTCCCTCCCCCCCCCCCCCAGCACCACCAAGAAAAAACCTATCTTTACAAAGAATGTCATCTATCAATGCCTACCAAGGGAAATCCAAAGAATTAAGGCTTTCTAGAGGGAGAGAAGGAAATCTTAGCTTACCATCTGGATGCCAGATAGGAGAATCATTAATAACAAGAGCTTATATTTACATATCACTTTGAGATTCACTGGGCACTTCCTAGAGGTTGTACTTTATGGAGGTAAATTCATTGGATCCTCACAAAAACCCTATGAAGCAGGTAATGCAACTTCTTTCTATTTTACAATAAAAGGAAAGTGATATTTGGGGAGTTTCGGGGATTTTTCCAAGGTTGCACATTATAAAATGGTAGCGAAGTTTTTTGATTCTAAGTCAAGAGATCTTTCCACTACAGCAAACTCCCTCTGAATCACAAAATTTTAGACTAAGAAGGGACTACGATATCTATCTACCCTAATCCATACACGAACCAGAATCCCCAGCACAAAGTACCTGACCAGTGGTCTTCCAGCTTGTGCTCAAAGACCTCCAGGAAGGTGGAGCCCCACAGCCTCTAGAGACAGCTCCATTCCATTTCTGGTCACCTTTACAGGGAATCAAGTCTAAATTGGCCTCTTTGTAACTTTCATTCATAACTCTTAATTTCTTTCCGTTGGGGCCAAATAGGAGGTCTAGAAAACACTATCTATAATCAAATGAGATGAAGTATCAAGTGCCTGCAAATTTCAAAAGGTGTATAACTTACCAGATAAGTCCCAGAGAGTAACCTGGGGCAAAAAAGAAGTTAAATGACTTCCAGAATTACCTTGTGATTTGATCCTGGGTCTTACTGACTGTAAGACCAGTACTTTACCTAGAGTGCCTTTATTGGTAAACCAAAGAGTACTTTAAAAAAAAAAAACTATTCAATAATCATTTACTGGGACAGCTAGGAGACTCAGTGGATAGAGAGCCAGACCTGGAGACGGGAGGACCTGAGTTCAAATATGGCCTCAGACACTTCCTAGCTGTGTGACCCAGAGAGAGTCAATTAAACTGAATTGCCTAGTCCTTTACTTCTCTTCTGCCTTGGAACCTATACTTATTATATTATCTATTCTAAGACAGAAGGTAAGGGTTTAAGAAAGTAATCATTTACTAAGCACTTTCAATGTGCTAGAACCTATTCTAGACACTGGTAATAAGCCTAGGGGCTTACATTCCACATAACATATAGAGATAATTAAATACAAAATAATTTGAGGAGGGAGAAAGAGAACAAGTAGGAGATTCAGGACATATTCCTGAGGAAGGTGGCCCAAATCTAGGCCTTGAATGAAGGGAAGGGGTAAATATAAGGCGGTGTCTTTCAAACATGAGAGACCAACATTGTTTACATAGGTGAGGAAGTAGAAGGCTACCAGGTTTCAAAATCTCATCTCCCATGCTTACTACTTGTGTGACCTTGGACAATTCCGTTTCTCAGTATCTTCGTCTATATATTGAGGGGGTGGGGCTAACTGACCTCTGAGGGATCTCAGAACCTTGAGAAAATAATAGTAATATTCCTCTGGGGACCTAATTTTGGAGTGGAAGTTAGAGAAGTTACCCAGGGAGAAAACTAAAATAAGATATTTGATATAGAGTTGTAAGGGACCTTAGAGGTCTTCTAGTTCAATCTTTCATTTTATAGATAAGGAAACTTGGGTCCCAATCCCAGAGAAGTGTGATGCTTCACCTAAGATGGCAGAAGTTGGCCAAGTCAATATTCAAATCTGGGTTCTTGGATTTAAAATCCAGTGATCTTTCCCTAAACTACAGACCCTATAGAGTCACAACTATCTTCCCTGAGGGAAATAGAGATAGACATAGAAGAATTCCTTGAACAGCACCTGCAAAAAATGCATATCCCATAATGGAGACTGACACCAGTGTCAAACTGATGGGATAAAGCCAGGGAATCACCTGAGCTTTCTATTCTGTTTCCTGATTTAGATTAAAAAAAAAAAAAAAAGGCTGGAAGGACTTTTAATTTCCTTTACTAATTTGAAATTGATGGTGGGCATTAAGAATATACTTTAACTCATTTCTCTCCCATACTTAAGTAGAACATTAATAACTTGCTTTCTCAGGCCAAATCAAAATGATCTCCTAGCACTGTACCATCTGACATCCCACTCAAATTACTTTCCTGTTTCAGAACAGCTGTGTATGTTCTATTCTACCTAAGTGCTCCAGGATTTAAGGCCTCAGTAAATCCATGAAGGCAGGGACTGTCTTGATGCTTGTATCTGTATCTCTAGCACTTAGCACAAATCCAGGCATATACTAAGTGCTTAATAAAGATGCTATCTGGCTCTTAATCTGGATGCTTAATGAGTAATGAAAGCAAAAGGAAGGGTGTAATAGAGGTCCCCTTTAATTATCTGACACAAATGAAACCAAGTTATTTCAGCGTTTCCTTAGGAGTATTTGCTACTCCAACGTGTTAGTCAGACACCCAGCTCCCTGGCTTCAAACCCAGTGTTCCCCACCCCTAGCCTCTTTCCCTATTCCTCCCCTACTATTTACCCTACCCCCATGCAAAAGCAAACCATCAGAAAGTGCTATCATATTCACATATAAGCCCAATCACCCATTCAACATTTATTATATGCCAAGCACTGAACTAGGCGCTGGGGTTACAAAACAAAATGAAATGGGCCCTGCTCTCAAGGTACATATACTCTAATCAGGAGAAACAAAATGTGCACATATAAGCATTTAAATAGTAGTTAGGTAACACAGTGAATAGATAAGCTGCAGGACCTGAAGTCAGGATGACTTCCAAAGGGCAATTCTGGCCTCAGACACTTACACGCTACCTGACTCTGAGCAAGTCACTTAACTCTATTTTCCTCAGTTTCCTCATCTATAAAATGAAAACACACTGGAAAAGGAAGTGACTGAGCAAGTAAGTCACTTAACTCTGTTTTCCTCAGTTTCCTCATCTATAAAATGAAAACACACTGGAGAAGGAAGTGGCTCAGGACAAGTCACTTAACTCTGTTTTCCTCAGTTTCCTCATCTGTGAAAAGAAAAAAACAATGGAGAAGGAAGGAAGTGGCAAACCACTCTGGTATCTTTGCCATGAAAACCCCAAATGAGGTCACAAAGAGTCAGACACAACTGAAAGAACAAAACACCAAAGGATCTGGCAGACACAGGAAATTTCCAGAAAAGGAAACTGCCTTTATCAGTGTAAGTTGGCAGCTTCTCTGCAAATATCTTAAAGACTCAAGATCATATGGCCTGCAAATGTCAGAGGTGGGACTTGAATACAGGCCTTCCTAGTGCCAAGATTAGCTCTCCATACATTAGGCAATGCTGCCTCTGACATATAAGAATATGCAAAATATATAAAAGGTAATTTTGAAAGAAGGGATGCTTAGCAGACAGGGGACTACGAAGGGTTTCAGTGGGAGGTTCCATTTGACCTAAGGTTAGATTTAGAGTTGGAAGTGCCCATAGAGGTCTTCAAGTCCAACTGTAACCAGGCTGTAGAGCAAGTCGTGTCTAACTCACTGTATACTTCTCCATGGAAGTTATAAGACGAGACTACTGGAGTTCATGCATGGACTACTTAATAAGAATAACGACCCACATTTCCAGAGTTCTTTAAGGTTTAGAAAGCTTCCCTCACTGCAAATGTCTCCCATTTTATAGATGAGAAAAGTGAGCCTCTGAGAGGTGATTTACTCAAAGTAACAAATTTAGTGAATGTCAGAGCCAGGAATCAGACCTCAGTGTCCCAGCTCCCAAAGCCAACACTCTTTCAAAAAAGAAAGGAAAAAATAGTTTTATACTTCCAAAGAGCACTGTTTGATCCTGGCATAAGTCCCAAGGGAAAGAAAAGGACTCAGGATCCTTTAATCTCTTAAGAATGTTTCTCTTCACCATGATATCCTTGGACTACTTGGCTCAGGATCCTAAGACAGATCATAGTAAGCACTGAATAAATGCTTGTTAATTTGACTTGGTCATAGAACGTTGGGGGCCAGTATTGCTGGCTTAGCCATGCTAGCTGAGGCATCTGTTCTTTCTTCAAGTCTTTTTCAAGTCTCATTTTCATTATTCTTATCAAATTCAGTCCCATTCTTATTCTCATGAAAGCAAAGAAAGAGCCCTGTAGAAGAGGTTATTGGCCTGCCACTTCTCAGAAGGAAATTAGAAAGTATTTAATCTAATAATGAAACTTTAGTAGAGCTTTCAAGAAAGCCATCAGATCGAGGCTTACAATTTTCATTTCACTGGATAATTTGAAATTGATGAGAGTTATTAGAGAAAATACCTGAAACTTCCTCTTTTATTCCCATTCACATGGTCTTTCATTTTCCATTATCTATAGATCGGTCTTTTTGAAATACCCAATTGCCTCCATGAAGGCCCCACTATGGGATCTTGCCATTTAAATTAGCATGCTTTTGGAATTGGAAGAAGTGAGGATCAGAAGTAACATGTACTCCACAGAGATCAGACCGCATGCACCATAAACCATGAGGGCATATTTTCCCAATTTTTTTTCTTAAATTTTCTTCCTTGATATCCTCCCCTTCATAATTCCAAATGATGAAATGATACAATGTAAAGAGTACTTAATTTAGAGTTAAAACCCATGAGTTCGAATCCTGGTTCTGCCACATACCAGCTGTGCAACTGTGGATATGTCATTTCAATTCTTTGGGTCATTGTTTCCATATCTGTAAAATGAGGGGGTTGAACTAGTTGATCTCTGAGATTCCTTCCAGCTCAAATCTATGTGTTTTGACAGATATATAGGAGAAATCCTAGAGTGGAAAGAGGACTCAAGCTCTGTGTTCTTTGAATCTAGTTTCAAATTCTACCTCTGGTGCTTACTACTTGAGGGACTTTGGGCAAATTACAACCTCCCTGGGCCTCAGTTTCCTCATTTGCAAAAGAAGACTGTTGGACTCAATTTCTAAAATCACTTACATATATAGTTTTGTAATCCTATGAAAGGTTTAGGCTGCTCACATTTTTTAGTTGTACTAGAGTTGTATTGTATCAAGAATTATTTGAAATGAGCAAGCAACTACCTAGGGATCTTTTGCTATTGTTTCAACTGCAACAATGATTGTCTGAGAGTTGCCAAAGGGACACTACTTTATATCTGAATGTGTATACAAGAAACACATTGCATGAGAATGGCTGCCATTCTATTTCTATTTCCTCACTGACAATCTGGATATATGAAGACACTTACTAGCTGTGTGACCCTGGGCAAGTCACTTCACCCTATTTGCCTCAGTGTCCTCATCTGTCAAATAAACTAGAGAAAGAAATGGCAAATAACTATAGTATCTTTGCCAAGAAAATTGCAAAGAGGGTCACAAAGAGTTGGACACACCTGAAAAAGACTGAATAACAACATGCAATAGTTATCATCATTCACAAATTTTAGTTCTCTCTACTGCCAAAAGAAAAGAATTTTTATTCAAGAAGTGGGAACAAAGGTATCAGTCATTCATTCAAACTATATACCAAGAGCCTTACATATTTATTACTTCTGTCCAAAGTCACATACTTCAAAGAGAGGTATGGCACCTTTAGGACATTCATCCAGGCTTGTAGAATTTCAAGTCACAAAGAAGGATTAGAATATGATTTCAACAAGAGGTAGTCTCAACTTGTGCTAAAAGTAAACAAAGGAAAAACCCTCTTTCCAACATTTAATAATAAACGAATCAGCAAATCAGTGAAAGAACAATAAATGAATGAAATGAAGTGACACAAATCTGGAAAGAATACCTACCATTCTTTGGTTTTGGTGGGATAGGAGAGAAGTCTCTCTATCTCACTCAGGGTGGAAGCAAAACAATCACTCATCTCATTGGCTCAACCTCACTACCGATCAGCACAATGACCTGGGCTGGTTCATCCTTCCATTGGCAGCCTGGTACCCCCTTTGCTTCTTGGAGCTCATCACATTGGTGTTGGGCACATTAGGGATGCCCAATCAGCTTAGCCTACTACAGCACAGAACTCCTGTATTCAAGCCATCCACCAGCCACTGCCTCTGTTGTAACAGGGATTATAATTGTATGCCCCTATTCATAGTTAACATTCTGCATGGCAGGGAATCCCAAAAGATCCCAACAGATGACAATAGTAGGGAGGCAGCTGGGTAGCTCAGTGGATTGAGAATCAGGCCTATAGACGGGAGGTCCTAGGTTCAAATCTGGGCTCAGATACTTCCCAGCTGTATGACCCTGGGCAAGTCACTTGACCCCTATTGCCCACCCTTACCACTCTTCCACGTAGGAGCCCATACACAGAAGTTAAGGGTTTTAAAAAAAATTACAATAGTAGCTTTGCTCTTTAAAAGATCCAATTAAAGAAGGATCAATGGAAAAACCCAAACTTGGTGTTTTGAATTTAAGTTTAAAAAAAAAATAAGCTGCACAACTACAAGATAGAGGAGGTATGGTTCAGCATCAGTTCATTTGAAAAAGGGAAAAAATCAAGCTGTTTCTGGGGATTGTGAGATCAAGGAATAGAAACTATGACATGGCTTCCAAAGAAGCTAATAATATCTTTGTGAAAAGGAACAATATTTTGTATTCCCTAGCTGTCAATACAAAGATAAAAATGAAATTGTCTCCATTCTATTGCATCGTAAGGGGGCAATGGCATAAAAAGAAACATCCCTTTCAATTCTGAGCTACTATGATTTTGAATAATGATAACAGTAATAGCTAGCATTTATACAGTGACTACCATGTAACAGGCACTGTGCTAAGTGATTTATAAATATTATCTCATTTGATCCTCACAACAACAACTGTGAGAGGCAGATGCCATTATTATCTCCACTTTATAGTTAAGGAAACTGAGGAAGAAGATGTTGAAAGGCTTGCCCAAGATCAAACAGCAGGGAAATATTTATGACTGGATCTGAACTCACACCTTCCTGACAATGTACCTTGCTGTATCCACTGCTCCACATGGCTGCCTGCTGAATGTAATAATATATATTATTTTCATAATGTAACTTTTGTGCTATAGCCCACAAAACAAATTTTAATTTATGGATCTAGAAAAGTTTAACTAAAAGAGCAGAAAGGATTATTTGTTAAATATAACTTATCTATACGGTATGGATTTTTTTTTAAACCTCTACCCTAGTAACAACTCTATGACAGAAGGACATGGGCTAGGCAAACAATTAAGTGATTTGCCCAGGGTCATATAGCTAGGAAGTGCCTGAGGTCATATTTGAACCCAGGTCCTCCAGACACCAAGTCTGGTGCTTTAACTGCTGTGCCATCTAACTGCCCTGAAAACATTTTTTTAGAGTCTTTTTATACAGTGAAACCTCAGCTAGTTCAAAATATAAGAGAATAGTTCATTCTGGAGATGTTTTCACCTATTTATATACAAAAATGAGGTTTTTTTAAATAGTTAACCATTTGGAGTAGAAATCTTTCTCAAATAGAATAATGATCAAATATAATTTAACCGTCCCTTGATGAGTTTGAGTTCCCAACATAGCATACTGCAAAGAGTTATAGGATAGACCAGTGATGGGCAAACTATGACCGGTGAGCCAGATGTGGCCCCCTGAAATGTTCTGTCCAGCTGCATGATATTATTCCTAATCTGATGAATACAATGAGTAGGATACAATACAATGAAACTTCGAAAGAGTTGCCTTAGAAACAGACTGACAGATGAGCATTTCCTTTCCTTTGGCCCCCTCTTTAAAAAGTTTGCCCATCACTGGTATAGAAAACAGATGACTTGTGTTCTAGTCCTGGCTTTGTATTAAGTAAAAAATCACTCACTCTGAGCCGTGGGTTTTAATTTAGTGGCCCTAGGTTTAAATCTTGTCTTTGCTTTGTAAAATGGAGGTAATGTTTGGCAAACCATTAAACCTCATTATACCTCAATTTAATTTCCACATGTGTAAAATGTAAACTGAAGGGGATGGGACTAATAAAAATAATATGATTATGTCAATAGGTGTAGAAAAGGCCTTGGATAAAATATAACACTCATTCTTATTAAAAACACAAGAAAGCATAGATATTAATGGAGTCTCTCTTAAAATGATGCAAAGCCTCTTCCTAAAACCATTAACAAGTAGCATCTGTAATGGAGATAAACTAGAAGCCTTCCCATAAAACTAGGAGTGAAAGAAGGATATCCATTATCACCAATATTATTTAACATAGTATTAGAAATGCTAGCAATAGCAATAAGAAAAGAGAAAGAAAATGAAGGAATCAGAAAGGGCAAAAAGGGAACAAAACTATCTTTTTTTGCCGACAATATGATGGTATACATGAAAAATCCTAGAGATTCAATTAAAAAGTAGATTGAAATTATCAATGATTTTAATAAAGTAGCAGAATATAAAATAAACCTACATAACTCATTAGCATTTTTATATATTATTATCAAATTCCTGCAAAAAGAGGTAAAGATACTCCATTTAAAATAACCTCAGATAGAGTAAAATAGGGTTTCTATTTTCTTCATTGCTTCTATACTGCCAAGCATCACTTCTTGCGTTGCCAACAGTACCCCATTACACCAGAGCCTAGATTCAAAAGTTTTTGTTGAATGGTCTTTGTATCATCTATGTTGCTTCTCAGAGGCCTTATTCTAGTTCTTGACTGCACTAGATTGCATAGATCAGTGGTTCCCAAACTTTTTTGGCCTACCACCCCCTTTCAAGAAAAAATATTACTTAGCCCCCTGGAAATTTTTTTTTAATTTTAATAGCAATTAATAGGAAAGATAAATGCACCTGTGGTCACCACTGCTTCCATGGATCACTGCAGCACTCACCAGGGGGCGGTAGCGCCCACTTTGGGAATCACTGGCATAGAATTTACTGCAGATGCTCTAAGAGTAAACTGAAAGGGGGCAGCTGGGTAGCTCAGTGGATTGAGAGGCAGGCCTAGAGACAGGAGGTCCTAGGTTCAAATGTGGCCTCAGACACTTCCCAGCTGTGTGACCCTGGGCAAGTCACTTGACCCCCATTGCCTACCCTTACCACTCTTCTGTCTCGGAGCTAATACACAGTATTGACTCCAAGATGGGGAAGGTAAGGGTTTTAAAAAAAAAAAAAAAAAGAGTAAACTGAAGTGACCATTCACAGGAACTTGGAAGAGGAGATAAGGAATTTGAATTTTACTAAGGTAATCTTCTATGGTGTCTATTTGGATTCTATTCAGTTTCTTATCTTCTTACTCCTTTATCTTGGCCTGGTGAATGGAGCTGCATATTTAAGACGATTCTGCATGGAAACAAAGGGAAGCTATCCAGAGAGATAGCAGAAATAATTACTTGAGACCAATTTTAGATTGTTTGAATCTATGGAATGGAATGGGTCATGTTCTTACATAATTAGTAACCTGCATACTCTCCCATGTATAAAGATTCTGTCCTGGTATAAAGATTCTACATGCCCTCTCTTTAGCGTATCTGATCATAGGTCTCTACTTTCCTAGGCGCTATGGTACAGAATGATAAGTAAGAATTTATGAATCCTGAGGAAAAAAGGGCTCGGACTGGAGAGAGGGCTGGAAAGCTCATTTGGGTTTGTTTATAAGAAAAGTTAAGATGTGCAAGTTTGCAGATGGACAGCACAAGCTGTACTGACCAAGGGAGGAAGAATGTATAAGGCACTACAAGATTTCTATTTTGCTTAAGTTGTGGATTCCTGGATGGTCAAGAAGGTATGGGAATGTTCTAATGTTGATCCCCAAGTACAAAGCCATATCCTGAAGAACTTAACCCTTTTACTTCTGGAATGCCCACCTAACGACTGTAATAAGGAAATTAGAATATTGATTAAGATATTAATTAAAATATTTGTTAAAGAGATTCTCCAAGTACATATAAATTCAGTCAACCAAGATGGCAGCTGCTAACTGTCAATCCAATAACGCTGGTATTGTCCAGAGACCAAAGAGCTTCCATCTTTCTCTTTCTCCAAAACTGTTACTCAGCAAAGCAGATCTAATTTCCTTACTAAAAGACTGCACTATCCTGATTGGGAAAATGGTTCCTGTGGCCCGCTGCAAGTAGGCGGGCTCCAGCTATGCCATCTTCCTGCCTGTGATCTTGCCGTCATATTCATATTCTCCTTTGCTCCATTCTCTTTCCAGTTTTGAAGCCTAATCAAATCAATACTGCCATTGTTGCAAAAGCTTTACTATCCTCTCAAATCCCATCACTATTACCCAGTAGGAGTAGGTAGCTTTGGGGTCAAGTGAGCTGAGCCAACCAAACTGGATGTTTTGACCTTGGGCAAGTAAGTCCATCTCAGCAAACCTAAGGTTTCTCATTTTCAAACATGGATCACAGATGTAATTATGGGGAACAAATAAGATCCAATTAGTGACCAGTAAGTCTTTGTGATCAAATACTCCGGTGTCACTAAGGGGAAGAAGGATGAGAATATGTTGATATCCTGATGTCCCCACGAAGTCCAATATTCAATTAAACTAAAAGAATCCCTTACTAAAGTCTTACTCCTAAGGGTTATTGGGTATAGAGGTGGGTCACCATTCTAGAAATTTTTGCCAGTGAATCCAAAATTCTGACAGGGGCTGCCAAAATGAAAAGGCTTCAGATAGAGACAGAACCAACCCCTTTCCTTCACTTGCAAAGTCTACACCCTAGGTCCGGCCCTTGTGATATCCCACTTGAACCATTATAATGGCCTCTGAATTGGTCCCCCTGGCCCCAGTCTCTTCTCTTGCCAATTCATACTCCACACAGCTTTTCAAGTTATATTCCTAAAACACAGGTAAGATCAGATCACTTACCTAGTAACTAGTTCCTCCCTATCTCCTCTAGAATAAAATATGGATTCCTCTATTTGGCTTTTAAAGACTTTATGATCTAGTATCAGCTGACCTTTCTAGGCTAATTATATCCTACTCCCCCCTTCATTGTGTATTCTACAATACAATTATACTGGTCAACATACTATACCTCACACATGATATTTTGTCTCCTGACTCCATACTTTATTTTTTTTTTTGCCAGTTACATGTAATAACAAATTTCCACGGACTACATACTTTTGAACAAGCTGAGCTCCGTGCTCTAGAAATCTCTCCCTCCTTATCATGTCTTTTGAATCATCATCTTCCTTCAAAACTCAGTGTAAGTGCCACCTCCTACATGAAGGCTTTTGTGGTTCCCCTAGGTGTGAAAGACTACTTTTTATATTACTTTGTATTTGTTTACTTTGTAAATTCAATGTCCCTCTATTCATTCAAGGATGCTTTGCTTCCCCAGACAAAATGGAAGACTTTTAAGGAGAAAAAAAAATGTTTATTTTCTTTGTATTCCTAGAGCAGGAGTTAACTTCTTGCTTACCGTAGGCATAATACCATAGTCTAGAGAAACCCCGATGCCTGTTTAGAATAATGTTTGGAGGTTTTTTTGTTTGTTTTTATAATTTAAAACTGAAAGATGCTAGAAGCAGTTAGGTAACACAGTAGAGAAAGCATCAGGCCTAGAGTTTAAAGGAACTGGTTTCAAATGTGTCCTAGCTATATGACCCTGTGTAAGTCATTTGACCCAGATTGCCAAGCCCTTGCTGTTCTATTTTAGAATTGATACTAAGACAAAAGAGAAGTATTAAAAAAATAGGGGAAAAAAAAGAAAGATGCTAAATTTCATTTAGAGATTAATAACAATAATGGTATAATAAATAAAGATATGATTTCCCCCATTCAAGTTCATGGAACCCATGACGTCTATTCACAAACTTCTGAGGATCTATGGACAACTTCAGATTAGGAAAATCTACCTACAAACTAGCACAGTGCCTGACACATAGTAGGCACTTGGAGATTTATCGGTGACAGATTGAACCTACTGAAGTCCTCATCATAGACTAAGTTCAGAGGGGTTCTTCAAACAGTCATTACCCAGGTCATGCATTTTTTTCCTTTGTTATATAGAGACTAACAAAAGTTTCCCTTATGTCTCCAAAGATTGTGACCTGTACTATAGAGGAAGAGACCCCACCAATAAAACCTCATGTTGGTGAACCTATGGCATGTGTGCAGGTGCCTGATGGAGGGGGCCATTCCTCCTCTCTATAGTCCCCAAGATCATTTCTCACATGACCTGCCCCCCTTTGCCCAGCAGCTCAAGGGGAGGACTTCCTCCCTCCCCCTCTCCAGGGTAAAGGGTGGGGGGGGGGGGTCACATTGGCATGAGGGCTTGGGGCATTCAATCTCTAAAAGGTTCACCATCAATGACTTAGAGAAAATGGGCTGGGAGAAGACTATCAATCCTAATCTCTGGCCCCCATGCAGTAAGCAAATAAAATGGTCATTGACTTTTTGGTCAATGACTGATCCATACAAAAGAACTAATTGTTACTGATGGCTTCAGGGGGCCAATGTATTGTTAACTTAGAAAAAACACAGAAGTATTAAATAGTCATAAAGCCACTCTTTAATCGAGGGAAAGGGGGAACAGGGCTAGTTAGGCCTCTTATGCAGAGGTGTGCCTTATGCAGAGTCCAAGGGTTGAACACTGCATTGCTCTGCTCCCTGACCCCCTGGGAGTGACACTGTGCTAGAAGACCACTCCAAGGAACAAAGGAAATTGGGGAACTTATATACCATTTGGGAAGATTCAGGGGCTGGGAGAGATGACTGACATTATACTGGTAAGGATGGGATTTACAATCAAGCTTGGGAAAGGAATCATAGCTAGAGGCTAGGGTGTAAGGGAAGGGGCTGCTTACACAATGAATACTAAAGGATGGTCCCTGCCCAGGTGTGTCTTCCAGGGACAGGGTCTCTGATACAATGGGGAAGACTACCTAAGACAAAAGGGTATTTAGCATTTACCCTGGGGTCCATTATTCAGTCTGAGACTGCTAGCCAGAGATTCCCTTCAGGGTGGATTCTCATGGGAACAGAGAAACACAAGCTTTGGGGTTCTCCAGGCTACAAGCTATTTCTAAAACTTGGGGTTCATCAGATCTCACTAAGCCACAAGTTTGGGGTCTCTAGATTCCATGTCGACAATATGGCTAGTAAAATGACAAGATCAAGAGACTATGAGTAAAAAACAAGAATGCTCCACTGATGTTCTTCAGATATTCAGAAAAAATTAGAGAGGCCTCCAGCATATTGGGTGGGACCATCTATTAGGAACTTTTAGGAAGATATGGACTGGAATCACTCTAGATAGCAGGGACAGACATCCCTGGAGGGAATGCTTCTGCCTCACACCCTGCCCCTGGGCCTTTCTCTCCCTCGATGGGAGTGAGTAGAAGTTGGAAGTTGGAGAGCTCCTTCCTAATTCTCTCCTATTTAAGAAGGTCAAACATTGATTGACCTCATCTTTTCCCACCAGGCTGACCTCCAGGATTTCACTCATGACTCTACAGGATGAGATCATCTTCAGATCATTTCCCACCCCACCTGTACAACTTCATCATGCCCTTATGCTGGTATACTCTCTGATTTTTTTGCTTCTTTTTTATGTTGTCTTCCCCCATTAGATTGTGAGCTCCTCGAGAGCAAGAACTATGTTTTACCTTTCTTTATATCCCCAACATTTAATGTAGTGCCTGGCACAGAGTAGATGCTTAATAAATGTTTATAACTACTTTACCAAGTGAGATTATAGAACTGTAGGAGTATTTTCATTGGACTAATCAGCAAAAGGAGTGAGGTTGGAAAGCAAGTAACTTCTGGCATAGCCTAAGCACGCAGCAAGCCAGAAAATGGCAAGGTATAACTAGGCCAAAATTAAAAGCAGCGTAGCTTTAGGACCCATTTGGAAATAGTTTCCACTGTGAATTGAGGGAGAAAAGGTAAGCTTGCCCAAGATTTAGATTGTAGGTAGTCACTCAAGTTAATCACAATGGGGAAGCTAACTCCCTGCATAAGACCAAACTCCCTCATTCTATATCCAGGATATGAAAAGTAGATTCTGAAAGGTAGCCAAGGAAAGATCTAGCTAGACAATTCTCTGACTATAAACCTAGGACCAAGTTGATAAAAAAAACAAATTCACACTACCAAGAAAATGGGCAGAGTGTTTAGATAAGGAAGAGTATAGTAGGCAAATAGCCTATAGTTCTTGGAGGCCTGGGATTAAACTGTAAGAACCTTTGTAAATTGTGAATTCTTCATTCTTTCATCAGCAAATGGACTCTTCCCTCCCAACTCCTGACCCACCACGTTAAATGTTGCTATTTCAAGCTTCTAAAAGTGAATCTCCTATGATTACTGAAAAACTGGGTAGGTTCTCAGGAACCAAGGGAACTACTATGCTCTTCTCTCACATAGGACCTAGGCATAGAAACTTGAGTAATCAAAGAGATATGGAGGCCCTTAAATCTGAAAGAAGCATCTGTCATCCCAGACCTGGATTTGCTGGTGGAAAATAAATTGGAGGGATTCAGGGTACAGGCAGTTTGTTGCTAGGGTATCAGTCATCAAAGGGCTTGTAATACTGACACAAATGCTTCTTCACACCAGGATCAGCAACCATCCAAAACTTTTGGAAAGCAGCATGGAAGAAGCCCTAGATTTATAGTCACAGGACTCAAGTTCAAAATTTAATTTTGCCATTCCCTACCTGTATGACCTTAGGCAAATCACCTACCCTCTCTGGTTCTAAGTTTCCTCACTTGTCCCATCTAGCTCAATGATTTATGAAATATAGTCTGGAACTCCAGAAATCCTGAGTCTAATCATCTACCCACCCCAACTTTCTACTTCTTTCTTAGTGAACAATAATAAAAATCAATATTACCACCAAAAGGGGGTAATGATCCAATGCCCTCTGATTCCATTAACAGTCCCCTTCACTGCCTCAACTGGCCAAAGCTCCTTGCCCTAGCTTTCTCTCCCTGGCATGTTGATGCCCTTGGTTAAATGTAAGCTACCTAAGGTCAAGGACCTCAGGGGCATTGCATAATAGACAGGGCATTGGGCAAGGAAGTCAGAAAGAAAAGGGTTCAAATCCCACTTCAGACCCACTTCCTAGTTGTGTTACACTGGATAAATCACTTATCTCTTGGTGCCTCAATTTTCTATTTGCAAAATGAGGTGCTTGAATTTGATGGACTCTGAAGGCTCTTTCATTTCTTAAGACTATGATCCCATCTCACGTTTGTACTATAATCCCCAGCATCTATCCCAGTGTCTGGCACAGAGTAGGTCAATAAATGATTGTTGATAAATTAATCATGGTACCCCAAAGCCCCACGACACCATACAAATGAGTTATTATTATTCTATCCACATTCCCAATACAAGTACAGTCAAGTACTTTTTGGATCATTCCCACCCATCATCTCACTTTATCTATCTATCCACACTCTGAGTTAAGTAGGACTGGTAGTATTCACCTTTCATAGATTCAATTTATCAAAGGAATGCTAAATGCAAGTCATCGTGTTTACAGTCTGGTAAGTCAGAAAACAAGAAAGAGCCTGAACCAAAATCACCTTTCTAGTTATGTCCCAACAGGGACTGGAATGTAAGCCTGCCTCTTAACTCCTTCCAATGCTTGTACACTTTCTCCTAAATTAGAATGCTTCTCCACCTGGGAATTCTTACTGAAGGAAGTGAAAACTCCTGCTCAGGTAGGAGGTCAGTCTAGATGCTCTCTAAGATTCTTTTTAACTCTAAGATGGCATGATTCCATGAAGTGAAGAATCTTGACAGCATCCTGCCTGTCCCAAAGCTCAGCTTGTTTATTATTCAGGCCAGCTGTTACAGATCTATTTTAAGTACGCTACTTTGAAAAACATGGAAGGTGAGTATCAAGTATATCACTAAATATTCCATATTAATTGACTCTTTAGAAAACTCCCAAGTGAGGAGCATACAATACTGGTTTCCTCTTAAGCAATCACTGGAAAGCTGACCACACTTCTTGTGAAAACAATTTCAAGGATTTCCATAGCAGAAAAAAAATGTAATTTCAAAGCAGTAATAAAGACCAGAAGTAAGGCTTGTCTTTGGTGCTCACACTTTGACTGGCTGTGTGCCTAAAACGAAGCAAAGACAGAATGAAAAAGAATGATTCCTCTGATGCCTTATCAGTTCAAATATTACTATATCCTACCTTCTTCTCCATGTGCTCTGACATTTCCCTGACATCACTGATAGGCTTTAATCTAGTGGGAGAAAGGGCTTCATATAAAGAATGAGCCACTTCAAAGGATCATGCAAAGGAAGCTGGCAAGCAGTGTTTCCGGTTGGTGCATTATGAAGGGAGGGTGTTTATACCTGATAGGTAGCTGGGGCCGGAAGCCATCAATTCTATTTACACAGAAGACAACAAGGGCCAGCTGGACCCTAGACTCTAGCAGCAATAGTGTTTTAAAAGCCCAGCACATCCATCCTTTGCTCTGATTCTTTTCTTCCTCTTTTCATAGCATTTTAGCGTTTGAAAGATTCTCACCCTCCACCTGTTAAACACACAGACCCCTTCTATCCAACAAGGGGCCATCGAGTCTTTACTTGAAGACCTTCAATGAGGGGGAGCCCATTGCCTCATCTTACTCTGCTTTTGAACAGCTGTAACTCTTAGGAAGTTTTCTCTTACATCAAGCCTAAATTTACTTCTTTACAACTTCCACCCATTGCCCTTAGTTCTGACCTCAAGGGCCAAGCCTAACAAATCTAATCCTTCTTCCATGTCACAGCCCTTCAAATATCTAAAGATAAATATGTACTGCCACTGTCTTTCCTTCTTGGTGTTTTCTTCCAATCTTACTCTCGTCTCACTCCATCTTATCTTCTATTCTTTTCTGTCTCTACCATCTTAGGCTATACCCATCCCATTATAAAATTGGCAACCATAGATCTTTCTGTTTTAACTGGTCCCCTCCAAAGGCAGCAATCAAAATGCCACAAATCTATCAAAAGATATAAGTAACAGACAACACCGGAGCAATGAAAATAGGCCTCAAATGTAATGTGTTTAGTCAACTTTCAGTTATATCTAGCTCTTTATGACCCTTTTGGGAGTTTCTTGGCAAAGAAAATAGAAGAGATTTACCCTTTCTTCTTCTGGATTATTTTACTGATGAGGAAATTGAGGCAAATAGGATTATGTGACTTGGCTAGGATCACAACACCAGTAAGTGTCTGAGTTCACATTTGAACTCAAGTCTTCTTGACTCCAGGCCCAGCACTCTAACCACTGTGCCACCAATATTATATCATAGTCAAGTAGTATAGTGGCCAAAAACAAAAGCTCCCCTGTAATTCACATCCAAATAGTGACAAAAGATTGGAGAGTCATAAATTTAGAGTTAGAAAGGGCATGAAAGATCACATTTTTCCCAAAATCACAGATATAGAATTGGAACCTTAGCAATCATCTAATCATCCACGCTCCTCATTTAACACAGGAGAAAGCTGAAATCCAGAAAAACGAAGTGACTTACTCAAAGTCACTCAGGTAAAGACCAGAATTTAAACCCAGATTATCTAACTCAATCTCCAGTGCTTTTTCTGCGGAATCACCTTATGTTATATAAGCTTTGATGATGGTCTAGCACTTTGTATATATTCTCTCCCTTGATGTATTAACAGTCATTGAAAGACCTTTAGCTTGGAGCAAAATGAGTCGTTTTTCCCAATTCTATTATTTTGGCTTGAGTTTCCCACTTGTCCTGATGCCACATAATGATACTTCCACTACATACATCATGGGTTGGCTATGTGGAAAGAAACTTTTAATTCTAGAAGAAGGAAAGCTATGGTTATTATTAAAAGGAAGAATCAGCAAATGTGATCTACTGATACTCTCAAAAACTCAGCTGACAAGGTTCTGTGTCAAAAACTATTTTTTAAATTCTTACTTTCCATCTTAGAATCAATACTATGTATTAGTTCCAAGGCAGAAGAACAGTAAGAGCTAGGCAATGGGGGTTAAGTGACTTTCCCAGAGTCACACAGCTAGAAAGTATCTGAGATCAGCTTTGAACCCATGGCCTATGGCCTCCAGGCCTGGCTCTCTATCCACTGTTAATTTTTTTTAAATATAGAACTATTTTCTTTTTATTATGGCTAATGATAAAACTAGGTAATCAAGAGTTGAAGTTAATGAGAATATTTTCCAATGAAGAAGGGCAAAAAGTTTCCCTTGGAATAACTCTGGATCCACCTTAATTAACATAAGAGTATAGAATCAAGGTTCATTGAGTCCAAACCCCACATTTTCACAGAAAGAAACTGAGGCCACAAAAGGTCAAAAGATTGTCCTAGGTTACACAAATCTTAAGTGGCAGAGCTAGGATTTGAACCAAAGTCTCCAGACACCTTCCACTGTGCAAACAGTGCCTCCCTCATTTTTACGAAGGACTTTTAAAAAAGAGTTCAACATATATTAGAAACATGGCATGAAATATGGGTACTAGGGAGAGATGAAGATAAGGAGGAAAAAGAAATTGGCACCAAAAAGGAGTATTTTGTGTAAAATGCTTAGCAATTTACTGCATTCTATAGACACAAAGGAGATCTTGAAGTTTTATATCCTTCCCTGCTACTGTCAGAATCATAATACACAGCATTTACTAAGCTTTTGCTACAGGTTTTGTTTAGAACATCCATGGGTTTGCTCTCGGAGTACATGTGTAACATGCCTCTTGGTCTAAAGACCAAGAAGAAGGTAAATACCCCAAGCAAGAAAGAACAGCTAATAAATCCATGAGTTGAGACCTGTGCTCATTTCTATCAGGAAGGTGGATAAACTGCTAACTTGAGCAAGCTCTTTTACCTCTATTGGAACTTTTATGATGCATGAAAATCCCATATAGTTATGGAAATTGAGGCCCAATCACCACATTGCCTAGCAGTCAGGATACTTTGGTTAAAATAAAGACTGAATTGAAACAAAGATCAAGGTTGATGATAAAATAAATAGCATGTGGATTATTTAATTAGCTAATCATTCTTCCTTTCAAAAGTCATTAGATGATCTTTTAGAGACTCATCAAAATGGTAGCAATTTTTTAATTTAACTTTTAAAGTTTCCTGATTAAAAATTTTAAAAAGTAGCACAAGTGACCCTGGACAATAAAGAGTACAGGATTTGAAATTCAAAAGTCTTCCATAAGTCTGAGACTGCATTTCTTCTTCTGTAACATTCATTTCAACAAACATAAAATGCAATCATTCTCGTTTTATTTCCAATCTCTTGGAAGTCTTATGAAGGTACTTTGAAAAGTCAAAAATCTATATAAATGTGAGTTATTACATTTTATAAAATTAATAACAACAATAATAGCTAACTTTTATAAAGAGCTTCAAGATTTGCAAGCCACTTTAAAAATAATTCATTTAATCCTTGCAACAACCCTATTAGTTAAGTGTTATTATTATCCCCATGTTACAGATGAGAAAACCAAGGCACAGTAAGGCTAAGTGACTTGTCCAAAATCACACATCAAGTCAGTGTCTGAAGCTGGATTCGAACTCACGACTCCTTGACTCCTAGTCCAGAGTTTTATACATTGCAGAAGCTTATACAAATATTCCTTATTGAAAGTCATGTTCAAGCGTTCAAGTATACATTTGAGCAATATTCTTTTGCAGGATAGTTATAGAGTTTATTAACTAAAACAGATAGATGATTATGTGAACTTTTCTTGAACACTATTCCAGAAGAAGGAAAAGAGACAAAGCACAAATAGATCCTCAAACTGTGTTGGGTTTTGTTGGGTTTTGTTGGGCTTTGGAGGGGTTTTTTGGTAGTTGTTCACATCAACTTACATGAGTCTCAAAAAGCAATAATAACATTGGAACAATTGTGGTTCTTGCTGCTTCCTGAGTATAAAAATAGCCCACATGTAATGAGTTGCTGTTTTATTAATTCAACATAAGTAATCAGTCATCTTATACATGTGTATATGTTTCCCCAATAGAATAAAAGCTTCTTAAAGGTAGGGAATTCATATTTGTATTCCCAGAGCCTAGAACACTGTCTGCACTTGTTGGTAGATGGAAAAGATATATGCCTAACTATATTATATATCATAGTATGGAAGTCAGCATATTGTAGTAGAAAGAATACTGGACTTGGATCCAGGAGAGAGTACAGTCAAATCTTGCCTCTGGTACTAACTTTCTGATCATGGATAAGACATTTAATTGGGGCAGGTCTATAACCTCAGTGAATAGAGAGCTAGGCTTGGATTTGGGAACACCTGGGTTCAAATCTAGCCTCAGACACCTCCTAACAGTGTGACTCTGGGCAGGTTACTTAATCCCAATAGCCTAGTCCTTACTGTTCTGCTTTGGAACTGATATGGATTCTAAGAGAGAAACTATGTTTTAAAAAAAAAGATGGATATAGTGTAACAACTATAGAATTTCACAGTGGCTCTGAGGAGTAAATGAAATAAGACATTTTGTAAAATATAAATGGCATAACTACTTGTATATTCATATGTCTCAGTCACAAATAACATTTATTAAATGCCTACTATGTGCCAGGCACTGTGCTAAATCCTGCGGACATAAAAGGGGGCCAAAAGCAATCCCTGCTTTCAAGGAGCTCACAATCTAAGGAGGGAGAGAACATGCAAACAAATATTTACAGAACAAACTATGTACAAGATAAACAGGTAATAATTAACAGAGGGAAGACAGTTAAGTGTTTAAGGAAGGCATACAGTAAAAAAATGGGGTTTTAGTTAGGACTTAAAGGAATCCAAGGAAATCAGTAGACAAAGTCGTTATATGCATATATCTATAACTATGTATATAGATTTATAATAAAAATTTGAGGATATCGATTCACTTTATCACCTTAAAGTTTACAGCCACATTTCTCTGGGTTGGGTAAGATAGGTATTTTGAATATCATTATCCTCATTTTATAGGCAAAGAAATTATAGCAAAGTGAAAGGTTAAATGACTTAGCCATGGCCACACACACCTCTAGGAAACCATTGTTCTGACTCAGTTTTTTAGCAGTCTTCCCATTTCAATAAATAACCTGTGTCATTAGTACCGAGAAGGGCATTAGATATAGAATTCAACTCCCTCCTTTGCCAGCTTGGGAAACTTTGGCCAAGAGACAATGATTTGTTCAAGGTGACAAAGACAGGGACAAAGTCAGTTCTCAGCCATCAGGTCTCTCAATTGCCCACCCCCAACCCCCAACTCTTTTTTACTATACCATGATCATGATTGTGAATCATTGATAAAAAGTTAGTTTATGTTTAGTATAGTCTGTTCAAGTAAAGAAGCAAGTATGTAATACAACTTAGAAATTGATTGAAAAAAGTTTTTGTTTGCTTGTTTTTAAGTGTCAAGTTTTGTGGTCTGAAGGGTTAAATTAGCCTCAGCTAGCTGGTAAAATCAGCTACACTTGAAAGTTTCTATTTCCAGGAGTTCCAGGAGTCCCAGGTTTTATTAGACCTGCGGAGTCCTGGACAATACTTTTTGCTGTTGGTCTGCACTCTGGTGCAACAGACCTTGCTGTCCAGAAGGGGCTGTAGAAAGGTAGGAAATAATGCCTCCAGCAAGTTACATTTTGCTAAGCAATAGGACCTGATGAACTATCCAAACTCCACAGAGGATTTCTGAATCTAGAGAACTGCTCCAGTTGTTGCTAATATCATTTAAATGCTTCACAATTCTGTAGTACTTGAAGGTTCCCAGATACTTTGTTCTCCCCTAATCCCTACCCCAACAATCCTCCTTAAGGATAGATAAATGTTATTATCCCCATTTTTCAGGTGATAGAACTGAGGCTCAAGGGTGAAACTGGTGGTACAGTTAATTTCAGAACATAACAAATACTTGTTACATGAATTAGTAAGACATAGTAAAAGAATCACAAAACCTTAAAGATTCACTTAAAATAACATTTTAAGTTTACAAAGTTCACAACTACCCTTCAAACTAAGTAATTCATAGAATTATAGATTTAGGGCCAAAAAGGATCTCAGAGACCAGCCAGTCTCGTTTTGCAGTTGTGGAAACTGAGGCCCAAAGAGATTAAATTGGTTGTCTAAGACTATACAGATAGCAAGCATCAGAGATGAGATCTGAACCCAGGTCTTCCATTCCAAAGTCATTGTTCTAGTGTACTTTCTCTTATTTTACAGATGATTAAACTAAGTCTATGTAAAAGTGTTCATGCTTTTCTACTTGTTGTCACACACTTAAAAGCCCAAACCAAGACAATCAATAGGGTATCCATGGGGTTGGATTACAATGGGGGTGGCATGAGAGTCTGACAAAGGAATTCAAAGGGCTGAATATGTAATGTTACTTAAGAATCCATAGGTAAATTAACACAGCAAATACAGATCTCTTTATAAAGGTGCTGCTGCTACTAGCTATAGGCTGTATAGTGTGGGCTATGTATCACAATACCACTGACCCTAAAAGCATCAAATGGCCAAGATTTGAAATATTCAGTGACAGGAGCTATTATTCCCCCACCCACCCACCCTTAAGTTATGAGTCATCTTTTTAAAGTTGTCACAAAGAACATTGAGACAGTATCATATTAAGGTACTTTCTTGGCCAAAACATCCCAGCAGGGAAAAGAATTCATTCACACTTGGGAATTCTGAGGTCTCATTTTTGCATGTGACTCTCCATAGCCCTGGCAGCTTCAGAGATGGGCCTCTTTCCTGTGGCCCCTGACACAGGAACAAAATGTGCACCAAGACCTGAAGCGGGAGGTGGAGGGGAGGGAGAAGTGAATAGTGTCAACCTGAATTTGTAGTTTCCTGTCTCTTTCCTGAGAGGGGCTGGACTCGTGCTTCTCACGTGGTTTAAAGGGAGCTGTAAATACTAAACATCTCAGTGGAGAGATGTGCAGGAGACCTTCAGAGGGCAGTAGCAGTTTTATGACCCGACCCCACCCCATCCCCCCACCTTTTTTTTTCTTTTTTGGCTCTTGCAATTACTGGACATATAACGGTACTGGGCATGTTCAACTTCCTAGATTCCACACTCTCTGTGACATGGTTCCTCTTTCAAAAATGCAGATCAAGAAAACAAGGGGAAGCAGCCTAGCCAAACCCAAAGAGCAAAGTGGAAAATAAAATGTTGTTTCATCATCTATTCCTCCCCTGCCTCATTCCCGTTGTTAGCCTTTAGGAGTGAGAGAATATTGAGATGCACTTTAAGACAACTTTTATTTTTCAAATCACACGCCTCCCACCCCCACTTCCCCACCACATACACACACACGTACTCTCAGGACCATCCCTCCAGGAACCTTTGACAAATTCCTACATCATCTTTCGAGAGTTTGATAATTCAGTTAAATGAAATTAAACCGTCTCTCGCAACTGGGATACAGAAAAAGCCAAGAGTGGTCAGAGAAGGGGGAGGGAGGACAGAGATAAGAGGCCAGTCGGGAGCACCTAGAAGATCTTTGCATTTACACAAAGAAATTAGCCAGATGATTAATGGGAGATGCTAACGGGAGGAAGGGGAGGGGTGAGGAACACGGGAGAGGAAAGGAGACATGGCCCAGGGAGGTGAGAAGGAGGGAGAGAACGGGGACGCTCTGCTCCCCCTCTCCTTACCTGGGACATCTGGGGCCTCAGGTTGATCTCCTTGAGATTAATGGAATGACCCTTGAGGTTGTTGAGGAGCTGGCAGAGCAGGACTCCATCGCGGAGGGTCTGAGCCAGGTCAAACACCTGGGCAGAGTCCCAAGTCACCCGGTGGTTGGCGGGCAGCACCTTGCAATGGATGAGCCACTGAGCGCATTGTCTCCAAGGCTCCATGCCCGACCGAGCCCAGGACAGAGCCGGGCTAGAAGGTAGAGGGATGCTGGAGCTGCTTCTTCGTCCTCGCCCTCCCGGGGCAACACCGGCGGGCTGCGGACACCCCCTTTCTTCCCCTAACCCTATTCAAGGAAGAGAGGTGCGTGCCGCAGTGGAGGTGCTCGGGGACCCCTTTCCCGGAGCGGGGCGGTCAGACAGGGCTCGGCTGCCACAGCGGCGCACCCGGGCTGAGCTCCGAGCGCTGCCGAGCTCCGGACGCCTCTGCTCCGACTCCCTGTGGCAGCGGCGGCAGCAGCCGCAGCAGCTGCAGTGTGTCGTTCCCTCACTAGCTTTCTAGCTCGCTTTCTTCCGTCTGCTACTTGCCCCGTGTCAGCAGCCTCGGCTGCAGCCCCGGTAGAGTGCAAAAAAGCTTCCTATTCGCAATCAAAACCTCGCCGGCTACTGAGCATGCCCAGCTAGCTCCCCGGCCGGAGCCAGTTTCGTTACCGTCTGTGGATTCCCTAGAAGGGAGGGTGGAAGGGAGCTAAAGAACCGGCTGGACGTCAGTTTGGGGAAGAAAGTGGGGCGGCCCGTGGGGAAAGTGTCACCGTCAATGAACCCGGGGCCCACCAGTTCTTCCTTTCTACCTGTCAATGCCTGAGCGTCCGACATGCTTTTCAACGACAGCAGTGGACAGGCACTCTAGGCCCATGGCGATTTGCCTCTTAGGGCAACTGACTGATGATCAAGTAAAGACAAGGCTTTCCAAGGCTACCTCCCTCCTTGATCCCCAATTCTCCCCGGGGTATTCAATGGGGCAGCTCTATCAGAGAGAGGAAACAGGGCAGAGATGTCATACAGGGGAAATGGGGACCACACCCCCTCCCCAGGGAAATTCGGGTGCTCTGGGTGACGGGGAATCTTGAAAACAGGTTATTAGTGGTTTCAAAGACAGCAGCACCCTTCTGCTGCCTGATCCTCCCTCTGTGTCCTTAGAGACTCTTCCCACAATTATTTCTGTTCATATTGCCCCCTCCTTTCTGTTGACCTCTGAGTCGTTAAAACACCAGCTTTCAAGAGTGCTTTCCCCCTTCACCTCTGTATTCTGGCTTCTCCGACTTTCTTCAAATCTCTGTGACAATTCTACTTTCTTTAAGAAGCCTTTCACAATCCCTTTTAATGCTAATAAGATTATCTCCAATTTATCAGTCTGTATTTTGTCTGCATTGTTGTTTCTCCCAGTAGATTGTGAGATCCATGGTGGTGGGGGAAGGGGCTTTTTTATTTTTCACCTTTTTTATGTCCCTAGCACTTTGCACAATGCTTAGCACATAGTAGGCGTTTAAAAAGGGCTTGTTGCTTTGACTGGACTTCTATAAACTCTTGGTGCACCAGTGGGGTGCCCTTTAGAAAAGAGCCACTAAGTGAACAAAACCTGATTCCTCACAGAGATTTTCCTGCTTAGTTGTCTTCCAACTTCTAGTCTGGCCTGTTTTGCTCTGAAGTGCCCTTGGTCTTTTCATCTCTTGTGATGACTCCATTAAAACTTACTTAAGGAAAATTTACCTGAATGGCAGTGTGGGAAGGCTTTGGATCCAAGAAGTTCTAAATTCAAATAGTGCTACCTTTGACATATACTGTCTATGATCTTGGGCAAGGAACTAGAGCTGTTAGTGATCCTATCCAATCCTCTAAGGCTAGTTTCCTATTCCTATAACAGCCTAGGTTTGGAACCAGTGACTTTAAATAGTGCCTTTATTCATTTTGCAAACAAGACTTCTTGAGAGCTGTCTTACTAGTTACCTTGCCTTTATTTCCATTATACACATCTTTTCTCCTCCCCCACCCAAATCAAAGTTTTAAATCATGTTTAGTAAGATGCTCTCTCTCTCTCTCTCTCTCTCTCTCTCTCTCTCTCTCTCTCTCTCTCTCTCTCTCTCTCTTTCTCTCTCTCTCCTTGTGGTTCCCAACCCCCTTTTTCTTTATTGTTTTATATTATAATGTTCAATGGGAGCTGTGTCTTTGTTCTCTAGCATATGCCAACCTTAGTCTTCTATGTATACTTGTTTAAAAATAAATCAGTCAGAGGATTTCCTTTCCTCACCAGGCATCCTTCCCCAGTGATTTCCTTTTTCCTTCAATACAGATGGTATCAATGGTCTAAGAGAAGTATTGTAAATAGTGGCAATAGTTTGAAGAACACTAGATTTGGAGTACAGAAGACCTGGGTTCAAATCACCCTCAATACAATTATTAATTATGCAACAACAGGCAAGTCAAATAAATCCTCAATTTTGATCTACCTCATAGTGGTATTATAAGGCTCAAATGAGACAATCTATGTAAAATATCTTACAAACTTTAAAATGCCAGTTATTAATGTTCTGAGGATTTTAATTATGAACTTAATCATCAGCAAACTTGAATATCTTAATTGGTCAGTTAACAAAAATTTCTTAAGACTATGTACCATAGTCACATAAGACTATGTGAAGCCCTGAGGAGACAAGCAAAAGCAAAAATAGTCCCTGCCCTTAAGGAGCTCATGTTCTAATGCCAGAGACAAATGGGGATGGGGCATAAAAAAGACTGTAAATACAAAATATATACAATATTAATGAAAACAATTTTTAATATACAAACAAGAATTTTAAAAAAAGGTTTAAAGGTAGATTAATTTCAACATGATTGTCACAAAAATTGCCCTTTTCATGTCCATTCTGAACTTTCTGTTTTTGTCTTTTGTTATAGGGAGTAGAGGTTGCTTCTGTGGGATGGGCCTGATGAAGGTGGCCCAAGAGCCTTAGATGGTATATGGATCTAAGCTGAGTGAGGGATGGGATGCCTGAATGGTCACCAAGGTGAGCTGGTAACCACCAGGGCTTAAAATGTTTGTCTCAGCTGAGACAGAAATAACTTTTACTGGTTGATTTTTCTGTAAACAAGATATGTTAAAAGCAAGAAATTATCTATTTCACTGTTTCAGGTAGAAATATAACCCATCTATGTTGTAGGGGAGTCTCTAGTAGCACCGTATTCAACAAGTGGAAATAGAGTGAAGAAAATTTATACTCAACTTTTCTTTTTTACCAATTAAATTTCCCTGGTCCTCTTCCTTTAATTCCTAATATTTTGGGAAAGTTTTATTTTTAGAAGACAAAACTTAGTGGGGGGAGCATTATAACTGTTTCCAAATATTTGGAAAGGTGTTGTGTAGATGAGAGATTAGATTTATCCTGTGCAGTGCCAGAGGACAGAACAAAAACCTTCCTCCCTCCATCTAAAAATGAATGTTCTTGAGAGCCAGATTCATAATATCATACATTTAGAGCTGGAAGTGATTTTATAAGTCATCTAGTTTAATCCACTTATTTTACATAAATGGAAACTGAGGCTATGAGAGGTTAAATGCCTTTCCCATATAGACTTGTAGACTCAAAGCTTACACAATTAAAGTGGTAGGATTTGAACCCAGGTCCTCTGACACCAATTAGAGTGATCATTCTTATAATATCATGCTCTTCTACTCAAATAGGGAAGAATCTCTTGACAAGTAAAGCTGTCCAAAGCTAGTAATTGATGGTTCAGCAGGTAATGCAATAATTGGCAACGTGCACATAGAGCTTGGATAATCATTTGCCTAGTCTCTCTTAAAAGATGAAGGTTGGCCTGGACGATTGCTCAAGTTCCTTCCAACTCTAGGATTCTACACTTCGTATTAGACAGTTCAAGAGGTAGAGAACGTAAAGAAGCAAAAGAACAGAAGACTATAACACAAGTTAGAGGCACCATCAGATTCAATGAGATGTTGTTATATAACATTAGACAGTCAGGAAGAATGCCTTCTGTCATGTTCATTCTGGGAAATGAAATGACAATGAGCCTCTTTTCCTAGATTTTAGTCTCATATTCTTTCTCTCCGGAATGATGAAAAATTAAGACATAGGAGTTTAGATCTCTTTCGTGGGTCCTAGTAATTTGTATTTTTTTATTGTTTTTTGGTTTTTTGTTTTTTTGGTTTTTTTTAGCATTTACCCAATGCTATAAATCCAAGAGGCAGCTAGGTGGCACAACGAATAGAGTACCAGGTCTGGAGTCAGGAAGACATATTTCTGAGTTCAAATCTTACCTTGGGCACTTAATAGTAATGTGACCCTCAGCAACTTACTTAACCCTATTTGTCTCAATTCCCTCATCTGGAAAATGAACTAGAGCAGAAAAAGTCAAAAATACTCCAGTACCTTTACAAAGAAACCTCAAAATGGGGTTAAGAAAAGTTGGACTTGACTGAAAAAATAGTAACATAAAGCCAAAGCAACTTTCGTCCTCTGAAAACCAGTGTTAGGACACAGTATAATCTAGACCAGTGGTTCCCAAACTTTTTTGGCCTGCCGCCCCCTTTCCAGAAAAAATATTACTTAGCCCCCTGGAAATTAATTTTTTTTTATTTTAATAGCAATTAATAGGAAAGGTAAATGCACCTGTGGGCATCCCCATTCCCCCCTGGATCGCTGCAGCACCCACGGGGGGGGGGGGGGGGGGCGGGAGGGCCCCCTTTGGGGATCAACTGATTTAGACCAAATCATCCCCCTTTCCTCTGCTCTCTAGGGTTTTTTGTTTGTTTGTTTGTTTGTTGTTGTTGTTGTTTTTTGTCAAAATTAGTTACAGATCAGGAAGAGTCAGAAGAGGAATAGACAAAGTTTAGAGTTCTGTTCTTTAACTGGGGAGACTTGAGTTCAAATCTTAACTACAGCTTATTAGCTATATTGCCCTGGGCAATCCTCTCTGACTCTCATTTCTTGATCTATAAAATGGGTATAATTATCCTTATTTTTTCCTGCCTCAGGAATTGTGGAGAGGAAAATGCTTTGTAAGCCTTAAGGTGCTAGAGTTAGCATTGTTATTATGAATCACAGAATTTCAAAGCTAGTAGGGACTTCAAAGCCATCTAATTCAATCCACAAAGAAAAAAGTATCCTCTCTGCAACCTACTTGAGAAGTGGCCATCCATCCCTTGCTTAAATACCTCCAAAGAAAGAGAGCCCACTACTTTCAGAAGCAGCCCATTGCCTTTTCTATAGCTCTAATTACTAGAAAGGGATTTTTTCCTGAAACCAAGCTTAAATCTCTCTTTACACAAAATATAAGACTATAAACATGTATTGAGCACAATGTACTAGGAAAGAATAAACAATAGGTAAAGGTGAAGAGGTAGACCAATTAAGCCTTCTAACCTAAAAAAGGAAGGGATAGGATTAAAATCCTGTTGCCTGTACCATGTGAGACTATATCTTAATCAATCAACGACTTTAGACAAAGCTTAAAAAATATCCAAACCATGGATGAACTGGAGTAATGCCCCACAGTGTTTTCAAATCAATTGGTTACCCTTGGAACCAGCAAGAAGATGCTGAACCAGTTCCAGCACTGAGAGATTTGAGCATCTGACAGCAAACAGGAAAGAGATCTGTCTGAGAAGGAATCACTTGCAGGGGTGAAGGATGGGGTTGAGTGTCTTAATCTTGCCCTAAGTCTCTCCTTTTCCTCCCTACCCCCAACCAGAAGAGGAGATAGTAAGCTTTGGACGACCAAAAGAATTTAGTTTTTTTACAAGTATCATTGCAGTATCCCCAGGATGGCAGCATTTATACTAGAAGCCAAGGACAGATTAGACAAGACAGGTTTGAGACTCTCCAAAGATCCTAGCAGAAAAGCTACATCATACCTAAGAGGGGATGATTTTGAGGATTCCAGATAAAGGATTTCAAGAGTTTTAAGTTACATTTTTTGCCACATGTTCTTTCTAAGATCCAGCCCATTGTCTCCTGGACTCTCTATATACTTGTAGGAGATTTTGGATATGGGAAGGAGAAAAGCAGGGGGAGATATATATATATATATATGTATATATGTATGTATGTATTTACCAACTACTCTCCTGCTACTAAAATCTCTATTTGTAACGCCTAGGTCCCACTGACTAATTGATATCCATTGGTAATCACAGGGAGAAATATCAGTGGGAACTCATGAACTATAGCTTTAGAAAGATACACCCAACCCCTCAGGGCCACCCCTAGATTCCAAGGAGATAAGAAGTAGCCTGGCTCTGGGAACACAATCTGCCAGTACCAGTGGAGAGGAAGAAGGTTGGGATAAGTAGCTCCAGAACCTACATGTGCTATGAATCAATCAATCAACCAAAAAGCATTTATTAAACAACTGTTCCACGCTAGGCACTGTGATAGTTATTATAAAAAGTGGATGAGATTTTCAAGGAACATCCATTCAAATTGAGAAGACAAAAAAAGAATAAATACAAAGTACTTAAGTTTGGGAGAGCAAGTGGGGCAGGGTTTAAGAAATTGTTTCATATAGAAGATAGTTCTTAAACCTACTCTTAAAGGAAGGAAAGGATTCTATAAGACAGAGATTAAAATGGCATGCTTACCAGCCATGGAGGAAAGCCTAGAGGTTTAACAGGGATGATGTGATAGATTATATCATCCCAATAAAGTACTTTCACTGAATTCTGGGATATGTCATGTTGGCTAGGGAGAATGGCAGCTCTATATTTTTTTATTGGCTATGCCATTTGATTACCACCTTTTACTTCATTGGCTATTCAAGAAATAGAATAAGTGACAGGTATTGTTTTAGCCTTTGGAAAAGGGAAAAAAAAAAATGTAAGAAGCACCATGCACAATTTCCCATTGTTCCACATCTCAAAACAATTCCATTATTTAGCAAAAGCTAAGAATGTAGATGCATAACAAAATAGAACTGAATTCATAGATTTTAGCGATGGAAGGTATTTTAGAAATCTGGACCAGAACTTCTCATTTTTCAATTGCAGAAGCTTAGGAGTTAAGAGGTAAAAGAATTTAGTCAAAGACTACAATAGTACCAAAGACTGAACTGAATTTTAAATCCCCGAAGTTCCAGCATTATTTTTAAACTGGAAGGCTGGCCAGTGTGCTCAGTTATTATGAACATTCACATAGGATCTTTGATATAATCGCCATATCAATTTTAGAGCATGCTTAGATTTTCCCTAACTATAAATGATGTCTGACTGACTAAGGAAAATTACATTTAAGGGAAGAGGCCTTGGGCCCTCCCCAACTGAGGTCAAGACATGGCCCATGAATGCATGTCTCATTTCTTTGCCTCAGTATTTTTTCTTTTGTTTTAGGTGGAGGAGATTGGAGACTAAGCTTATGACTTTCAAAAGTCATAAGAACAAGTCATTCAAAGCTCCTGGAGAGGAGACTTGGTCAGAATTTTCAGTCAGCCAATCTAGTTTTGAGACCCTGAGGAGCAAAGAGCCAGCTTGGGGAGCCAGATCATCAGTAACCAAGGCAAGGGTTCAACTAGAAGACATGTTATGTTTGGACAACTAGTACTTGGTGAGACCAATGCTATGTAGAATCTGTACTGAGTTCTGAGCCAATTCTGCCCAGTTCCAGGGTGATACAGAGGAGACTACCTACCTCGTGCAGAGAGAATATATTTATACTTTTATGCTTGCTGTATAGTCAAAGTAAATATCCTTTTGGAAAACCTAATTTATGTTAATTAGTTGAATGGGATTGAGAAAATAGTCACTAGTAGCTAACATTATGGAGTGGGGCTCAAATTGATGGCATTAGAGAAAGTTGATGACCCAAATTCCCAGACACCCCTAGAACCTTGAGGTGGAGATGCAGCCTTCCTCACTCTGAAAGATTTAAGCCAAAGCACTTGACATATTGTCATCACATCTCGTTGCTTGTCTTATGAATTAAGATCTAGGACAATTTAAGTGAACCCTCCTTTCTAAATAATAACAATATAGCAATAATAACCTACACTTTAAGACTTATGATGAATGAAGGAACAAACGCATTAGGTGCTTACTATGTGCCAGGCACTGCATTAAGTGTTGGAGATACAAATAGAAACAACTAAGACATTCCATGCCCTCAAAGAGCTTATATTTTAATAAAGACAACAGCTACATGGGAGAAGTGTTTTGAACAGAGAAGGCAAAGGGATGATATTTGAATTTATAGGACAATTCATTGACATCCTTTCTAAGAATGGTATTGCTTTTTCTGATAGCTATTCTCAAAGGCAGATATAGAAAGCAGATGGTACATGTTGGGGAGAGCTGTGGTATGGCATGATGATGGCGAATAAGTGGTGGGATGGGATGGGTGCAAGACCATGAAAAAGGTAACTAAATGTTCCCCTATCAAAAACCTTAGATTCAAGGGTGGGAGCTTGAGATCCAATTGGAGGTATAGGCTCACACTTATGAACATAAAATTTAAAAATTAACCAAAAGTGACTGGAATCGAAATGGCACTTGATTCACAATCACTGTGGGAGAAGCATGGTAGAGGAATATTCCAGGGAGATTAGATCACAAGGACCAATGGATGGATATTTTAGGGCAGTGATGGCAAACCTTTTAGGGATGGAGTGCCAAACCCCACCCCCAGACCAAATGCTGTGCCTGCCCCCCCAAGTATAGGATATGCCTCCCCCTTTACCCAATATAGGGGAGTCAGAAAGTGTTCTCATTGGGCTTCTGGGTGAAGGGGGGTTGAAGTGAGGAATGCCCTCAGCACCAAGAGAGAGGAGTAGGGGAATGGCCCAAGCACTCTGCTCCCCTCCAGCTCTGCCACCTATAAGCCGCCCACCTTACCCCCTTGTGCACTCTCATTGGGCTGCTGGGCAGAGAGGTTGGGGATGTGAAAAAAATGTCATCAGGCACAGTAGAGAGGAGGAGGGGAGCAGCTCTGCCCAAGTTCCTCTGCATTTCTAGTAACAAACTCAGGGTGGGTGGGGAGGGAGACCACGTGGCTGCAGAGAGTGCTCTGCATGCCATCTTTGGCACCCGTGCCATAGGTTCACCATCACTGAGGTAACTGTGGCATGGTGTTAAAAGTTCATAAAGTTAGAAGGAAACCAGGAGAGAAAAATTGTTCCACATCATTCCTTTCCCTCATTTCTTGTGCATTCAGGTCCTCTTCCCTCCACTGGCTATTACAAAACTTTTCCATTCTCCTCAATTCCTCAAAGCTCTCCATCACTGTGATTTAATCTCAGCAAATAACCTTGGGTCCTGCTTTACTAAAGACTTAGGTCATTTGCTATGATCTCCACAAGTCCTTGATTTTTAATAGTTCAAAACTATGGTTTCCATTCAATTCTTCCTCTTTTCCTCCTAAAACAATATCAAAAAGGGCTGCTTTAGCCTCACTGACCTCATGGTTATTGCAGGTCTTATGATATCTCTGAAAACTGTTTTGACCTGTTCAGTGTTAATCATGCCTGAAGCCTTCAATTTAATCAGATGTTAATCACTCCTCCCAGTTGAAGTATATTTAAACCCTATTCCTCCTGCTCTCTTTGGGCTTTCCTGTATTCCAGTGTGCTGTATAATGATTCTAAATTGCAATTCCTTTGCCTCCATTAAACACCCTTATTGTGGTTACCTTATTTATTCTTTGTTATTTCAGGTTGACAAGAGGAAAGATACTGCTAAGATAGAAACATTCAGAAAAGGGTAAACAAGATGGTGAAAAGTCATGCAAGGATCATCAATAAATAGCAGTGGCTCTCTATTATCTCTGGAATCAAAAATAAAATGCTCTATTTGACATTTAAAGCTTTCTTACCTAGCTTTCCCTCCTACTTTTACAATCTTCTTCCACCTTTACAGTTTTCTTATTCTTTACTCCCCTCCTTGCTCTGACTCAGCCACACTGTCCTATGTACCATTCTTCATATACTATACTTCATCACTCAAACCCAAGCCATAGCACTGGTTGTATCCCATACTTCAAATGCTTTCTCTCCTTACCTCTGCGTCCTGGCTTCATTCAAGATCCATCTCAAATCCCACCTTCTACAACCTCTCCCTGCACCACCACCTGCTAGTCTAGCCTTCCCTCTGCCATTTTGTTCCATCTGTTTTATTCTCTCGGTATCTTACAGGTACAAAGTTCTTTGCATGGGGGCAGCTGGGTAGCTCAGTGGATTGACAGCCAGGCCTAGAGACGGGAGGTCCTAGGTTCAAATCTGGCTGGCCTCAGACACTTCCCAGCTGGGTGACCCTGGGCAAATCACTTGACCCCCATTGCCTACCCTTACCACTCTTCTGCCTTGGAGCAATATTGACTCCAAGACTGAAAGTAAGGGTTTTAATAAAAAAAAGTTTTTTGCATGTGTGAGCTCCTATATTTTTTATCTTTCCCTGTATCCTTAGTGTTTTTAGCACAGTTCTTGGCTTGCGAAGTGTTTAATAAATAAATGCTTGTTAATGGACAGATTTGGGAGGAAAAATTATAGATATCTTCAATTATTTTAAGATGAACTACCATGTTCTACTTGACTCCAAAGTACAGAACTAGGAGCAATGTTTAGAAACTGTAAAGGGGCAATTTAGTTTTAATGTTGGGGAAAAGTACCCCAAATTAGAGCAAGTGAGAAATAGAAAAGACTGTGTCATTGGAGCAGTGGGTTCCCCTTCATTAAAGCCCTTCAAGCAAAGTCTGGGTCATCTTCCCTCCTTTCTCAAGGAATTCAGAATCTGGCTAAGAACCTTCCTTCCCCTCTCAACTCCTACTAGTTCTACAGAACTTCAATAAATAAATCAACATTCCCTCAAATTATCTTAGCTCCTAATTTCTTCAATCTAATTAACTCTTTGACGTATTTATTTCTCCTCTCCACATCAGCTACCTCTAGGGATGGGACTACCTAGGATCTTATTATCACTTACAGGTGTTCCATTTTGATAATCAAGAACTCTGAAATTCCATTATTGGATCATAGCCTAGTGTCATTCTATGTAACCATCCTAAAATTCTTCTCTACTAAGATCTTAAATCTCTCTCACCATCTATGCTTTCCCAAGTCAAGAAGTCTGTTTTGACTTCTTTTTTTTCTTCCTTTCCAGTCTCCAAATCCAGTTGAACTCTACAGCACCCTCAATCCCTAAGTCCCTTGCTCCCCTGTCTTATAATCACTCCATCTTGGAGAGCCTGGATTCTGATTTATTCCTACCATCTGCCTGATCTACACCTAACTCACAACTTAATACAGCTAAAAGAAGTTGGGCAACTACAATGTATTTAAAAGAGAGGAAGCACAGCACAACACACAGGGCAAAACAACTAATCTGCAGTCCTCCATCTACAAATTGCCAAGTTCAAATACCCTCCCTTTCTTGTGACTATAGATAAGTTATCTTTCCTCCTTGAGCTTCATTTTCTTCATCTGTAAAATGAAGTGGATGAACTACAAGGCCTTTAAAGTCCCTTCCACCAAGTTAAAATCTTTGATCTTATAATAATTGTCATGTGCTTATTGTAGTTATTTGTTCCTTTTCTAATTGATCACAAATTGCCTCTTTTAATAATTGTCTCTGCCATTAAACACATTTAAAAGAGGCAATCCTCCTTACCTCTTCTGCCTCACATTTTTTATTCTTGGTAATGTCCACCTTTAGGCCTTATACTGAAACTGCTTTCTTTCTTAAGGCTGATGCTGACTTTTGAAAGGATAAAGACAGTGTCTTTTTCTTAGTTTTGATTATCCTTGATATCTCTGTAGCATTTGACATTATTGACCATTCCTTGATGCATTATATTCACTTTGATTTCTTGACTCTGAACCCTGATTTTCTGTTTCCTTTGATTAAGTGTTTAATAAATAAATGCATGTTGATTGATTTGATTTATGAAGAGGAATGGTAGATACCTTCATTTCAATTAATATCTTCATATAAACCAATTCCAAATCTAAATGTCTCTTCCAGATTTCTTCTCTGAGTTCCATATTAGCATTTTCACCTACTAGAAATCTCCACCCAGATACTCCTCAGGCAACTGAAACTTAATATATTCAAATTTAACTCATTATTATTGCCTAAAACTAAAAATGAAACAGTGCCTTTTTGTATCCTTTCAATAGTTCCAACTTCTGCCTTATTACTCAAATTCAGAATCTTAATGTCATTTTGACTTTTCCTCAACCTAATCCCTTCATGTACAGTATAGCCAACTAATTCTATTGATTGCTACTCATCAAGATTTCTTGCATTTTTCTTCTCTTTTTTCATGCCCACTACTACCATCTCCTTCCAAGTCCTTAATTGGACTAGCATAATAGCTCCCAAACTAGTTTCTTGGCCTCCAGTTTCTAATCCAACCTATATTACCAGAGTTAATCTTCCTAATGTACACTTTGATCTGATCATATCTCTGAAAGACTTTTATTAGAATTTTATTATTTTTCATTGTTTTATTATTATTTATTAAAACCTATTGTCCATGAAGTCCAACTGCTTGGAATCCCACAATATGGCTTCAAACTATTTTCCAGTTTTACATATATTAAAAGTGAGTTAACAGACTGTGGCTGATTAAAATCTAAGAAGAGAAATTGGGTTGGGAGAAAAAAGTGGTGACCAGAAAAAGATTAGACTAGAAACTATCCCCTAAGGGGAGATAGAAATACCTAAGAAGAATTTAGCCCCCTCCTTTTTTCAGCAGGGAGAAAGGGTGCAGAAAGAAGTCAGTACTAGCTAGCAGACTGTAGCAGACTCTAGCCACCACAATAACATTCATGCCAACTAGTATTATACTTGGATGGGCTGCAATCTCTTCTGTGTTTTCCTCTCTCCCTCCCTTTATTCTCATTATGCTCCTCAATAGAAATGCAGTTCCACCCCATTTCAGTGTTCTAAAATTGGACCAATCTTTCATGAACTAGCCCAAATACATCCTCCTTGAAGCCTTCCATAAGCTCCCAATCTGGAAATAACCTCTCTATAGTAGCCACATCAAGGGAGGATCATAGTTCAATTGAAGAAGGTCATATTTGTGTGTTGACCTGCTCTATCTCCCTTTAATAGATTTTAACTTCTTTAAAAGCAAGGATAGTTCCTATATTTTTTCTGGCAGCATCTTGAAACTCACACCTCCTCAGTATCCCAAATCCGTGAAACCCTTCCGTTACTCTGATTGAAGTGAATAGAAGGTGGACAGCTGAGAGAGCCGTCTAGATCCTCCATTTCAGGAGGGACCCCAGACCAGTCATCTCTTCATTTCCCACCTGGTCACAAGACTTCATCATGCCCCTATCAGAAACCCAATCCCATCCCTCTTGAATAGCTTGTCTTCCCCATCAGACTGTTAACCCTTTCAAGGTAAGAACTGTCTATCACATAGTAGAATCTTAATAAATATTTATTGACTGCCTGGCTACCTCAGTTCTTTAGATATGACAGACAGCTTCTGTCATTGGTGTGGTGGAGAAACCTGTTTATAGACTGCTATATTTATTCTGCCTTAATCCTCTGTAATATAGCACTAGATTTTTTGCCCCTCAACCACAAGGCATACATTGATATGCCTCAGAGCATGACAGTCCTGTGTGCTCTCTAAATTCCAAGAAACTGAGAAACTCACATTTTCTGTGTGCTATTATTTTCCCCCAATCTAAATCATTGATAGGATAAGATTTATATAAGAGAAATTAGTTCCTGAAAGAATTAAACATGGAAAAAATGTAGAAAGCTTATAAAATAAATAGTCTTCAAACTAAAATTTAGCTTACAGTCAGTCTCAAATTGGCCCCAATTAATATTCTCCAACCACAGTGGGGCATCAGGTCTGGAGTCTGGAGGACCTGGGTTAAAATCCAACCTCAGCCATTTCCTAACTGTGTGACGCTCAGCACCGGTCACTGAACCCTGATTGCCTAGCCCTTGCCCTTCTGTCTTAGAGTTGTTACCATGACAGAAAGTAAGGGTTTTAAATATATATGTATGCACGTCTGTATGTATACATATGCATTCTACATATTTTATATTCTTTCTATATTTTATATGCATTATATATTATATATTTGTATATATTCTATATATTTTATCTATTCTAAATATTTTCTCTGTTCTATATTTTATCTGTTACATATTTTTTGCTAGCTAGCTAGCTATATATCATATATGTAATATATATTCTCCAACCACATTCAAATTAAGTCTTTAGACAGTCTGGTTGCTTTTTTGTTATTAAGTGCCTACAACCAGCACAGAAAAAACATTGAACTTAGAGCCAGAGAACCTGGTTTTTAGTCCCGTTTCCATAATTACTAGTTTCCTTGAATGAAATCTCTTACTCTTCCCAGAACTACTAAGAGACTAAATTCCTTTTTTCATAACTATCTAATATATCTCAGATTCCTTAACTGTAAAATATCCCTCCTGCATATAGAATGTAAGCCTCTGAAGGGCAGGGAATGTTCTATATTTGGTTTTAAGTACCTAGTTACTAGAACAGTGCCTTGCACATAGTAGACACTTGAGAAATGCTCATTTATTGATCTAATGGCTATCAGGCGACAAGGATTGATTAAGTACCTACCTTGTGCCAGGTCCTGTGCTGAACAAAGGATGTAAAAATATTTTATAAATTACAAAGTGTTATAGCTAGCAACATAAGAGTTTACAAAATGCATTATATGGGTTATTTCATGATGTCCTCACAACAGCTCTGCTTCAAGTGCTATTATTATCCCCCTTTTATAGATGAGGAATCTGAGGCCAAGAGGTTAAATGACTTGCCCAGAGAATCACAGATAGCAAGTATCTGAGGCAGGAACTGAACTCAGGCCTTTCTGATTCCTGATTCAGCAGTGAGACATCAAGAAGTGTAAAGTATGATTTTTGGATGAGTTCTAAGATTCTAATGATTTATTATTCATTATTTATTATTTTTATTTATTATTTTCCAGATAATTTTTTATCAGGGGAGGGGTCACAGGATTTGTATAAAAATATCTTTAATAAATCACTTGTTTCACCCTCCATCCAGATCTCATTATGTGAGTCTGATCTTTATAAAACTTTGAAACAAAACACAATTTTGTATTCAAGTCATTCACCCACTCTGAATTTATCTTGGTGTAGGGTGTGAGATGTTGATCTAAACCTAATTTTCCCCATACTGTTTTCCAATTTTCCCAGCAGTTTTTGTCAAATAGTAGATTTTTGTCCTAAAAACTGGGCTCTTTGGGTTTATCATAGACTGTCTTGCTGACGTCACTTACCCCAAGTCTATTCCACTGATCCTCCCTTCTGTCTCTTAACCAGTACCATATCATTTTGATGACTGCTGCTTTATAATATAGTTTAATATCTGGTACTGCTAGGCTACCTTCCTTCACATTTTTTCATTATTTCCCTTGATATTCTTGATCTTTTGTTTTTCCAAATGAACTTTGTTATAGTTTTTTCTATTTATGTAAAAATGTTTCTTGGTAGTTTGATAGGTATGGCAATAAGTAAGTAAATTAATTTGGGTAGAATGGTCATTTTTATTATTATTATTATTAGCTCATCCTACCCATGAGCAATCAATGTTTTTCCAATTGTTTAGATCTAGTTTTAATTGTTTGGAAAGTGTTTTGTAGTTGTTTTCGTATAATTCCTGTGTTTGTTTTGGTAGATAGTTTCCTAAGTATTTTATATTGTCTAGAGTGATGGACTTCTTCTGTACTAGCAGCAATGCAATGACCCAGGACAATTCTGAGGGATTTATGGAAAAGAACGCTACCCACATTCAGAGGAAGAACTACAGGAGAGAAAACACAGAAGAAAAACAACTGCTTGAACACATGGGTTGATGCAGACATTATTTGGGATGTAAACTCCAAACGACCACCCTAGTACAACTATCAGTAATATGTAAATAGGTCTTGATTGATGACACATGAAGAAACCAGTGGAAATGTGCATCGGTTATGGGGGGGGGTAGTATTGGGGAGATGGAGGGGAGAGTAAGAACATGAATCATGTAACCATGTAAAATTTTTTTCTAAAAAATAAAAATAAAAAAAAAACATACATTTTTGTGACCTTGACTATAAAGTTAAAAATCTTGGGAATGGGTTGGGGTTGGGGGGTTGTTTTTTCTGATGGTTCAAAGCCCTGAAGATAACTAAGTAATGAAAATTCCTCTCTCAAGGTGTCACTTGCCATAGGTCATATGATATTCATTAAAGATAATTGTTGTGTGAGGGCCAAATTGTTTACAATGACACTGCTTTTAAAAAGTTATGTCATCATAATTTTATAGTAAATATTTAGATCATTTTTTAAGGTTTGTAATGTACTTTACAAATATTACTCCAGTTGATTCTGACAATAATCCTGTGAGGTAGGTACTATTATTATCAACATTTTACAGATGAGGAAATTGAGACCCAGTTTAATACTTGTCCAGTTTTCACATAACCAATATAGTTCAGAGAGAAGATTTGAACTTGGGTCTTCCTGGCTGTGTGGCCAGCTGTCTATCCCCTAAGCCATACTGCCTCTTGGTGCTCTAGTACTTTTACTGGCAATTAAATGGCCTAATTGAATATTGGTAGATTTTAAATTCCTTTTACAACTTTGTACTGACTAATTGTGACTTCAAAAGAAAATGTCTCAAAAGAAATGTATAGGAATATTGGGAAGGCAGAAAATGAAGCTAAAGAAGAAATCTAGATATTTCCAGGAGTGCTTAGAAAGCAAAGGCACTAATAGAATGGGGTAAACATCAAATCACTTAATTTCGTCCTCAGTTTCCTCAGAGATCTCTTTTCAATTCTATATCCATGATGTTAGGAGTCTTTTAAGGAAGTTGGAGCACTAACCATTCTGGATAGCAATTTAGAACTATGCCCATGGAACTATAAAATACTGCAGACACTTTAATCCAGCAATACCAGTACTAAGTCTCTTTAGATGGCAACCCTTGAAATATTTGAAAAATAAGGGAAGGAAGGAAGGAAGGAAGGAAGGAAGGAAGGAAGGAAGGAAGGAAGGAAGGAAGGAAGGAAGGAAGGAAGGAAAGAAGGAAGGAAGGAAGGAAGCACTTAGGGCACTAGAAAAATGGGAGTAACATAATTTTTGGTTCCTGTTTTTCTTCTATTCCTCTCCATATCATCCAAGTAAACTTGATTAAGTAGAGTATTCATGTCAATTCTATAATAGATATAGGAAAGTAAATGAGAACAGTCTTATAGGTGATTTAATTTTAATGAGTACCAGATATTTAATGAATACCTCTCCAAAGCAATGCTTGATGCTTAAAATTCCTTTACTAGAGTTAAATCATTATATTGCAGAAATCCTTCTCTTTTTTCAAAGTCAAACTTATGTGCCCTCTCTTCCATAAAACCTTCTATAGACACATTCCTTATTTCCTACCTCATGTTATTCCATGATCATTTTCTTAAAACATTTTATCTTGATTTCTACTTTGTATCCCATATGCATGTGTATATAAGTAGTTCAGGAGCAGGGATTAGAATTGAGTCATTTTCCACTTCTGGGCCCCTATCTGTAATACACTACTTAACATATATTCAGCATTTAACATATTTTTGTTGAGCTGGAATCAGTAATAACTTAATAACTGTTTCTAAAACTTCATATTTATGTAGTGTCTATATTAATTCATATCTATGAAGTGTTTTAAAGCACACAGAGCACTTTCCTGATGATAACTCAGATTGTCAAGGCAACAGTGTACAGAGGGGAGAAGACTACAGGCTACTTTTTATCCTCCCTATCTGACTAGAGCCCTATAGGGTTCCACAGACACAATCTTTGAAACTTGAAATCAAATAAAAGAATGAACTTATCTGGTTTGGTACCAACATTACTATTGATATGAAATTTGCCTGAAGATTAGAAAACACCTAATAATATTCAGACATGGTAGATGGTCAATAAACATTTGTTCATCAAATAAGATATTTGTGAGTACTTAGCCCAGTGCCTGGTATGTAGTGGATACTTATTAAATGCTAATTCCTTCCTTCCTTCCTTCCTTCCTTCCTTCCTTCCTTCCTTCCTTCCTTCCTTCCTTCCTTCCTTCCTTTCTTCTTTTCTTACTTTCTTCCTTTGCTTTCTTCCTTCTCTTTCTTTTTTCCCTTTCTTTCCTTTTTTCTTTCTTGTCCCCTTTCCTTCTTTCTTTCCTTTCTTCCTTTCTTCTCTTTCTTCTTTCATTTCTTCTTTCTTTTTTTCTCTTTCCTTCTTTCTTGCCTTTATTCTTTTGACAAAGAAACAAACAAATGAATGAATAAACTAATAACCTCAAGGACACATCTAAACTCTTAAAATTTTTTAAATTAACAGAATCCAAATAGCTACAATAAACCATCTCAAGTCTTTCTTATCTTTAGAGTCCTTTCCATCACTCACCATTACTTATGTTCTTTATGTTTCCATAGCAAGTGACCCAGGATTATATTAAAACAAAATGAGAGGAGCCACTGCAAACCACTGGTGAATACTAACAATCAATATGCAATGGTAATAGAAGCCCTCCAAAGACTAGAGCTTCTCAAGCTGTCTCAATCAATGTCCCTTGATTACACTGATGGAGGAATTCAGTTACATTGAGTCAAAAGGAATGGGATTCTGCTATTGGTGTCTATCTGGGTCTTTCATTTTGATCTGTCTCCTCTTTGAATGTGCCTGGGAAAATGTGGCTGCTGGCTAGAATTTCTCATTAAGTCGGCTTGCTTTCATCTGGGTACAGATGGTAGTTTGTGGCCGCACACCAGCATTTTTAAGCCACCTGTTTACTTTCTAAGGAAAGTGAAAAGGAACTCAAAAGCTGCTGGCCAGACTCATCCTTTTCAGTGTCTATAATTCAGGGGAATGATGATGGAAGTGGTTTTTGCTGCCCCAACCACCTCCCATTAAGTTTCATCATGGCAGATGTCTTCCCCTGTGTTGCACCTTCTTGGCACCAGCAAAGATAAGATTCTTCTTTATAATTAACTAAAGGAAATGATAGCAAAGGTGACAAAAGCATACATTATATTGTGATAAGTTAGGTCCAGAAGGAAGAAGTACCTTTCCTCTTGAGGGACCCTCCCCCAGCCAAATTTCAATGTCAAAAAAAAAAAAAAAAAAAAAAACACTTGCTTTGACAAGAAACCCTTACAGAATGCACTCTTTATAAGGCAGTGAATGCAAAATACTCCCAATGGGAGTGACTATATGTAAGCATCTTAGCAGAATCTGAACAGTCCAGAGTTAGAGGCATGCCTGTATATAGATAAGACTCCTCTAGGAGGAGTCAGAAGAATGTAGCTAATATGTGTTTTTTCATATATTTAGATTGTTGATATAGTGGAAAGAGCCAAGATTTTCTAGTTAGAGAGCAAAGGTTTAAATCATAGCTCTGATGCTTAATATGTATGCCATCTTGGGTAAGTCAATTAACCTCCATGAACCTCAGTTTACTGATCTGTAAAATGAAGAAGTTGAACTAGATGACCTCTGACATCCTTCTTAGTTCTACATTAAGATATTATAATATTATCTCTTTGATTCTATGGTAATGAACAAAAACTATCCATTTTAATGACAAAAATAAAACACATGATCTTATCAGGCTTACTTAAATGTCAACATCATCTCTTCTGTTATGTTGGATGCAAATTTCTGCTGTTAAGTCTTTAGGATCAAAATCATAGGTCTTGGCAAAATTGTTTGGAGGAAGACAACTGGTTATCCATGTCCTATTTGATCCCTATTCAAATTTTCCACCCAATGTTTCTCCATCATATTCAGATGTTCTACAGATGGAGTGGAGAAAGGCCTAGGGCTTTTTTCAAAGCACTGGTTAATTTTCTATGGGATTAAAAACTAAAGTGACATCATCCTTCAACTGATACATGATGACTGAATAGCTCAGCTGGCTAAAATATGTTGCCAAAGAGAGAGAAAATTGTTCTATCCTCATACAGGCAATCTAGCTTTCTTCTACTCAGTGATCAGCAAAATATAAATGAAGAATAGGAAATAAGCCCATGGAAATAATTAGCCACTGCCTGGCCCATTCTTAAAAGACTTTTTTTTTCAATCAATCTTTCAAAAGAATGATTACTTGGTACAATACACTGTCCTGGGAGTTAGAGGGCAACAAAAAAAATGAGAAGTGTTTTCTGCCCTCAAGGAGCTTACAGTCTAGTAGGGGGAAATAAGAGATGTACACAAATTGTTATAATACAGTTAGACTAAGAAAAGGGAGGGTGTAAAGCCAGGTTCTACTTTCTCCAATGATTTTGAAAAATAGAGCAGCCTCTGATTTTCGTTTCGTTTTTTTGAATGGACTAACGTTGCTCGTGGGCAGCTAGGTAGTACAATGGATAGAATGCTAGACTTAAAGTCAAGAAGATTTATCTTCCTGAGTTCAAACCTGGCCTCAGAAACCTGCTTGTGTGACCCTGGGCAAGTCACTTAACCCTGTTTGCCTCAGTTTTTCATATGTAAAATAAGTTGGAGAAGGAAATAACAATCCACTCCTACATCTTTGCCAAGAAAATCCCAAAAGGGGTCCCAAAGAATTAGGCATGACTGAAAGGACACTGACAACATTGGTCATGAACTAAAAAAATTGAAGAGTAGATCATCTCTCCAGATTCTTACAACCCTTTGAATATGCAATTTAATTTTAAAAATCCCTTTAAGGAAAACCCACCCAACAACTACTAGATAAGAATAACTCCTATATATCTAAAGCTAATTAAGGTTTACTAAGTGCCTCCCTCACAACAACCCCATTAGGAAGGAATGGGAAGTAGAAATTACTACCCTCACTTTACAGGTAAAGAAACTGACTCTCTGAGGAGTAAAATGATTAGCCTATTACCTAGCTGGTAAGTCTCAGAACTGGGATTCCAGGACTTTAAGTCCTGTGATTTTTTTCTAATCATGATGCTCTAATGACATCATTAGATTATAGATTTAGAAGTAGAAGGATCTTAGAGACCATCAAGTCCAATATCTTCATTTTTTTAAAAACCCTTACCTTCTGTCTTGGAGCTAATCAGAAGAATGGTAAGGGGTAGGCAATGGGGGTTAAGTGACTTGCCCAGGGTCACACAGCTGGGAAGTGTCTGAGGTTGAATTTGAACCTAGGGCCTCCAATCTCTAGACCTAGCTCTCAATCCACTGAGCTATCCAGCTGCCCCCATCTTCATTTTTCAAATGAAGAAATTGAAATAAAGTTAAATGACTTACCCAGGATCATACAGCTAGTAAGTGTCTGAGAGCAGAATTTGAACTCAGGTCTTCCTGACTCCAGTTCTATTGTACTATTTATTATATTAGGAGCTCTCTCGACTATCTATTATGCTGTGTTTGACTGCATCAAATGCTCAATAATAATTAGCAAAATCACTTGGCATACAATTATAGAATCCAACAGTTTTGGTTTATTTGGTTATTCATATATTTATCTATTCATTTGCTTATTTATTTCTTTGCTTATTTGTTTGTGATTAGATGTTCATTGAAGTAATATATACTAGATGTGTCCAGGAGTATGCTAGAGCCAAGGACAGCTAGATAGTGCAAAGGATAGGGTACTAGACATGGAAACAGGAAGACCTGAGTTGGAACCTTACCTCAAACATTTACTGGCTATATAATCATGGACAAGTCACTTAGCCTTTGTCTTCCTTTTTCCTCAATCGTAAAATGAGAATAACCATAGCATCTACTTTATTGAGTTGTTATGACAATCAAAGAAAATATTTGTAAAGTGCATACTTAGCACAATGCCTAATACACAACAAGCACTCAATAAAAATACTTATATTTCCTTTCCCCTCATACTGAGAGCTGGTTGTTAAATTTTCAGTGTGAGCATTTATGCCCATAATATCTACAAAATGGATTTTTTTGTGATTAGATTTAAGAAAATCAAATGTTAATAATGCAGATTAAATTTTAAAATGTGTTCCACATACATCCTTGCCCCCTCCAAATAATTGTTAAACATTTGCCAGAGTACCACTCGCTGTGACCTTCAATAAGTTACTTAATTTCCAAGTACATGGCTCTCTAGGCTATAAGTTGCAATGAAGATGCTGACCTGTATTGCTAAAGGGAGTTTCTTTATCCCCCAAACCCAAAACTCACCAATCCCATCTCTTTCTCTTGAGCACTGGAGAATGCTCCACTAATCTAAAGAATACAAGATGCAAATTGTATATATGAAGAAGAAATCAAACCAGATACATCACAAAAACATCTTGACCGTGGTTAACATTAAAAACATTTTTAGTTACCTAAAATCAACACAGAAGGGCAATATAAACATAATTAATGAATCAAACAGTGGCAGGAAGAATAACAGACCTGGATGAAATGGGCTGGGGAGAAACTGGGAGAAAAATATGTTTAATAAAAATGTCCATATTTTTTCCCAAGACTTTTTCTCTCCCGTGGCACAAGGAGGTTTCTTTGCATGGTGGTTTTCTTCTCCTTAATGCTTGAACTATAAATGATGCATGTGTGAGAGATAAGCCCTTCCAGCTGCTCAAAATTAGCTTAGTCACCAGTCTAGTGAGACCATCCATGAAATATTCTAATGCCTGGCCATTTGTTACCGCTGAACTACAAGGTGGGGGCTGGGGTTATGGAATTAAACAACCTTCTAGTTCATTCAGAGTAGGGTCCAATCTTTTGCAGAACATGCAAGTCATGCAGGTTCTTTCCCTAATTTTTCTAATCCCTTCTTTTCCGTTCATTTATTCACTTGTTTATGTTCATGTTCACTCAGACATTGCTATCTCAAAATCATCTATTTTTGAGAATTAGAAGAGATCTTATAAACTATCTCTGTGCAAAAGAAATCTCTGCTACCACATTACCTAAAAAATAGTCCTTCATCTTCTTCTTAAAATCTGGCAATGAGGGGAAACCCAATTTGGCTCAAGGCAACCCCTTCCACTTTTGGAAAGTTTTAGTTAAAAGGATGGTTTTTGTTTTTCTACCACTAAACCTAAACTTGTCTCTTCACAATTCTTAACATTATTCTCAACTCTTCTGGCTTACTTTTGACCCCCTGGGGCCAAATAGAACAAGTCTAATCCCTCCTAAACATGAGAGCTTTTCAAATACTTTAGTACAATTAACATGTCTTCTTCCTGTCAGCTAGGCTACTCTTCAATAGGCTAAATATCTCCAGGTCCTTCCACTAAGAATTTCATGTATGGCAGAGAGTCAATGTTGCATGATCACTAGCTTATCAGTATTGTTAAATTATGGTACCTAGAATTGAACACAGTGACCTAGATGTGATCTGACAGGTTGTTGTGGTGGTTCAGTTGTTACAGTTGAATCCAAGTGGTTCTGAACCCATCTGGGGTTTTCTTGGCAAAGATAGTGGAGGGATTTTCCATTTTCTTCTCCAGCTCATTTTTATAGCTGAGGAACTGAGGCAAATAAAGTTAAGTAACATTTCCAGAGTCATGAAGCTAAGTAATTTTCTGAGGTCAAATTTGCACTATGAAGTTGAATTTTCCTTACTCTGGGCCAGGCACTCTACCCACCTACCTGCCCTGATCTCACAAGGGCAGAGCATAAAGACGGATTATCACCTCCTTATTCCTGGAAATTAAGCCTCTCTGAATGCATCCCAGAATTGAATTAACTTTGGAGGCTGCCATATTACACTGTTGATATATATTATACTTGAAGGACAGTGAAACTCCCAAATTTTTCTAATCAAATTGATGTCTAACCATATCAGGTATTTTAAAACTGATTTTTAAAAATTCAAGTGCAAGTCTTTACATTTATCATTATTGTATTCCATCTTATTGGACTAATCCAAGTATAACAGCTATCCATGATCTTTCTGGATCCCAACTCTGTCATCCAGTATTTTAACTATCCCTTAGTATCATCTTCAAATTTGGTGAGCATACCATTTCTGCCTTATCCAATTCACTGACAAAAATATTAAATATTACAAGCCAAATACAGATAGATACTTGAAACACTCCTTTGAAGACCTCCTACCAAATTGACTCTGTCACTGAAAATTCCTACTCTTCGGGTTTGTCCATCCAATTAGTTTTGCATCCATCTCATTGTCTTATCAGCTACTCCTCATCTCTCCATTTTCTTTATGAAAAGCCTTGTTAAAACCAAGGAAAACCGTATCTCCAGCATTTCTCTCATCTAATAGCTTATCAATCCAATAAAAAAAAAAAGAAATCTGGTTAGTCTAATATGACCTGTGGCTGATGAAACTATGCTGGTTCTTCATAATCATCATTTCTCTTTCTAGATGTTAAAGAACCATCTCTTTCATGAGTCAAAAACAAGCTCACTGGCCTATATTTTATGTACTTTGTTATCTTCCTTTTTTTAAAAATCAATTTCACCTTCTTCGTGTTATAGTCTCTCATTTTTCATCATCTTTCAAACATTGCTAATAGTAGCTCAGCAATCAAATCAGCCAGTTCCTTAAAGTGCCTGTGAATGAAATTTATCTGAGCCAGGTGGTTGGAATTCGTCAAGAGAAAGCAGGAAGTCTCTTACTATGTCTTTACTCATCTTAAGTATCCTTTCTCTATTTCCCAGTTTTGCTTTGCCCTTTCTAGAGCAAAGGTTATTTTGATTGACAAAGAAAAGAGAAGCAAAATAATTGACCAACTCTGTGCCATCTACCTCCAGCAAAGTTCTAATCTCCTCCTTGATTTTCCTTTTCCTCCCATGACAAACCAGCTTGTGATCCCATGTAAGTTGTATTACCCTAAGCAACTTCCTGTTTAGTTTTTTGTCTTTCTATACCCAGTGCCTAGCATAATTTTTTGTGCATAATATGTTCTTATTAAGGGTTTATTGAACTCTGAATTGAATTGAAGTTGAATTGCTTAATGTATTTATTCCTTTTCTCTCCAAGTTTACTATTATATAATTACATAATTAAATATAGATAAAGCATATAAACATATAAGTATGCCTGCAGTTCATTTCTAATTTTTATGAATTTTGACAAAGATGAAACATTTGAAGAAGTGCAAATCAAGATTGTAACATTAGCCTGAGAATTGGATGTAGGAGTGGATGAGAATGGTGGAGGAGTTGATTGAGCCTCATGGAGAAGAACTGTCCAATGAGGATCAGAGTGAATTGCTGGTTGTGAAGATAGCAGAAGAAGAAAGGGAACGTTCAGACCTGAGACTGAACCAGAAACGTTCACAGTGAAACAGTTGGCAGAAGCATTTCATTAATTCATTGAATTTTTTTCCCTTATATTGCAGAGATGGCTCCAAATACTTCAAGATTTTTAAAAGTTCAAAGATAATTTGAGGATAATATTGTTAGCTACTGTCAGATAAATGAGGAAAAAGAGAGCCACTGTCCAAATATCTCTTAATAGATTCATTTTTTTTAATAAAACCCTTAACTTCTATGTATTGACTTATAGGTGGAAGAGTGGTAAGGGTAGGCAATGGGGGTCAAGTGACTTGCCCAGGGTCACACAGCTGGGAAGTGTCTGAGACCGGATTTGAACCTAGGACCTCCCGTCTCTAGGCCTGGCTCTCAATCCACTGAGCTACCCAGCTGCCCCCTTAATAGATTCATTTTTAAAAGTTGTGAAACTAGCCTACCAGTGAAAAAGGCTAAATGCCTAGTAGGGAAGAGGCAATATACTGTACATTTACATTAATTCTCCTGAATAGAACTGTGAATACTGTATCATAACTTTATCTTTCTTTCATAATTCCATTTTTCATAGTACAGTGGTAGACAGGTGGCAAGGTACTGTGGGTGGGCAATTGGATGGTTGCGTGATATATAATGGTAAATCATGGGCTGGAGGCTAGGGAATAGAGCAACCTAGTAAATATGGTTGACTAAGCAGTGAATCAATCACCAATCAAGAGTTAAGAATGTAGGTTGAAAACTTGAATGATAAATGAATTAACTTTCTCAGAGACCAGGAACATGGTTTCTGGAGGTGAAGGTCTGGGACAGAAGTCTGGAAAGGAGCTAGAGCAGACAGGTAACAAGATGGCCTGGTTGGAGGATGTGATAAGTGAAAAGGAGGAAGCATGGTTTGGGGTCTAGGGTCAGCTAGTAGATATAGATTAATTCAGTCCTCAGAAGAGAGGATGATTCATAATCTTACCATTATAGTTTGTAAAAAGAAGGTGGCTTTCCTTGCTAAGGGAGCACTTCATTCACCTGATTCTTATAATGAATAAATACTCCTATTCAGTTTTCATTGCCATGGAGGCCAACAGTAGTACAATTCCTGGCACCTAGTAGGCACTTAATCAATACTTGTTTCATTCTTTCCATGAATAAACCATTTCATCACTTATTTACCTCAAAGAAATGATGAAGAGGTTAAGCCCTCAGTTTACCTTCTAAGGAAAAATAACATTTTTAGAAGTAAAATAATAACTCCCTTCATATTCATAGTACAGCAAGCAGAAAAGACAGCATCTGATTTCAAGGTACCTACTATTATGAAAGTATAGAAAAATAACTTAGGGAGTTACATTTGAATTAATCTATTCATCACCTAAGAATTTATATAGAACCTACTATGTGCCAAGCACTGTCTTAAGTGCTGTGAATACAGAAAGTAAAAGAAGTACTTATCCTTAAGGAGCTAATATTCCAGTGGGAAACAAATCATTCTATACATAGAAGATAATTAGAGAATAAATAGAAGATAACCTTACAGGAAATAGTGCTAAAATTTAATTTAATGATTTCCAAAAAGAAAATGTGCCTTTTTAAAAGAAGTTCCTCTGATAGGAAAATGACACATTTCATTGAATACTTCTGGGAGGAAAAGGTTTGCCACATTTGAACCACTGTAAAGTTCTGCCTCCACAACATTGCTCTCATCTGTCCCCTTATCCACTTGGCTATGACTCTAATTCATACCCTTGCCATCTTTCCTCTGGCCTAATAGTTTCTGTCCTCTCCAATTTATCCAACACTTCAGTTCATTAAGTATCTGCACTAGCACCTGTAAAACAAAATAATGAAGCAATCTCTGATTTCAAGAAGCTACATCCCTTCTTAAGGAGCAAACATCACATACAAACAAAACTAAATACAAATAAAAAATTAAAGTAATTTCCAAAGGGATGAAAAATGTTTAATATTAAAGACAATTTCATAATAATAGAGTAAAGGTTCCAAAGAGTACAATAGGATAAGGAAAACCATGAGAAGGATGGAGCTTACATAAGTGAGTATGAGAGAGTGTGGCATGGCAGCCAAGGAAGGGAGATTTAGGGCAGGTAACCTATTGATCAGCTAAGTCAGAAAGCTCAGAATTGAAATCCTACCTCTGTCACTTACTATCTATATGACCCTGGGCAAGTCATTCTCAATCTGTTTTCCCATTTGAAAAGGGAGGCAGAGGAGTAAAGGGGAAAAGACCTACTTGTACAAAAATATTTATAGCAGCCCTTTTTGTGGTGGCAAAGAATGGGAAATGAAGGGATATTCATAAATTGAGGAATGGCTGAGCAAATTGTGGTATATGATGGTGATGGAATACCATTATGCTATAAGAAATTATGAACAGGAAAATTTCAGAAAGAGTGGAAAGACCTACATGAATTGATGCAGAGTGAAATAAGCAGAACCAGGAGAACACCGTACATAGTAACAGCAATATTATGGAATGACCAGCTGTGAAAAACTTCAGCTATTCTCAGCAATACAGTGGTCCAGGATAATTCTGGAGGACTTGTGACAAAGAATGCTATCCACCTCCAGAGAAATAACTGTCAAAATCATAATGCAGATCAAAGCAAGTGATTATTCATTTTACTTTATTTGGGTTTTTATTTTATACAAGTATTCTCTTACAACAATGAACAATATGGAAATACGTTTTTAATGATAATATATGTATAACCCGATCAAATTGCTTACCATTTCTGGGAAGGGAGAGGGAAAGAAGGAAGGGAGACAAGTTGATCTTATAATTTCAGAAAACTTATGTGGAAAAGTGTTATTACATGTGTTATGAGGAAGATTCATTTAGCAATTTATGTAGCATTAGGTTGGACCTAGCAGGAAGGGCTGGAACATTCCAAGATGGAATGAAGGAGCAGGAAGTTGCTTGTGCTCTGAGAAAGACTCCATTAATGTTTGGCACAAACTGTTGCTAGCCCTGGGAGATCTCAGAGTTAAGGACACCCTGCATCCTGATTCCCTGGGATCCTGGGTGGTGGTGGCTTCTAGCAAGTGGACAAGACCTGCAGAGCTGCACCAAGTGGAGGAGGGGTTTGGGATCTAGTGGACAGCATCTCAAGCACACTTTCTCGACTTGGGTACCTTGGACCACCTTGGCTTTTGGCATCCTGTGATCATCTGTGGATTACTGCGAGAACCCTCAAAGCCAACCTCAGACCCTTTAGCTGTGCTGGTCAAGCCTGGCTGGAACCAGGTTTGAAGCAGCCTTCCCAGAGACTCCCTTACTGCTTCTTTGAGCCCTGCCTGGCCTAGGTCAATTAGAGTTAGTGTAGACAAGTCCTCCCCTTGCCCCTGTGTTTTGCCTTTAGGGTATTAAGTGTAGAATCCCCTATCCCACCTTTATAAGTAAATCATAATTAAAACTGTTAAAAAACTCTTTACCTTGTCTGTTGGTTTCAAAGACCCTGGCCTAGGGTGAGCAGAGTGACAGTTAGGTCAACTGCCATTCTTGATTCTTGGTCTCCCTTTCCTGGTTAGTCCTGTCTCTCATTCAACCCAGTGTATGTACCTACAAACCATTAGGACACATTTACATCCCTGGTGCCCCAATCTTTTTTTACACATGTAATTGGTAAAACAAAATATCTTTTAAAAATAAGAAAAAGAAAAGGAAGGGAATTCAACTCATTAGACTCTAAGATCCTTCCCACTCTCAGACTCTGAGTCTATATTCCTCAGGAAGCAGATTGTCATATCCTTCACAGAGGTAAAAGTAATTCTCTATACAAGTGCAAATTTTTATGTTCCTAATGTACAGGAAGGAAGGAAGGAAGGAAGGAAGGAAGGAAGGAAGGAAGGAAGGAAGGAAGGAAGGAAGGGAGGAAAAGGAAGGAAGGTAAGAAGGAAGGAAGGAAGGAAAGGAGGGAGGGAAGAGGAGGAGAGGGAAGGGGAAGGGAGGGGAGGGAGGAAGGAAAACATTTATTAAATACCTATTCTGTACTAGCCACTAGCTAAATACTTTACAAATATCTCATTTGATCCTTTCAAGAACCCTGGAAGTAGTGACTATTATTTTCATCTCAGGTATTCAGGTATTTGGGGAAGACTTGTACCTCTGGCGTGAGGATTTGTTGAGCCCTTTTCAAGGCTGCTTTCCTCCTTTGGTGTCCACCTGCTACCCAGTTCTCACCTGGGATTCCAAGATGTAGCATGCACAGTGGTCACACTTTAGTAAACCATCTCAGTTGGTGGACCAAACCAGGTTGAAAGTAATCAACAATTCTCAAACCCATCAGTAAATTAGGGATATGTCTCCCCATGGCATTTGACAACTTCCCCCAGGAGAATGGACAGATGATGAAAATTTGTTCCACTGACCATGAAGGTGACTGAAGCAGACTCTGTGGAACACTGAGAACTTGATCAGACATTAAAGATGCCAAGGTCATCCACTGCATCCTGAATTCCCAGTGGTCTTGACTTTTGTCTTGCCACTGGACTTGATTGACTTTGGAAGAGAGAGTGAAGCTGATGACTTTGTCTCACTTAAACTCTGTCTCACTTAAAACCAATTTATGCACAACTCAAAAGACATCACCATTGATGTCACTGGTACTCTTAGGAAATGAAGGACTAACAACAACAACATCCTTACAGGATTATTGTGAAGATCAAACAAGATAATGTCAGGAAAATGCTTTGTAGCCATAAAGCACTGTTTAAATGAAAGCTATGATTATTAGTTTCAAAAAGCACAAAGCAGTTGATAACAGTTCAGCTGATTTTTTCTCCTAAGGAAGATATCTCACTGCTGTTAATAACCACTGTTAACAATTTAGAGATGTTATCCACTACAAGAGGAGGGAATCTGTCTTCGCATCTGTAAAATGAGGATAATGCTGTTTACAGAGGCTATAATCAAATAAAATAATGTACAGAAAGCATTTTGCAGCTGTAACACTATGTAAATGTAAGTTGTTTATGCTGTTGTGGAATTTGTTTTCGGAAACTGAAAGTTTTTAAAAGTTTATACAAATGTCATTGGAACAAAGTTCTAGAGCTAGAAGGATACTTCGAAGTCCTCTAGTCTACCTCATTTAAAGACAGGAAAACTGAGGTTTGAAAGTTAAGTGCCTTACTCAAATAACACAATAAACAAATGGCACAATAAAATTTTCACACAAGTCTTTTACTTCCATTCCAGCATTCTTTCCTTTCTACTACCTTGCTGCTCTGACTAGTTCATAGTAAGGGTCCTCTCCTTTATAACTTCTTTTTCTTCCTACTATGAGTAATTTATAGAACTTATTACAGTACATTAACTATTTCCATCAAGAAAAAACAATGGAGGAAATTTTCCACCAATGCATATTGAAAGATCTCTTTCCTGTCCAGCTGGATTACCTGTTCCTGATTTACTGTAGGCAACAAACTTGTAACTTCAATTAACTAAAGGAACAACTATTCAATTACAAAGTAGTTTAAGCCCAGAGGCTTCTGTGTATCAGAGAAGTGATTAATTAGTCTCCTTGGATGAAGATGGTTCATTGCCATAGCCTGACTCCAGCCTATTTCTTCTCAAGATAAAATGAGAAATGAATCAGGAATTTCAACTAAGGGTTATATGGAGTTATCTGGATTTGTGGTAAATTAATAACCCAGATGTCCTTTAAGTAACAGTGAATTTAATTCATTTTCTTGTTGAATAAAATATTCTTGAATGTTTTATTCATCTTAAAGATGAAATGAATTCCTTTTTTAAAAAAATCAAAGAAACCAAGAATAAAAATCATAATCTCCTTCCTCTGACAATTCAATTAAGTTCAGCAAATATTTATTAAAAAGTTACTGTGCACGAAGGTCTATTCTGGTGCCTGTGGAGGTAACTGTGGTCTCCCAAGATCCAGTTCAGCAAAGTATGTCCCTTCCTCTGCATGATAGAAAGGCTTCAAATATTGTTCCAGGAATGAACTGAGCCTGCTTTCTGAAAATGAGAGTAGTAAATATGAAACAGCTCCTCAGTAGAAGACTGGGCATATGATTAGGAATCCTTTAGCTGTGGTTACTCATGGATTCAAAGGAAAATATTGAATTATTTAGTCCTATCTAGTGCCCTGCTACTTCATCAGTGATGGGGGTACAATTGCAAGTTAGGGGGCTGGAGTGATGGGATGAGAAACAATTTTTAAACCATTCATAAACATGAACTTAATTGTTGGTACTCAAGCAATGAGATCTTATACACTGGCCAATTAGCAGATACACTACTGGAAGAAATCATCTATCTTGACATTCTTAGCATAAGCAAAATCAGAATGCAAAAGGAAATTGTCACTAAGTGGGAGGATGGTTCCTTGGACAGGAAAAAAAAAGAAAATGACCAAGTTGGTTCGGTCAAGTTTAATAACAGATTTAACCATCTGGTATTGAAATACGATGGATATGTGGGAATGGAAATAAATGTAGCTTAGGTATTTAAAAATCTATAGTAGGAGATACAGAACAAGAAATTCAGTGAAGAACTTGAAACTATCACAATCTGCAGCATTTATGTGGCATTTTAAGATTTGCAAGATGCTTAATAAATATTTTTTTCATTTTATCCTCATAACAACCCTGAGGTAGATGTTATTATTATCCTCATTTTATACTTGAGTAAACTAAGGCAGACAAGTTAATAGACTTCCAGGATTTCAGAGTTAATAAGTGTCTAAGGATGGATTTGACTTCAAGTCTCCTTCATTCTAGTTCTAGCGCTCCACCACCTACCTACCTAGGGATAAGAGCCCACAAATCAAGTAAATATATTTGAGACACAATGATTTTTGATTCAAAGATGAGAATAGGCAGGGATGGCAGGAAATGCATTGGAAAATATATATCAGAAAGAAGGAATAAGATTATCAGGGGTACTCTCGTTTTCCAGATTACATATCAATAAATTACATTACAATTATTTATATTCATTTTCTGACATTTTGCAATCTATGTTCTCTCCCTTTTTCTTATCCCTTCTTCATCCCCAAGAAGGCAGGTAAATGATAGAGGTTGACCATTATTATCATATAATACATATTTACTTGTTTCTCGTGTTGTAAAACAAGGCACATATTTCTTACATTAGAGAACATTTCATGGAGGATAGAAAGTGAAGAATGGTATGTTTCAATTTGCATTTGGACTCTGTCTGCTCCTTCTTTGGTGGTAGATATCCTTTTTCAACAGGAGTCTTTTGGAGTTCTCCTGGATCCTTGCTTTGTTGATAATAGTTAAGTCATTCACAATTCATCATCATACATTATTATTGCTAGTGTATATAAGGTTCTACTGGTTCTGCTCACTTCACTTTGTATTACTTCATATAAGCCTTTAGATTTTTTTGTGATCATATTGTTTGCCATTTCTTATGTCAAAATAATATTTCATTAGAAGCATATACCACAACTTGTTCAGCCATTCTCCAATTGATGGACATCCTTTTGGTTTCAGTTCTTTACCACAACAAAAAGAGCTACTATAAATATTTAAGAACGTATAAGTTCTTTCTTTTTTTCCCTGATTGCCTTAAGAAAAAAAGCCTAATAATGGTATTGCTGGGTCAAAAGGTATATAGTTTTTTAAAAAAAAACTCTTATTTTCCATTTTAGAATCAATACTTAGTACTGGTTCCAAGACAGAAGAAAAATAAAGGCTGGAGTTAAGCAATTTGCATAGAGTCACACAGCTAGGAGATATACACAGTTTTATAAATCCTTGATATAATTCCAGATTGGTCTCCAAAATGATTGTATCAGTTCACAGTTCCACCAACAATGTATTAATGTCCCCATTCTTCTACATACACTTTAACATTTGTCATTTGGCCCTTATTTTAGACAATCTGATAGATGTGAGATGATATATCTCAGAATTGTTTTGATTTGTATTTCTCTAATAAATAATGATTTAAAGCATTTTTCAATAGTTACATAACTAAATTTTTCATCAAAAAGCTCTCTGTTCATATCGTTTGACCGCTGATCAGTTCTCTTAAAGAGAAGACTAAGAAGGCACTATACATAAGGTGAGGAATATATAACATCAATCAAAAAAAAAAAAAAAGGAAAAAGGGGAAAGGACAGAAAAAAGAAAATGACACAATTTATTATAATATAACAAACTAATTAGTAATTTGAGAGTTCTCTTGAATTAGCTATCTGTGTATTATAGGAACACCAACTTGTTAGAGGAAAGACTGAAATTAGTACAAAGCTAGAAAAAAATGGAGAGAAGGAAAAATATAAGGCATGTAATTAAACTAATTCCAAACTAACCTAGTTAAATAAGTTATTGACACCTTGACCCCTCCTCCAAAATAGACAAAAGAAAGGACATTGTTACCAATTATAATAATTTCCTAGAGATATTTAACAAATTGTCACAACAAGGAGAACAAAAGAGCCTAAAAATCACCCAAATCAACAAACACAACCTACTAGCTGAGCAGAAAGCTATGGAAGCCAAGAACCACATGTGTTTAGAGTATAAACTCATTTGTAAAATCTAATATAGGAAAAAGGTAATATAATATGAGTAGAATCATCTCATAAAAGAGGGGAAAGCAGTAGAAATTTTTACAAAAGGTTTTTTAAAGCTTGGTTAAAATACCAAATCAAGAAAAACCATTCAAAAGAATGAAGAATAATGAAGGTGCCAAAGGGAGAAATTTGAAACAGAAGGAAAACTAGAGAGAAATATTGATTCAGTAGTGGGAAGAAGTTCTTCTAAAAAGATACTCCCATGGGGGGAGAGAGCTACTGCAATCATAGATGAGAATCTTAAATGTGTATGATCTGTAGGCATTTGGTGCTTAGAGGGACCACTACTTCTATGAGAATTTGGTGTCTCCATAAGGAGGATCCTTTCTCAGGAAAAGGGGAATCATAGCCCATACATCCAGAAGGGTAGGAGGATATAGACCTACTGAGTAGAAAATGAGAATAGAAATCCTCATGGAAAATGAGAATATAATGATCATTACTATGGGGTAGTAATGACCTGCATAGTGAGGGACACAGGAAAATGTCTACTATGGACCAATATTTCTATCCTCTTTCTCCTAACAGTGATGGTGAAGCTTTTAGAGTCCAAGTGCCCAAACTGCAACCCTGATGCTGAATGTGAGCCACCCCTTTACCCCAAAGAGAGGAGGGAGGAAATGCTTCCATTGGGCTGCTGGGCAGAGGGGCAGGTGATGGGAGAAATGTCCACAGGCAAACATAGAAAGGGGGAAGGGAGAAGCCCCTCTGGCACGAGTGTCATAGGTTTGCCAACATGGTCTATAGGAATTGATACTTTACTGAAGCACAACCAAAACAATGAGGGGGGGGGGGTCAAACTCTATAAGGTTTTTACGGAGAAATTATTTAGAAGAGATAGAGGAGAGGAGAGAAGGTATTCTGGCCATTGTAGAAAGTCAATGAAAAAGCACATAGTTGGGAGATGAAGTGTTACATGCAAATAATAGCAAGGTCCACATCAAAGATTTGTTTGAGTATGTGGCAGAGAACACTGATGCATTGTTGGTGGATTTATAATTTATTTCAACCTTTATAAAAATAAAAGTCACTAACATATAACAATCAATTAGCAAGCATTTATTATCTACCTTTTATGTGCCAGTGATTGCATTTGGTATACAAAGATAAAAATAAAATAATCCTTGCTTAAAAAGAGCATGCAATCGACAGGTTAGACAATATGTGCATATAACAAACATATCCAAAATAGATTTTTTAAGTATAAGGTAGTTTAGAGAAGGGGATACTATTATATTATTATTATTAGTTGATATTAGCTGAAAGAAAGGGAATATTAGAATAGGCACTTGAACTGAGTCTTCAAGGAAATAAGTGATTCTATGAGGTGGAGATAAGGTGAGCATTCCAGGTATGGAGTACAAAAGCTACTAGATGATATATAGAATGTTCAATTGAAGAAACAGTAAGAAAGCAAGTTTGGCCAGACCATAGAATAAGGGAACAGGTAGGGAGATAGAGAGTGATTAATGTACAATTACTCAGGAAAGATAGGTCAGAAGCAGGTTGCAAAGGGCTTTGACAGTCGAAGTTTGTAGGTAACAGGGAGCCATTGGAGTTTATCAAGTAAAGGAGTCAGAGGTGTGATGTGGTCAGACCTCCCTATTTTAGAAAAAGCACTCCATTCCCTTTGATCCAATGATGCCACTACTAAGCATATAATGCAATGATGTCAAAGAAAGATAAAATGTCTCATGTGTGTGAAATTTATGTAAATATATACATACATATACATGTATTAAATATATTTGTAGAATTTTGGGGGGGAATTCAAGGGGATTTCCATCCATAGGGAATTGGCTAAACAAATAATGGTATATGAATGAAATGGAATATATTATACTACAGATATCATGAATATGAAAAATTAAGAGAGTTTTAGGAATATTGTTATAAACTGATAGAGTAAAGTAGGAAGAATCAAGAGAAAGATGTACACCATGATTATGATAAGGTTAAAAAATAATAAAGAGCACAGAACTCAGATTTTGCAAAGAATGATCTCGATTCCAGAGTACTTATAGTGAAACATACCTCCCTCCTCATTAGGAGAGAAGTGATGGAAAATGGGGGCAGAATGAAGTATACACTATGAAATATAATGTGTTTGTTTATTTTGCTTAACTTTATTTCTTTGCTATAATGGAAAAGGAGGGATTGAAGGAAGAGAGGAGGATTGTTGGGAAGTGAAAATGATGCAAAAAAAAACCCCCCAATAAAATAAGAAAAAAAAAAAGAGAAAGAACTAACTACATATGGTAACCAGACTAATCTTCCCAAAACAACATTTTTTCTTATGTCAGTCTCAAGCTATGATTCTTTAATGAATATCCACTAACTATTAGATTAATTCCAAACTCCTTACTAGGCATTCATAGCCTTCAAATGGTTTTCCCTCCTAGCCCCCATAATGTGTCAAACTACTAATTCTACATCCCCCAGTTGATAAATGGGCAAAGGATATGAACAAACAGTTTGGGGATGAAGAAATCAGAGCCATATATAGATATATGAAAAAATATCATAAATCACTACTGATTAGAGAATTGCAAATCAAAACAATGCTTAGATATCATTATATACCAATCATATTGGCTAAAATAATAAAAGGGCAAAATGACAAATGTTAGAGGGGATGTGAAAAAATGAGGATGTTAATGCACTGTTGGTGGCACTGCAAATTGGTCCAACCATTTTGGAAAGCAATTTGGAATTACTCACAGAGAGTTATAAAATTCTGTTTCTCAAGGAGATCAGGGGAAAAGGAAAAGAACCTGTATGTTCTGAGATATTTATAGCAGCTCTCTGTGGTGGCAAAGAACTGGACATCAAAGGGATGTTCATCAATGGGGAAATGGCTGGACAAATTGTGGCATATGATTGCAATGGAATATTACTGTGCTGTAAGAAATGATGAGCAGTCTAATTTAAAAAAAAAACCTCAGAAATATCACATCCATAATGAGTAATAAGACTGAAATGAGTAGAACAAAAGAAGATTATATACAACTATATTTGAAGAATAACTTGTGAACATCTCCCTCCAGAGAATGAACTGCAAGAAAAGAAACATGAAAGACACAATCGATGTATACATATCTTTTTTGTTCAGAGATACCTTAGATGGTGTGGATAGGGGAGAGATAGGCTGAGATACCTGGAAATAAAATTCTATTAAGTAAGTGAATTTTTAAAAGAAAAACGATGAAATAATATTGGCCAAATGACCTTACTGAATGATTCATTGACTAACAGTGTGAAAATATGATCTGAGAAAAGGATATCTATGTGCCAGTGGTATCCAGAACCAACCTGTTATTAAACTTAACCAAGTTGGCAGTTGCATGGTTTAATGGAAAGAATCACAAATCTCTGACTTGGTTTTGGAAGACCTGGGTTCCAATCCTGTCTCTGTCACATATTCCTTATTTGAACTAGATCCCTTTACTTCTGTGTGCCTTTGTTTTCTAATTTGTAAAAAAAAAAAAAATGCACTAGGCCATATGAACTCTAAGGTCCCCTCTAGCTTTAGCTCTCTGATACTGTAGTTCCACCCACTAGGCTGGCAACCAGAAGATTCAAGTGGATTGAGTCTTCTCCCCTCCACTAACTAGTAGTCTGTTTTTCAGCTAGTGGCTTAATTTCTCTGGGATTGGGTAATATTGTTTGAATAAGAAGTCCTTTAACACCCTTTCTAGCTTTAACATTCTTTGGCCCTATTTTTTTTAATGTCTTGTTAGCTATTTTAATTATATTTTATATATATATTTAAAAATATTTCCCAACTATATTTTAACATTTTATTTGTTTATAACATTGAAATATCCAGTTAACTCTCTCCTCCCCATTAGAGAAAATATCATTTGACAAAAAGATATATGTATATATAAAATTATACCCTATTATTTTAATAACACCCCCATTCTTCTAGTATCCCCAACTAAATACCATGAAATTAGCTTTGATTTATCCTTCCCCAATTTCCTTTATCCAATCTGCCTCTGTTAGTCTGGAAAAGAAATGATTAAATATGGACATACTTGCTACTTTTATATAATACAAGGGTTTAGGGATAGGTTTTAGACTGATTCTGTATACCTCCACAGAACTTAGCCAATGAAATTATAAGAGAGATAGACCTTGATTCAAGAAGAGGAAAAACTGTTTAATAATTGGAATTTTTAAAAATTAAGTCAGTTCCTTTGAAAGTAATACGTTTTCCTTAGGAGGAAATGTTCAAATAAAATAGATTGCCCTCCACATACTTCATGGACAAGTTCAACTTGTCTCCTTGCTCTTTCTTACTCACCATGCTTCATCCCTGGATTCTATGCTTATGGCTATTTGACTATTTGGCCTTCAAAGGCATCCCTAAGTTTACAATGTTATCTCTCTTCACCTCCATCTCTCGGAATTCCCAGCTTCCTTGAAGACTGAGTGCAGGACATCTTTTCCTATTTCCTACTCCACTCCTTGTCACCACTTAGCAACCCTACCCCACCCAAAGCCCTTAGGATCTTCCCCTCTAAGACTTCCTTGTGTCTACTTTTTATGTATCTTTATTGTATGTATACATATGTATGTGTTTACATATCAGTAATCTGGTTGCTGAAAGAGGAGGAATAAGAACATTTATGTGGAACAACTGATAAACTCAATTTGAGAAGAAACATAACCCATCATATAGAAATGCTTGAGGAGAGATAGATCAAGAGATTTGAGAGAAAACTGCCCTGAAAGGATCTGTTTAAAAGCAGAGTACTATCTGAGTTAAAGACAGCCTTATAGAAATCAGTTTGTTTACATATGACTCTTTTCAGAGTTTTGAAGGCTATAACTGAGAAACTATAAATTAAATAACTTTTTGTGTGATGATGACTAAAGGAGCCTAAGGGTGTTGGGATTGCATCCAAGAAGTGGATTTAATATTATAAGGAGTAGATGAGGCACTGAGCATAAATACCCTGATTTGAGACATTAGAAGCTATTGGAGAGTCATGACAAGATGAAGAGATATAACATAGGAAAAGCTGAGCATGGGAATAAGTTAGGCAGGAATGGAGTTGACAGACTAACTCTTCAACTGCTTTGATGGGAGCCATGTTGATTAGAAAAAAAGGCTGAGAACTGAGAGTTGATTGATTAGAGAAAGGCTAAGTCAGCAGAAAGAGCTGACAAAAGCCAACTAGACTCTAAAAGTAGTAAAACCCATCATTGAACAGCAGAGTCCTGCTGCTATGTGAAGAGTTGTCTGAATTTATTGCACTCTAGTTCTATTTATGGATTGAGAGAGGGGAAACTTTTACTACTTTCTAGCTTGTAAGGAAAGGAAAGATATATTTTGCAACTATCTTGCTGGAAATTATATTGATGTATTTTTACAAAATGTGTAACACTTTTTCAACACCCTGCCAAGGGTGGCTGTGTGCTAAAAGAGAGCGTGACACTATTTGTCTGAGATTTGCAGAAAAGCAGCTTTCCAGCAAGTGATGTATGGTACAGATCTCCCTAAAGAGAACAAAGAAATCAGGATATGAAGTCTGGAGTCATGAGATGTCCTCAGCACATGAATTGGAAAATTCATGTGCCTCTCTGCTAGGTTTCTGTAATATGTGCTTATTCCCCATCTCCCACCATGAAAACTTTATACATTACTAATAAAATGTGACCCAGGTTTATGAGTAGACTATAATGCTTCAATTATTCCTATTCTTATATGACAATAATAATATAACATTTATATAATGCTTTAATATTTGTAAAGCACTTTGTCTGTTATCTGGCTTGATCCTCACAATAGCTCTGTGAATTAGATGCTATTATTATGCCCATTTTACAAAGCATGAACCTGAGTCTGAGAGAGGGCTAAGTTACATTCCCAGGATCATACAGCTAATAACTAACCCAGGATTTGAACTCATATTTTCTTGACTGTAAGCCTAACTTCTATCCATTGTACAACCTAGTTGCCTTCTATGTAGTAAATATGATGATTTTTTTTGCCTTTTCATTTAGTAAATATAAATAACCTGTTTTAGAAGATGAGGCTGGCCTCAAAGCTCAGAAGACCGGAGTTCAATTACTGGCCCTGACACATAATGGCTGTGTAACCCAGGGCATTGCTTAACCAAATCTCAGTGATCTATGAAACTCTCTAAGACTTTTAAGTTTCAAAGAAAGTGATGACCTGCACTAGCCGAGAGTTCTCTCCCCTGGGAGTTCCTTATACCAGTCAAATGACAGGTTCAGTGTCTATTCTTATTCACAAATATTTCATGCTTCAGTCAATGTTATTATGACTGACTTTGTACAAATGGGAAACATATTGGTAGGGGCTCAGAAGCTACCAGGGAAGGTAAAAGAACTATATCTCTCCATTTGAAAGTTAACACTAGAGCCCTGTGAGCCTTGAGTGTGAACAGCATGATTCTAGTCTCCTCCTATCATCCCTGAGAAAATCTCTCAAACTTTCCATCTGAGGTTACTAAGCCTGATGAAAGGGGTCAGGAAGAAGAAGGGAAGAATCAGTGCCACATCAAATGCACTCCTCATAAACTGTACCTTTATATGTCTTCTATACATAGAATGTAAGCTCTTTGAGGACAAGCCCTGTTTTTGCTTTTTCTTTGTATCCCTCCAGGGCTTAGCATCATTCCTAGCACATTGGAAGCATTTAATAAAAGCTCATCAATTGAGTATATATCAAAGGCTTTTTGAGCTAAGTCAAACATGAAAGATCACGAAATCATGGAGGCCCTTTTGGCTATGTATCTAATATCCTAAAATCTGTGGTGCTATCACCATTAAATTCCATAATTTTTCTTTCAAGATATCCTTTAAATTTTTCTTTCCCTACAGTTTCAATATCACTTACCAGATTTGTTGCAATGCTTTCTTAAGTGCCTCCACATAATTCTCTTTCTCTCATTTATCTGTCAAACCCATGGCAGCCAAGTCACCTACCCAACATTATTCCCCACTGTTCCCCAACACAAGGCATTAGAATTTATTGAGTAGAGAGGTGACATGCTCTGACTTACACTTAAATAAAATCACTGAAGCCCCGTGGAGAGCATGAATTGGAGAAGAGAAAGACTAGATAGAGGGAGAAAAAATAGGACATTATTGTAATAGTCCAAGTAAGAGGTTGTTTAGGTCCAATCAATGCCCTTATTGTTCCTAGCACAAACTTACCTGCTCTCATGCTGTTCCCTTCCCTGGACATGCTTTCATCTCAGCAATACAATTTTTTAATCCCTAGTTTAAATCCTATTCTTTTTTACCTAGGAAGTGCTTCCTGTCTACTCTTCTTTTCTCACATGGCTGCACTACTTTGGGACTTCACTTATTTCTCCATCATGCCCCAGAAAGCACATTGTTAGGGAAACCTCATCATTCTATGCTATCTCATCAGCCTTAAGACTTCACTTCATCATTACACTGCCCTTCTGATGGGAGGGTAGAACAATGAACTCCAAAACTTCCATTTAAGAGAGGAATTTTGCTTAGAACATCTTATTTCTCTGGCTTCCACTCCTCCCTTTTCAGTTTTCTTTTGTGTGTTGTCTTTCTTTATTAAATGGTAAGCTCTTCTGAAGACAAGGACTCTTTTTCTTTTTTGTATTTGTACTCCCCAGGACTTAGCCTAGTGCCTGGCACCTAATAGGTGCTGAATAAATGTTTATTAAATAACCAACTACAGTATATATTGGTCATTCCCTCTTCTGGCCTCCCATAATATTTATTGCCAAGGGTACACTCTCTGATATTTAAAAGGCAATGGGGTATAGTAGATAGAGCACTAATCCAGAAGACCTAGGTTCATATCCTGCTTTTGATACCTTGCTATATGACCATGAGAAAGCCACTTTATGCTTCAAGCCTTAATTCTACTTATCTGTAAAATGGGGACAACAATATCTGTAGTGCCTATCTCACAAAATTATTGTGGGATTCAAATGAGATAAAATATATAAAGTATATTTTACATACTTTTATTGTTTATTTTATTATATTATATATTTATCTAAATATTTTATACTGTAAAGCACCATTAAAATGTTAGTTGATTATAACATTTTCTCATAGAATCAAAGAAGCTGAGCTGGAAGAAATATCAGAAACAAAGCAGTCCAATCTACATCTGAAAAAAAAAAACCCAACAAATTCTTCTACCAATATTCCTAACAAATGGTTCTCCAGCCTTTGCTTGTGAGAAGGAACCCACAGCTCCCTAAGGCAGCCTGTTCTACCCTTAGATAGCTCTAATTGTAAGCAAGATTTCCCTTATATCAAACTTAAATTAACCTCTTTTTAATTTCCACCCATTGTGACTAATTCTGCCCTTAGGCAGACTAAATCAGAACAAACCTACCCTTTCCCACATTGCAAATATCTGAAGACTGCTAGCAAATCTTGTCTTTTTCAGGACAAATACCTCTAGGTCTTTCAATAGATCTATGGATGCTATGAACTTGAAACTCCTCACCATCGTGGTCACCTTTTAGATGTTTTCCAGCTTTACAAGGTTTACACTCAGAATCTGAAAGACCTGGATTCAAATCTTGCTTTTAAAACACACTGGTTGTCTTTGTGATCCTAAATAAGTCAGCATCCTCTCATGTCTAGGCAAATCTCTAAGGCTGAAAAGCACAGAGATGGGGGCAGATGGGTGGCTCAGTGGATTGAGAACCAGGCATAGAGATGGGAGGTCCTGTGTTCAAATCTGCCCTTATACACTTCCTAGCTTTGTGACCCTGGGCAAGTCACTTAACCCCCATAGCCTAGCCCTTACAGCTCTTCTGCCTTAGAACCAATACACAGTATTGGTTCTAAGACAGAAGGTAAGGGTTTAAAAAAATGAAATAAAAATCATAGAGAATGGGCTGATCTGAATTGATAAAGGGATTCTCCTCACCAGAAATTTTCTCCCAAACCAATGAAATAAGAGGCCCAGTCAATTTTTTTCTTTCTAATGCATTCACCCCAAACTATGAAGAACTGAATCCTTACTCTTTTGTCCAGAGTGTATTATCCATCTCTCCCAGCTTTGTATCCTCTGCAAATTTAATAAGCAAGCCATTTATGCCTTTTTCCAAGTCATTGATAGAAATGTTAAAAAGCACTGGGCCAGGCTCTGCCTCCTGGGGCTTCGTACTGGTGATCACATTCCGAGGTGGTACTGAATCATTAATGACTCTTCCCTTGGCTATGGTCATTCAACCAGTTTCAAATTCAGCTAACTGTCCTATTGTTTCTATTGTTCTCTAGTTTCTCTGATGTGTCTTTTTGGTTCCCCAACTGGTTTGTCAGCTAATAAAAGGATGGGGAACAGGCCACTTCTTGGACTGCCCACAGCACCTAGTTGGGTCCTTCCCAGAGTCCTGTGTCATTTTGTGGGATTCATAACTGGAAAGAGAAGTGGGAAATGAGAAAGTAGTTCAGCAAAAAGCCATAAAGATGATTAAAGGGCTAAGAAGTAATGCCTATGAGGAAAGGCTAAAAGAACAAATAGGAACCATTCATCATGGGAAAGAAGTTGAGAGACATTTTAATAAAGTTGTTTAGAGCTCAAAAGGCCATTGTAATAACAATGAAGGCTAACTTTTGTCCATTTCCACAAAGGCCAGAACAAGAAAAATGGTGTGCTGTATTCATGGTTTATGTGAGATCCTCAGAACCAATCAAACCAGTGTCCTTACTGCCCTTGGGACAGGCCATGTTCATTCCCATCTCTGGGATTTTTTTTCTCCATCCTCTTTCCCCTGATGGACCTAGCCCTAACTTCTTCTCTATTCCTCTCTACCTCCCCAACCTCCATAAAGTCTTCCTTAAGGACTTCATCTCACATAACTCTCTCCGTAGTCTGAAATTTTATATATTTTATAATCCAGACTACATAATGTATGCTTTGTTAAATCTTAGGGTCTGGTATTTGTTCATTGTGTCTGGGTGTGTGAATCTTCCCTCTTCAAAGCTCTTTGCATTAGAGATGATAGAGTCTATTCGTTATTCAGTTATTTTCAATTGTGTCCAACTCTTCATGACACCATTTGGGGTTTTCTAGGCAAAAACACTGGAGTGGTTTTCCATTTCCTTCTCTGGTTCATTTTACAGATGAGGAAAATGAGGCCAACAGTTAAGTGACATACCCAGGGTCACCGAACTAGTGTCAGAGGCCAGATTTGAACTCAAAAAGATGAGCCTTCCTGATTCCAGACCCAGTACTCAACCCACTGTATCACTTAGCTGCCCTGAATTCTATTTAGGATTAGAGATTAAGAGCTGGAAGAGATCTTGAAAGCCATTGACTTGTACAGCCTAACTTTATAGATGAGGTGATTGAGGCTCCAGAGAGATTAAATAACTTGCTTAAATAAATTAATTTATTTTAATATAATTTAATATAATATATTGTATTCATATATCTAATTAAATTTAATTCATTAATTTAATAATTAATTGTTATTGAATTTATATGTTTATTATTTCTATTATATTTTAATATAATAAAATAAATTAATATAACAAAATAAATTTATAATAATAGAAATGTTTATTATATGTGAATAATATAATATATTGTTAAATTTATAATAATAAAATTATAAATGAAAATTAAAATAAATTAAATTAAAATATATAATTTAATATAATAAATTAAATAACTCCCATAAAGCTAGGAAATCTCTAAGGCAAGATTTGAACCCACAACTTCTGACTCCAGAACCATGACCCTTTCCAATGTACCATGCCACCAGTTAGATTTAAAAAAAAAAAACATTCACTCAACAACACCTACATTCAAGGCACTGTGCTAAGCAGGTTAAAAAGACAAAAATGACAGTCTGACCTTAGGAAACTTTTTGTACTGGAAGCATTCAAAATAAAATAGGGGAAAGCACTAACAACTAGGGGAATAGGAAAAGCATCTGAGCTGAACCTGGGAGAGATCCAAGAAATAAAGGTGAGGAAAGAGCAAACTCACCATCCTTTTATAAAATCCTGAAAAACCAAATTACAAATCAACTCTTTTGTAATACATCCCCAACTAGTCAAAGTCACCACTCCTTTAAAAGTTAAAACAAATAGGCAGGGGCAATGAGGTGGCTCAGTGGATAGAAAGCCAGAGTTGGAGGCAGATGGTCTTGGGTTCAAATTTGACCTCAGACACTTAGCTGTGTGACCCTGGGCAAGTCACTTAACCCTAAATGCCTAACCCTCACCACTCTTCTGCCTTAGAACCAATACTTAGTATCGGTTCTAAGATAGAATGTAAGGGTTAAAAAATATACAAAGAAATTGATACATAACATCAAGCAGTCCAATTCAAACACTAGACTCACTTTTACTCTTCCAAATACTTGTTGACTTGCCTGTCTGACCTTCTCAATTTAAATTAAATTATCTTGTCCATTGAACAAATGCAGCAGATACCCCAGGACTTTTCAAAATTTCAACCTGAAATTTGCTTCTGAATGGTCAATAGAGCACATCAAGCAAAAGAGCTCAAATCTAGCCATAGACACTTACTAGTTGTGGGGCCCTGGGCAAGTCATTTAACCTCTGCCTCAGTTTTCTCTCTGTAAAAGTGGGATAATAATCATCCCTGTCCTGTAGTGTTGTTGTGAGGATCATTTGTGACCACATTTGCAATGTGCTTAGCGCCAAGTAAATACTATATAAATGTCAGATATAATTATTACATTTTGAGAAATGTAAATATTATATCATCCCACAAATGGAGTTTAGTCAGCTTGTTATTAGTGATTTTTTTATCCAGAAATTTTAACTGGTTTGTATTTAATTCCAGACATACCCCTGCTGGAAGCTCTTTTGGAATCTTTGACAATACATAACATCAATGACAAAATTTTGTATTTCAGAATCAACAAATGTTCACCAGCTAGGTGAATATAGCCCGGTAATACAGTGGATAGAATGCTGGTCTGGAATCAGGAAGATCTGAGTTCAAATTCAGCCTCAGACATTTAATAATTGTGTGATCCTGGATGAGTCTATTCACTTCTATTTCCCTCAGTTTCCTCCTCTGAAAAATGGGAATAATAATATCACTTACCTCCCAGGACCATGGTCAGAATTAAATAAGACAATGTTTGTAAAGCGCTGTGAAAACTTTAAAGTGCTATATAAATGGTAGCTCTTATTTTTTAGCTAGCCAGCTATTACAGATAATAACTTTTATTATTATTATTCTTTCAAAGGACTTCAAAAATTCTTTCTAGAAGAAGCCTTTTCCATTCTGTTGCTTATTCCTGTTTATCCTATCGATGGCTTGTTTGCAGAGAATTGTTGTATATTATCTCCCCCATTAGACTTTGAACTCCTTGAGAGCCCAGGCTGTCTTTTGCCTTTCTTTATTCCCTGGCACTCAGCATAGTGCTTGGCACATAGTAGCTACTTGCTTGATAAATGCTCCTTAACTAGCTGACTGGCATCAGCAGCCATCTAGTCCAACCTGTATTTGAAAAAGAATGCCTTCTGTTTGGGACCTTGCCTCTGGGGAGCCCAATAGCCTGATCAACCTGAATCTAATAAATCTCCTAATGCCACGGCATTCCTACACTCTCTCACCAGTAAATACCAGTGGCTTTAAGCAAACCAAAAGCAAGAAAATCTATATATTTTTAAAAGCTAAATTAGGCTTTGTGACTTGCTTTGCAAAAGAATTGACCATTTCTACAACTATCATGTCCCTCTGGTATAATTTGTTTGTTTGTTTGTTTTAAACCCTTACCTTCTGTCTTAAGAATCAATACTAAGGATTGGCTCTAAGGCAAAAGAGTATTAAGGTCTAGGCAACCAGGTTTAAGTGACTCCTTCAGGGTCACACAGCTAGGAAATGTCTAAGGCTAGATTTAAACCCAGGACTTCATGTCTCCAGGACTGACTCTCTATCCACTGAGACACCTAGTTGCCCCCTGGTACTGTTTAAATGATTAAATATGCATTAAATATATAGACATTAAATATACCATGGACATATTCCATAGAGATTATGTGTAAATATGCAGGTCACCTGTATCGATATCTTACAATAGTGTGAGTTCTGGTCTTGGGATTGGAAAACCTGAGTTCAAATCTCAGCTCTTCTATTTTCCACCCATATAATCCCAGGTTATCACCTAACCTCTCTGGTCTTTAGTTCCTCATCTGGAAAATTAAAGGTTGGAACAGATGAACTTTGAAAGCCCTTCTAGCTATAAATCCATGATCAATGATCATAAATCAATGAGTCAGGTGCAATGGAAAGGAAAGTGAATTTGGAATAGGGAGACAAAGTTCCCATACTAGCTTTGTTCTTCACCACCTATGGGATGTTGGATAAATCACTGAATCTCTCTGGGACTCAACTTCTTAAAATAGGAAGATAAGTGACCTAGCAGGTAGGTGATACCATGAATAGAGCACTGGACTTGGAGTCAGGAAGACAAGTTCAAATTCATCTTCTGATACTTGCTAGCTATGTGACCTTGGGCAAGTCGTTTAACCTCTGCTCATCTCAGTTTCCTCAACTGCAAAATGGGAATACCCCCACTTTAATAGCACCTGAAATTAAAAGACACTTGCTCCTTGGAAAGAAAGCTATGGCAAATCTGGAAGGCATACTGGAAAACAGGGACATCATCTTGCCAAGAAAGATCTGTACAGTCAGAGCTATGGTTTTTCCAGTAGTAATGTCTGGTCATCAGAGTTGGACTGTAAGGAAACTGAGTGCTACAGAGTTGACACTTTCGAATTATGGTGCTGGAGAAGATTTTTAAGAGTCCTTTGGACAGCAAAAGAGATCAAACTAGTCAATACTTAAAGAAATTAAACCATGTTAAATGGATTAAATAAATAAACAAATCCATATTCATTGGAAGGGCAAATGTTGAAGTTGAAGCTTAAATATTTTTGCTACATAATGAGAAAACAGGATTCATTGGGAAAGACCCCAGTGTTAGGAAAGATTGAAGGCGAAAAGAGAAGGGGATGGCAGAGGATGAGATGGAGAGATCGTGTCATAGAAGTGAGAGCTTCTATAGACTTTGGAAGACAGTGGAAAACACAAGGGTCTGGCACTCTGGTCCATAGGGTGATGAGGAGGTGGACGCAAACTCAACAACAACAACAACAGCAGCAGCAGCAACAGCAACAGCAGCAACAGCAGCAACAACAACAGCAACAACAGTAGCAGCAGCAACAACAACAGCAGCAACAACAGCAGCAGCAACAGCAACAACAACAACAGCAGCAACAACAACAGCAGCAACAACAGCAGCAACAACAGCAACAACAACAACAGCAGCAACAATAACAACAGCAACAACAACAGCAGCAACAACAACAGCAGCAACAACACCTCCCAGGGTTATTATGAGGATCAAATAAGATAATATATGTAAAACATTTAGCACAGTGCCTGGAGCTTAGTTGATACCATGTAAATGATATTATTATTATTATTACTACTACTACTATTCTACTACTACTACTACTACTATCTCTGAAGTCCATTCTAATTCCAGTTCTAGTCTTTAAAAGACAGGACTTCAAAATACACTGCTTTAAATCTCTGAACTCATTTTCCTTCTTTATAAAGATAGTAACATTTAGTCAGCTTTAAGTTAAGTTTTTACTATCAATTTCACAAAATTGTTTTTAAGATTTAACTATAAGACAATGGTCAGTGGTATATACCATCATGAAATAAAATGTCTTAAAAAATCACGAGTTATGGAAGCAGATCTTCTTTCTAGAGAGAGGAAAACATTTTTTTCTAAAAAAATTAATCGGTCACAACCTATGGAGATGAATGCTGTTCAGATCCTCTTAATTGCACAATGTGAATCTAAACCTACAGCAGATGTGGCATTTAGAGCAGTTCAGAGCAGAGGCTGTGTCTATTGTGGTCTCTATGTAATGTCCACAACAGCAACATGAATATAAGAGCAATTATTATATCCTATTTGTTGAGGGAAGAAAAAAACCAGCCTCCCAGTGTTGTTCATATGCTTTTAATATAGGTAAATAGCATTCTGTCATTAGCAGTGGGCTTGGACATTTCCTTTGGAAATTTGACCACCTGGTCAGATTAGTGCTGACAAAGAATATGGTTCTAACTACTAATGCATTATTAATTGGAGGAAGCCAGGCTGGGGCAGGCATCGGTCTAAAATACTCTCTACAAGGTTCACGTTGTGATATTGTCTTATGGGTGAGAATGACTTATAATGAATATTTCACTAAGGAGATCTCCTTGGTTGCAGTCCTAGATAATTCTGCCTCCACTGAATGCTACCCAATAATGGACTTCACAGAAAAATTTAAGTTTCTACTAATTCAGGCAATGAGAAGATTAATAATTGATTAAGATTAATTAATTAATTAATTAATAATCTGGCTAGTTAGGGCTTATAAAAGGTTCTGTTTACATTTAGTGTAATTATTGGGAAGAAGCATGGTACAGGGTAAAGATGACTGACTTTGGAATTAGATCATCTTTTAAATCCCACCTTGGATCCTTACCAAATCTGTAAGTTTAAGCAAGTCACTTAGTCTCTCCAGGTCTCCATTTCTTCATCTGTAAAATAAGAGGGTTGGACTAGTTCATCTCTGGTGCCTTTCAGCTCTCAAACTAGGAGTCTATGGTCCTTACAATAACTCTGGGGAGTCAGAACTGCAAAGAGAGATTGTGATCCCCATTTTGCACATAAGAAAATGGAGTCTCAGAGATTTTAAATGTCTTGATGATGGTTACACAGCCAATGAATGTCAGACATGGGATTTATCTCCGAGTCATTCCTGGTTCCAAGTCCAGCTTCCTTTCCATTATTTCATTACCCATGAAAATTTAGCAAAAGCACTGAAGTTCAATAAGGAAAGAAGAATCTGAATAGCACAAGTATGTATATCTATCTTTTCCACTTTATTCTACAAAGGAAAGGAAACCATGCTATGGATCATATCATGCAATGATTTTCTTCTATGGTCAGGTATGCTAATTGAGTGAATTTAATGTAATGTCTAGGGTCCAGTCATTGCCAAGGAGACAAAGTGCCCAGCACAGACCATAAAACTTAACTCTCTGGATTTACACAGTAACCAAGAGTTCAACCAACTGAACCAGGGAGATGCCTTTTTATGACTTGCTCCTGATACACAGAAATAGCTCCAGATTTATGCATGATGCCAAGGCTGTGGAGCCAACTGCTGAGCCTGCATCGAGAGAGACGACAGGAAATCAACTGTTCATTGGACTGTTGCTTGGTGTTTCACTAACATTAGTTCTTAGAAGCCAGAGGCAAAGTTATTAGTGCAAATAGAAGGAATACACTTGGGTGTCTTGGAAAGACTTCTCAACTCAACCTTAAATATTCTAGTCTAAATCTTTGGAAAGCTCCACTGAGCTGCCAGCCGCCAGGAACCCTCTGTAGCATTTGGAAGTTCAAGTCCTTGCATGTCGAAATGCTCCAAATTCCTCCACTCAAATTCATCAGAACTGGTGCACTGATTCTACCATCATGATCCCAGCAGCAGCTTGTCTTAAATCCTAGAATCAAGTTCAAGGGAACCTGAGAGATAAATCTAGTTTATTTTCTCCATTCCCTAAACAAAATAATTTTATACCATTCCTAACAGGCAATCATCCAAGAAGTCCTTGCACACAGAGTCAGGTAGTTCACTAATTAACACAAAATGACCCATTTGTTTCTTAGCAGGGACTCATTTTTAGAAAGTTCTTCCTAGCACTGACGAAAAACATGCCTCCCTGTAATTTAAGGTTTTGTGTAGTTGTTGCATCTATTTCTTAATGGAGGGAACTCTCTCATACAAATCAAATTTCACACACACACACACACACACACACACACACACACACACACGCGCGTGTGCGCGCGCAAAATCACAAATCAGTACAAGGCTCTCATGGTCAGTTCCTTATAATCTTTATGACCTTGGACCTTTCTGGGCCTCAGTTTCCTCATCTGTAAAATTATTGGGTTGTTGGGTTAAATGATCTTTAAGGTCTCTTCTAGCTCTAAATCTCTCCTACTCTTGTTTTTTGGAGATGTACAGAATCAATTTAATGCTTCTTTGGATGACAGCCCTTCAAATATTTGGAAAAAAAAAGTCTTTTCATTCTTTTCTCTAAACTCAGCTACTTTCTTAAATCATTCCTTGCCTAACATGGTTCACAAACTCCTCACTTTCCTAAGCTTCCTTCTCTGACCAAATTCCAATTTGTCCATGTTCCTCTTGAAATGTAGTGCCCAGAACTGAACACAACATTCCAAATGTGGACTTAGAGGATTTAAATTTTTAAGTTTCTTCTATGAAACAAAAGATTTTTAGCGGAGAGTATGCTGGCATTGGAGTCAGAAAATTTAGATGTGAATCCCACTTTAATTATTTGCTAGCTGTGTTATCATAGGCAAGTCATTTAACCTCTTCAAGCCCCAGGATTCCCATCTATAAAATGGGGACAATAATACTTTACTGCTAAGATTCTTCCATACTGTTTAGCCCAGGGCCTAAAAAATAGTAGGAAATTAATGAATGTTCACTTGATTGATTATTAGAAGAGTGTCTTACAAAATTTAATTATAAATATAAATGTGGGTTACTATTACATTTATAATTAAATATACCTGCATCTTATTGCATCTCTCTCTCTTTTTTTAATTTATAGAAAAACTTCTGGTTTTAGCATCGTTTTATATATTTGTGTATAGGCAAGCATGTCAAGGGCAACCAGAGGTAATAGGAAAATATTTATAATGAGGTTTAGAAATGTTTTAGATGTTGAGGCAGAAGATGGTGCAATGGATGGAGTGCTAAATCTAGTGTCAGGAAGACCTAGGTTCAGGTTCAACCTCAGATCATTATTAGCTATGTCACTTCTATGAGAGGAAAGAAGGAAGGAAGGAAGGAAGGAAGGAAGGAAGGAAGGAAGGAAGGAAGGAAGGAAAGAAAGAAAGAAAGAAAGAAAGAAAGAAAGAAAGAAAGAAAGAAAGAAACAGAAGGAAGGAAGGCAGAAAGAAAGAAACAGAAGGAAGGAAGGCAGAAAGAAAGAGAGAAAGAATAAGAAAAAGAGAGAAAGTTGCCTATTGTAATCACGGACCTAACGACTCCATCCATATCTATACATTGCTCAGCCCCATTAATTAATATTATTTCATAATCACAAATGAAAATCTCTAAGGATTAAAAGGTTGACTTGAGTGGAAAAGCCAAGGTCTTAGCTCATGTTGCATCTGCCTGTCTGTGTTGCCAAGAAATAGTAATATTGATAGTCAGAGAGAGACTAGAGGAGCTGGAATGCAGAAATGATCAATGAGGAGAGGGAAACAAACATGTTTAAGCTACCTAGTAAGCACTGTGCTAAATATGATGTGCTAAATGTGCTTGACAAATAAGACACTCTATCTACACAATTCTGGGAGATAGGTACCATTATTACTCCTATTTTACAGCAGAGAAAACTGAGGCAAAGGTTAAATGGCTGGCCCACGTTCATACAGTTAGTAAGTGTCTTTGATGAGATCTGAATTCTAGTCTTCCTGATTCAAAACATAGAAGTTTCTCCTAAGGACCACTGAGCTCCCTCTAAGGCAGGGATCGGCAATGTATGGCTCTCAAGTGATATCTGGCTCTTTTGAGGGCCAGGTATGGCTCTTTCTGCAGGAGCCATAAACTCATTTTTTTCCAGGCGCTGTTACAGGAGGGCGCACTGTGAGCACTGTGTGGCTCTCATGAAATTATATTTTAAAAAATGTGGCGTTTATGGCTCTCATGGCCGAAAAGGTTGCCGACCCCTGTTCTAAGATGTACAGAGAAAACCTATAATCTGCATGCATGCTGCTTTGAAGGGAAATGTTTCTACATCAGGGCAGGTAGTCTTCTTAGTCTGTCTCATGCTCCCTTCTCATCTCTACCTCAAAGCTTTCTTCAAAGCACAATTTCAGCAACAATTCAAACTGGACACAAAGCCTTTCCTGATTTTCTCCCACTACAGTTATTAACACTCTGTCCCAAAAGTAAACTCCTTGAAGTCAAGGATCGCTTTGTCTTTATCATTTTATTCCCAGAAACCTGGCACAATGTCTTTAACATGTTACTGCTGTTCAGTCATTCAGTAGTATCATGGTGTGACCCCACTGGGAGTTTTCTTGGCAAAGATAATGGAATGATTTGTCATTTCCTTCTCCAGTTCATTTCATAGATGAGGAAACTGAGGCAAACAGCGATTGATTTTCCCAGCTAGTAAGTATATGAGGCTGCATTTGAACTCACAAAAATGAGACTTGCTAATTCCAAGCCCAGTACTCTATTCACTATATCACCCAGATGCCCACCTTGCACATAGTAGGTACATAATAAATATTTATCAAATTGAAAATTGCTAACATTATAAAAAGTAAAGTCTCGAGTCTGGTGAAGCTGATGGTAAGGGTGTCATTAAATGCTACCTGCAGGAGGATCTAATTCTTTTATTTTTGTCATGAAATCTCCAAATGGAGACGTTTTATATAAGAAGACTTCCTGCCTAGTATTTATGGAGTTCTTTCTATGGGCTGCTGAGGGTATCTTTCTGCTGTAGGTAAAGGGGGCAAAAGATGACCGAGTACCTGCATTCAGCAGCCAAATCAGCTGGAGCCAAATATCTACTCATTTGAACAAATGACACTTGGAAAACATTGAGAGGAGGGGGCTGATAAAATAAGGGAGAAGCCTGCCCTTTGCATGACTCTGGGAGCTGCTGGAAACTGTCTTTTTCTCCCACCATCACAGCTGCCATCTTTCATCACCTATTCCTCCCCCAGATGTGGCAGCAAATGCCTTGCTTGCTGAATTTCCTCCTACACCAGAAACATGTTGAGACTTTGCTGCCTGCTCCTGGAACTCTCAGGGAAAAAAATGCTCCATCCCCCACATAAGAGCTATTCCTCTCCTCCACAGCCTTCAAGGGAAAAGAGGAAGAAGAGGCAGATGCAGAAAAAAAGAAAAACCAATTTGGGGGGCGGGAGTGAGGAGCTGAAAAACTGGCTTTCCTTTTCCTAACCAGAGAAAGAGAATATCTGATGTTAAAGAGGTTAGAGAATGGTTGCATAAGTATAAAAGGCACGACTCATTAGGGAAGAATCAGTGTCCACATTCACAGAAGAGAGAGATGAGGAGCAAAACCTCTTCCACTTCCAGGCTGTGATTCACAGTCAGGGTAGTATTGGTTCAAACGCCAGAGAAATAATGAAGATCAGCTGGGCTGTGGGAATTAATTGGTTTCAGTCAAAGTCACAGCATGTCCACGAGAAAGAATTAAAGGCTGATCCAGCTGTTTTCATCACATTAAAACAAATAACAGAAGGTTTTTGTCTTCAAAGGTTGGGCATCTCTATATCCAGCAATTCTTTCGTTTACTATAAAATCCCAAGTGAAAATTTCATCCTTCCCTTCCATCTCTTCTCTCTTCTCTTCTCTCTTCCCCTCCTCTCTTCTTCCTTTCCATTTAAAAAACAAAAAGCACTTCCACACAATATGGCCACTCTGAAAGCAATCCATATCAAGATCACATCGCTCTAAAAAGCCCCCAAGAGGGTGGTTTATAGCTGCTTTATTTCTGAAAAACACTAAAATTGCTGAAGCAGGTAACTTAATGGGGATTTGATAATATAAGATGGCTAAGTCCACATGTGACCTTGGTCTTTAGATCCAATAGTTTTGAGGAGGCTCCAACCTGAGCTTTATTATTTTATTTTATTGATCCTGTGTGTCTTTCTTTCTTGCCCAGTTTAGGCTCAACCCCATTGCTGATTGGCCCAGAATCTTTGATATGTCTGATATAGGCCACTTTGCCCCTCTTCAGGCAACCTAGTGACCTTTCTGCTCCCAGAGATTCTCCATACTGATACTGGATTTAATATTCAGCCCTCCTTTTGCTCAGAACTGCCAACCTCAAATAATCCATCAGTCTCAGCCTCCCCAGAAGCAGAGATTAACAGTGTGCACCACCATATGTTGTCCATTTTATCAAAATAAAATCCAATTCATCTATGAATTATCTTGAGTATGGATATGTCCTGAATTCTGGAAGTACAATGTCTGAAAGAGGAGTAAAAATTCCTAAAAGTGGGTTTCTGGGCAGTTTAGAAAGGTTTCACACAGTAGCTATCTCCCCTTTCTGAATGATTCAAATTCTTGAAGAATGAGGAAGAACAGGAAGAGTGAAGGCAAAGGAACCTTTCTAGGATTACAAAACACAAAGAAGATCTTAAGGGTGGAGCCAAAATACAAGCACATGCTACTGAGATGCCTGGATTGTGACTAGCAATAAGGGCAGTGAAATTCTTCTACACCCAGTTCTGGTTCTTGAAGGCAATATATCAGTTCAGTGGAAATTGTCCATAAGCTGGAATCTTTATCTTCATTTCATTGGGGAATCTATATAGGTTCTTGGACTATCACCAGATTACCCACTTTTCACCCAACTAAGCCCAAATGACAAATACCTAAATAACCTTTATAATGGCACTTACCAAAATGGTAGGGGGAGGAAGACCTTTCATGGGTGTCCAAATGAGAAGGAGAAGAGGGGAAGAGAAATAGTGAGGGAAGATGGGAGGATGAGGGCAGCAGAAAAGGTAAAAGACTATAAGCTTCTTGAAGGCAAGAACAATTTCAGTCCTGTGTTTGTATGCCCAGAAGCAAGCACAGTTAATAAATGATTGTTGATTCACTCATTGACTCAAATACACACACACACAGAGTTAAAACCCAAATAAATGGTAGAGCACAATTGAGGTACCTTTTTCCACCTGATATCAAGTGACAGCAGAGGAAGAGAAATGTGGTAAATGTATCTTCTTCAGATGCTCTTCACTGCATTCTTCTACAGATGTGAGTTCTGGAGGAATTTGTTCATAATGCTGAAAAATAATCCATATAGTGGAAAATCGGGTACAAATTACAATTGTCTAGTAGAGAAAAAATAGGCACAAAGCATTCATATAGCAAGGGATGGGAGTAGAGTCTACATTTTACTATTCAGTCATGCCCAACTCTTCATGACTCATGAGATTTCATTAGCGAAAATAATGGAGTGGTTTACCATTTCCTTCTACAGCTCATTTGATAGATGAGGAAACTGAGGTAAACTATGACTTGCCCAGGATCACACACCTAGTAAGCATCTGAAGCCAGACTTGAAATCAGGAAGAGGGAGATCTTTCTGACTCCAGGTCTAGCACTCTATCCACTGTGTCAACTAGTTGCCCTATAACTTATCTACTAGAACCTTACCTATAGAGTCACTTCTCTACCCAGTTCTGACATTATTGAACCCTTTTCTTTCCACACAAATTGGATCTATGTTCAGAAATTCTGCCCATTATGAGTCTGCAGGACAATATTCAGAGCAAGAAGTGGATAAATATCCATTGATTTGATTCTGACTGTGACTCTACTCTGAGAAAATAAGTGTGGCAAGATGGAAAGGGTCACTAGGGACAATAGCACATTACATGGTTGACTAATACGGGTTATTTCTCAACAGACTTTGATCTTGTTTTTCAAAGTGTGCTATAGGGATCCGACCTGATCTAGATGGGTATTGGCATGCAGAGTTTGGGTTTCTGGTTCAAATCAAACCTTACATGAAAGGGGAGAAGCAAGGGTCAAGAACACTAATTGAAAGGCTCCCCTGTGAAAAATAGTGAACATTCTAGGCCAGTGTCAGATGAATGGATATCGGAATCATGAATCCATCCTGACAATCACTGTAGGTAAACATAGTAGCTAAGCTGAAGATCCTCATAGAAGCTGCACTATCCCGTCACCCATAGGGAAGAAGTATTGACTTGTCTTGCCTGCTGAAAGAGGGCACATGCTGCCAGGACAGCAATGAAGTGACTCTGCCTGTCCTACAAACAGGGAATTTATGTTTCTCAACAAGCTATCAATGCAGTCTGTTTTGCAACTAAAAGATTCAAGATATAAAGAATAAAAGTAATACAAAATGCATTTTTTATCAAACCAAAAATATTCAACCATTAGATCCAAAGGCAGAAACTTAACCCACCCCCCATTACTGCCATAGCTGTGCCTTTTAGAAATGGTATTAATCACCAAACATTTCAATGAACCTCCTGCAACCCCTACCTGCCTACACATGTAAGCAAAGGAACCTCTCAAACCTGTCTGTGGGGGTGGGGATGGAAGAACGTGATCACCCACTTTGTAGCAGTAGGAAACATTTTTTCACACTTCCTTTCTCTCCTAATTTCATCATTTACATTCTGGAATAGGAACTTTAATGAAATCATAAATGTGTGTCCCATGAACAATCTGTCGTTGCCAGATGTCTGAAAAAGTTCCATTTTAATCCCTTTTTAGAGCATTTTCATTTAATTAGTACTCTACTCAGACCATCAATCCAGTCAGTATAAATGCCTAGGCATGTACATACAAAGAAAAGTGTTAGAGGAAAGAACACTGGATTACAAATTAGAAGATTTGGAATTATTTCTCAGCTTCATTATTTACAAGCCGTATTAGTTTTGTAATTACTAATGCTGTCATAACCATTCTATGCATCAGTTTCCTTATTTATAAAATGTAGTTTAATAACACCTGTACATGCAACCTCATTGATTTGCTGTGAGAAAAGCATTTAGTAAACTTTATAAGATTCTATAAATATGAATCGTTATGGTAAGACTATTAAGTTTTACTGAGTTTAAAGGACTTAAATTCTAGTATTTAAAATTAACTTCAATTTAATTTTAGTTAAAATTAATTTTTAATTAGATTCAGAATCTGGAATGAATCAAGATTTTTTTTTCCTATCTTTAAATTTTAGGAAGAAGCCTATGGGGGAAAAAAATCTCATGATATAGACCCATGGTGGTGAACCTATGGTATACATACCAAAAGATAGAGCCCTCTCTGTAGGCACATAGTCTATCACTCCAACACAGGGTTCACCATAGTTCATTACAAGAAAATCAGAGGGACATGGGACTGGGCTGCTCCCCTCCCCCTCACCTGAGGACATTTCTCACATTATCCGCTCCTCCAAAAAGTTTGTCATCGCGGTCACAGACCAATTCAAAATATCTAATGTCAAAAAAGGAAAATGACAAATGTTGGAAAGGATGTGGAGAAGTTGGGACAATAATAAATAAATGGTAGGATTGTGAATTGATCTAATCATTGTAGAGAATAATGTGGAGCTATGCCCAAAGGGCAATAAAACTGTGTATTTCCTCTGGCCCAGAAATACCATACTAGGTCATACACTAAAGAGGTTTTTAAAAAAAAGGTAAAGGACTTATATGTCCAAAAATATTTATTGCAGCTCTTTTTTTTGGTGGCAAAGAATTGGAAACTGAGAAAATGTTCATCAACTGGGGAATGGCTAACACATTGTGGCATATGATTATGATGTAACAGTATGCTTTAAAAAAACCTGGCAAGGCTTACATGATCTGATGCAAAGTGAAATGAGCAGTACTAGGATAACACTGTAAACAATAATAGCAATTTTGTTTGATAATCAACCATGAACTACTTAGCTAATTCCAGAAATACAATGATCTAAGACAATCTCAAAGACTCATAAGGAATGGGAAAAAAGAAATAAAAGTAATGCGAAAAGAAAAAAAAGCTTAAAAAGCAAAATTGATCAACTAGAAAAAGAGACACAAAAATCCAGTGAAGAAAAGATTTTTTAAAAACAGAATTGACCTACTAGAAAAAAGAGGCAAAAAAAAAAAAAAAACAATGAAGAAAAAGTTCTATGAAAAGTAGAAGGAACCAAGTGGAAAATAAGGATAAAAGATTATGGAAGAAATTAATTTTTGAAAATTAGAATTGTACAAACAGGAGCTAATGATTTCATGAGACATCAAGAAACAACAAAACAAAATCAAAAGAATGGAAAAAAGAAGAAAATATGAAATATCTCATTGAAAAAATAATTGTCCTGGAAAATAGTTCCAGGAGAGACAATTTAAGAAGTATTGCATTACCTGAAAGTCATGACCAAAAAAAAAAAAAAAAAAAAAGAAGAAGACTAGACATCATATTACCAGAGATTATCCAATAAAACTGCCCTGATATTCTTGGACAAAAGGGTAAAATAGAGACTGAAATAATCCACAAATTACCTCCAGCAATAAATCCCCAAATGAAACATCCCAGGAATGTTATAGTCAAATTCAAGAGCTCCCAAGACAAGGAGAAAATACTGCATATAGCTAGAAAGAAATGATTCAAATATCATGAAGCCACAGTCAGGATTACACAGGATCTGACAACTTCCACATTGAAGGACCAGAAGCCTTGGAAAATTATATTCCTGAATGCAAGGGAATTGGGTTTACAACCAAGAATCACCTACCATCAAAACTGACAATATTCTTTCAGGGTAAAATATAATCATTTAATAAAATAGAAGATTTCCAAGCATTCCTGAAGAAAGGACTAGACTTAAAGAAAAAATTTGATGTTTAATACAAAATTCAAGAGAAGCATAAAAAGGTAAATAAGAAAGAGAAAAAGTTTAACAGCTTCAATAAGGTCAAATTGTTTATATTCCTCTGTGGAAAGATGATACCTATAACTCTTTTTTTTTTTTAAATTTTAAACCCTTAACTTCTGTGCATTGGCTCCTAGGTGAAAGAGTGGTAAGGGTGGGCAATGGGGATCAAGTGACTTGCCCAGGGTCACATAGCTGGGAAGTGTCGGAGGCCATATTTGAACCTAGGACCTCCCATCTCTAGGCCTGACTCTCAATCCACTGAGCTACTCAGCTGCCCATACCTGTAACTCTTAAAATTTTTTATAATTATCATAGTAGTTAGAAGTAGTATACATAGTCAGAGGGCATGGGAGTAAGTAGAATGTTATGCAAAAAAAATCTAGGTATGAAAAAGGGATTGCACTAAGATAAATGGGAAAAGAGATGTAAAATGTGATACATTATATTACATAAAGAATTATAGAGGGGGAATCTATTATAGTGGAAGGGAGGATAAGAGTGGTGACAGGTAATACTTAAGCCTTACTGTCATTGAAATTGACTTAGAGAGGGAAGAATAGCCAGATACACTGGGGTATAGAATCCTATCTTACCCTATAGAGAAGTAGAAGGGAAATAAGAAAGGGGGTGGTGGGGAAGGGGGGTAATATAAGGGAGGGAAAAGTTGGATGAGTGATTAAAAGACCCTAAGAAGAAAAAGGAGTGGAATAAGAAGGGTGGTGATGGGAAGGGGAGTAATATAAGGGAGGGGAAAATTGGGGGAGTGAATAAAAGCAAAACACTGGTTAAAGACAGAATGAAAGAAGAAAGGGAAGAATGAAAAGAGGAAAATAAAATGGAGAGGAATACACAGATGATAATCATAACCATGAATGTAAGTTGTATGAACTCATCCATAAAATGGAAGTAGATTAAAGTAGATTAAAGTAGATTAAAAACCAGAACATGCCTTATGTTGTTTACAAGAAACTCATGTGAGGCAGGTAAACACACACAGACTAAAGGTAAAAGGTGGGAGCAGAATCTATTGGGCTTCAGCTGAAGCCTTAAAAAAGGCAAAAGTAGCAATCATGGTCACAGACAAACCTAAAGCAAAAATAAATTTAATTAAAAGAAATGAGAAAAGGTAATTATATCTTGATCAAAGATAGTATAAATAATGAATTAATATCAGTATTTAACATATATGTGCCAAATGATATAACATCCAGATTTTTAAAGGAGAAACTAAGGTAGCTTAAGGAGGAAATAGACAGTAAAACTATGCTAGTGGGGACCTCAATCTTCCCCTATCCGAGCTAGATAAATCAAACCAAAAAATAAATAAGAAAGAAGTAAAGGAAATGAAGGACATTTTAGAAAAGTTAGATTTAATAGATATATGGAGAATATTGAATAAGGATAAAAAGGAATATACCTTTTTTTCAATAGTACATGGTACATATATAAAAATTGACTATGTGCTAGGGCACAAAAATTTCATAATCAAATGCAGAAAAGCAGAAATAATGAAAACAACTTTTTCAGATCATAATGCAATAAAAATCAGAATCAATAAGGATTCATGGAAAGACAAATTAAAAATTAATTGGAAATTAAATAACCTAATTCTTCAAACTGTATGAGTGAAAGAACAAATCATAGAAACAACCACTGATTTCATTGAAGAGAATGACGATGAGGAGAAAACATATAAAAATTTATGGTAGGGGGCAGCTGGGTAGCTCAGTGGATTGAGAGCCAGGCCTAGAGACGGGAGGTCCTAGGTTCAAATCTGGCCTCAGACACTTCCCAGCTGTGTGACCCTGGGCAAGTCACTTGACCCCCATTGCCTAGCCCTTACCACTCTTCTGCCTTGGAGCCAATACACAGTATTGACTCCAAGACGGAAGGTAAGGGTTAAAAAAAAAAAAATTTATGGTATACAGTCAAAGAAGTACTCAGGGGAAAATTTTTATCCCTGAATGTTTATATCTATAAAATGGAGAAAAAGAAGATCAATGAATTGGGCATGTAACTTAAAAACTAGGAAAAGAACAAATTAAAAAATCCTCGATTAAAGACTAAATTGGAAATTCTAAAAATCAAAGGAGAAATTAATAATATTTAAAGTAAAAGAACTATTGAACTAATAAATAAGACTAGGCACTAGTTATACTAAAAAACAAATAAAGTAGCTAGAGCACTGGTTAATTTGATTAACAAAAGGAAAGAAGAGATTCAAATTACCAGTATCAAAAATGAAAAGTGATTTCACCTGTAATGGAGAGGAAATTTAAGCAATTGTTAGGAGATATTTTGCCTAATAAAGACAATAAATCTGATAATCTTGGTGAAGTTGATGAATATTTACAAAAACATAAATTGCTTCAATAAGCAAAGAGGAAATGGAATACTTAAATAATCCCATTTCAGACAAAGAAATTGAACAAACTATCAATGAACTCCCTAAAAAAATCCCAGGGCTGCATGGATGCACAAATAAGTTCTATCAAACATTCAGAGAACAATTAATCCTATTACTATACAAACTATTTGACAAAATAAGCAAAGAAGGAGTCCTACCAAATTCTTTTACACAAATATGGTGCTGATACCTAAGCCAGGAAGACCAAAAACAGAGAAATAAAATTACATCAAACAGCAATCTAGTGTTTGATAGACCCAAAGATCTAAGCTTTGGGGATAAGAACTCACTATTTGGCAAAAACAACTGGAAAAGATTTCCAGGGAAGAAGCCAAGATAGAGGACTGAACCAGAGCTATTCCATGGCACCACAAGAATCCTCTCTAACCAAGATCAAAATATCACCACAAAACAAACACAGGAGTGAAAGAACCAACAAGGAAACAGAGTGAAACAACTTTCAAAATAAGAAAAACCCAAAAGGTAGGCAGAAATTATCTAGGGAACTGGGGTAAGAGGAAAGAAGAGCCTGCAAAAGGCTGTAGCAAGGAGGGAAGAGCAAGCCAAGATCAAGTCACCTCACCCACCCTATATCTGCTATCCCAGGTTTGAAACCTATTCTCAAGCCAATATTAAGAACATGAGATCCTGCCTGGGCAAATAGTGGTACAAACCAACACACACCCCTTGAAATTTTAAAGCTGTGGAAAAGTCTGGAATCCCAGGCCAGGGCAGTATGAGCTGAAGTGTCTGATTTATATGGGTCCAGAGCAAAGCCAGGATTTTCAGGCTGGGCTTGGGATAAGGACATTGTACACAGTTGGGGTGGCTGATAGTACTTAGTACTGTTCTTTCCCCTTAAAGCTCAGAGCTGAGCTCTAAGACAAAGCAATCAAGGGTGTGCCTGATTGGATCACGTATACAGCAAGACCAAAAACTTGAGCCTAAGGCTAGGGCTAGAATTTGATCAGCCTCTGACATTATCAAGATCAGAGTAAAATCAAAAGCTTAAGCCAAAGCTTTAGGCAAGTCCTTAAGCCATCGGCATCTCAAGGGTCAATTGAATCAGTAGGGGAGGGGACTCTCAGAACTCTTAGCCCTCAGACCCAGAAAATAAGCTGAGAATAACATCAAGCAAGGACTGAAGTTTAAAAGAGCACCCCAACATCCTGGAAAACAATGTCTACCTATAATTAGAGAGGGAAAATGAGCAAGTGTTATGTAGAGATGGAAAGCATGGACTCCCTGCAAAATACAGGGACAGCCTCACCCAGAATTCCAGGGGACCCCCCTGGAGAACTTTGGGTGAGGGGGCAGTTGAGAAGGGTTGAGACAGTTGCTTTGTGGGGGTTGAGGTGAGCAGACTCACTGCTTACAGCTCTTGACTTGGGGGTTCACCTGAGTGGCCATTGTGGCAAAGCCATAGTGGTTTTTATTCAAGAGTTATCCTGTTTATTAGGATTAATCCTTATCAATATCAATACAATTACTTGGTGATTAGATATATAGATTATCTAGCAAGAGAGCCAGTTCAGCTAGGTGCCTTCACCCCCTCCTGTGGGGAGGGAAGGGCAGCTTCAACCTAACAGATCAGGGTCACCTTTCCTTATCCAAAAACCTTCATTAACTCCTCTAGTTTTCATTTTTACTTCTTAATATAAGCTTTACCTTCAAAATCTGTGCCTGAGAATTATTAGGGGAAATACTCACTGCTCAAGGCTGGTCGTCTAGCTTGAATCCTGTTAGCTGCCAGTTTTAAGAAGAACATCTATCTCAGTCCTCAACAGTTAGATAACTAGCTTCTACTTATCCCTTTATCAGACCTTAGGGAATATAAGTTAAAGAATGGGAACATCATTGAGGTTCAGCCATAACAGAAACTTACCAGAAGTATCTCAGTCAGTCTCCATTTTTCCAACTGAAACATCAACTGTTTAGGAAGGAGGGGTTTGAGTTCCATGAGTGTCTAACCCCATCCTTTCTCACTGAAGCCTGTCAATCAGTGTCTGTGATTTGAAGGTTACCGGCCCTGACACATTTATCTGCTTCTCCAAAATATCTGTTATTATCATTATAACACAAGTGACCATAAAAGCACCAAACTCTAAAGAATTTTTGTGGAGTATAGACACAGAAGGAAACATTGAAAGCATAAAAAACACACATAAAGTCAAAAAGAATGGATTTGATGCAAATTCTTAAAGAGTTAAAAAAATATTTCAAAAACCAATTAAGAGAGGTAGAGGAAAAATGAAGAAGAGAAATGAAAGTGGTGCAAGAAGAAAGGAAAGTGATACAAGGAGAAATAAAAATGATGCAAGAAAAAATGGGCCAATTGAAAAAGGAGAACCAAAAACTGACAGAGGAAAACCAGGCCTTAAAAATCAGAATTGATCATCTAGAAACTAATGATTTCATGAGAAATCAAAAAACAATAAAGCAGAATCAAAGGAACGTAAAAACAGAAGAAAACATGTAATATCTTACTGAAAAAACAACTGACCTAGAAAATAGATCTAGGAGAGACAATTTGAGAATTATTGAACTATCTGAAAGCCATAATCAAGAAAAAATCTTAGACATCATATTATAAGAAATTATCAAAGATAAACTGCCCAGAGATCCTTGAACAAGACAACAAAATTGAAATTGAAAAACTTCACAAATCACTTCCAGAAAAAATCCTCAAATGACAACTTAGCTAAATTCAAAAGCCACCAAAAACAGCTGGAAAAATTGGGAAACAATAAGGAAAATTTTTGTTTACATCAATATCTCACATCCTACACCAAGATAATGTCAAAATGGGTATAAAGAGTGATATTATAAGTAAATTAGTTTACCTGCCAGCTCTATGGAGAAGGGAAGAATACATGGCCAAATGAATCATAGAGAACATTACAAGATATAAAATGAATAATTTTGATCACATTAAATTTTAAAAGTTTTTTGTTTTGTTTTGTTTTGTTTTTACAAACAAAATCAATGCAACCAAGATTAAAGGAGAGGCAACAAACTGAGGGGAAATTTTTATAACAAATTTCTCTGATAAAGGTCTCATTTCTCAAATATATAAAGAACTAAGTCAAAATTTTAGGAATCCAAGTCATTCTCCAACTGATAAATGGTCAAAGAATATGAATAGACAGTTTTCAGATGAAGAAATCAAAGCTATAAATATTCATATGGAAAAAAATTCTAAATCACTCTTTTCTTTTAAACCCTTACCTTCTGTCTTGGAGTCAATACTGTGTTTTGGCTCCAAAGCAGAAGAATGGTAAGGGCAGGCAATGGGGGTCAAGTGACTTGCCCAGGGTCACACAGCTGGAAAGTGTCTGAGGCCAGATTTGAACCTAGGACCTCCCATCTCTAGGTCTGACTCTCAATCCACTGAGCTACCCAGCTGCCCCCCTAAATCACTCTTGATCAGAGAAATGCAAATTAAAACAACTCTGAAGTACCACCTAACACCTATCAGATTGGACAATATGACAGCAAGGATAAATGTTGGAGGGGATATGGCAAAATTGGGACACTAATGCATTGCTGGTGAAGTTGTGAACTATTCCAACCATTCTGAAGGACAATTTGGAATTAGCCCAAAAGACTATAAAAGAATCATACCTTTTGATCCAATAATACCTCTGTATTTCCAAAGAGTTTTTAAAAATGGGAAAGGACCTGTTTGTACAAAATTATTTATAGCTGCTCTCTTTGTGGTGGCAAAGAATTGGAAACTAAAGGAATGTCCCTCAATTATGGAGTGATCAAATATGATGAACTTTGCTACTAACAGCAATACAATGTTCCAGAACAACTCTGAGGGACTTATGAAAAAGAATGTCCTCCATCTTCAGAGAAAGAACTGTTGGAGTAAGAATGGAATTGGAAGCATATGATTTATCACTTCTTTATATATTTTGGTTTTATAAAATTATTTACTTACAAAAATGAATAATATGGAAACATGTTTTGCATGATAATACAAATAAAACCCAGATTGAATTGTTTGTCAGCTATGGGATAGAGGGAGGAAAGAAGGGAGGGAAACAATTTGGATTATATAGCTTCAGAAAACTAATGTGGAAACTTGTTATTAAAATTTGTTTAATTTTTTAAAAAGACTCATGAAAGAAAATGCTATCAGGTGCTAGAGAAAGAACTGATGGAGTCTGGATACAGATCCAAGCTTTTAAAAAATACTTTATATTCTTGGAGGGTTTTTTTGTTTTGCATTTTCTTATGCAATGTGACTAATGTGGAAATGTTTTGCAAGACTGTACATGTATAATTTATATCAAATTGCTTGCCTTCTCAAGGAAATTGGAGGGAATAGTGAAAAATATGGAACTCAAAATTTTTTTAAAATAAATGTTAAAAATATTGTTTGATTAAAAAAATTAAAATTAATGAGGAAAAATAGTAAAAAAAATCTAAATTTTTTTAGATTAGTATACATTCATTCTAACCTCTAAACTTTCTCTCTCTCTCTCTCATTCTCTCTCTCTCTCTCTCTGTATATATGTATATGTGTGTGTGTGTAATGATTTCTTTATCTGAAAAATAAGAGGTTGGACTAGATGATCTCTAATATCCCTTCCACTTTTGACATTCTTTGATTCCTACATATATCAAGAAATAATAAAACTTGATTCCAAATTCAGTCCAATCCAGTCACTATTACTCCTCCTCCTTCTCCTCCTCCTCCTCAATCATAAAAAACATACATGCACCCAAACAATGCAAATTACAACGAAAGGAATAAAGTGGTGAAACCAATCTCTATATTTATGCACAAATGGACACTGTTTCTTATACTTCCAAGGGCTTAATCACTTAAAAACCCCATAATTACAACAGCAATCATTTAAAATGTAACACAATCCATCTGGTGAAAGATTTTTCTTTTTCTTTTTTTTTCCCTTTTTTTTGGAGTGGGGGAAAATGATGGGAGAGTCCCTAAGAGTAAGCCAGAATGTACTCAAAGCCTTAAGACAGGATGAAGGAGTAGCTAAAGTGTTTCTCCTTGATTCTTCAGTCATCAGGGGCCAGCTGGAACTTTTAGGCTTGAGGATGCTATAGCCCATATGATTTCTTGGGTTCCACTTCTGCATCCCCCTCCAATTACAGCCCCTCTGCTTGCATCTCCAGTCTTCCCCTTCATGCCACCACCACAGTTTGGATTATGCTACTTTCTTATTTTTCTGCCTTGTAGAGAACTCCCCAGAGGGTTTTCATCAGATACTCTTACTATTCTCTTGGGAAAAGAATGCAGGCCCCTGAGAAATGTAGACTTCAGAATTTTTCTGAATTAGAGATGTTCTCTAGGTGCCAAACATTGTGAGAAGTGTACTTCAATAGACTATAGATACAGAAACAAACTGTCCAAAGGCTTTAGGAGCTCTCTGAATAACCTTTAGGAACTCCTGCCTTCTCCCAACCCTAAAAAAGGGAGGAAAAGAAAAAGAAAAGCCCTCCACAAAACTGATAGTGCCACATTCTAAATAATTACACACTATACACACACACACACACACACACACAGAGTTCTGAAGCATGGAAGATTCTGAAAGATCCACTTATGTTATTATTATTATTATTCCTATTGACTCCCAGAAGAGCATAGGGCCGCAACCATCTCACGCCAACGAACTCTGTTCTGGGCAACTTCCCCCAACTGGGCCCATGTCATTCTGATGGTCTTTGTTTCATTTTCGGCATATCTTTGCCAGGTCTATTTTGGCCTTCCAACTTTCCTCCTCCCTGGTGGGTTCCAGCTCAGTGCTTGTCCAGCAACGCTGTCCTCTGATTCTCATAGCATCCTGACTGATGGGACACTGAATTGTTCCCTCCCAGAGTCTGGTATTGGAGATCCTTTCAGGCCATCTGATGTTCAAGATGTGACGTAGGCATCTGTTAACAAAGACCTGGAGTTTGTTGGCTTTTGCCAGCATGCATCATGGACCCTGCTGGAGAGCAATCTACCAGACTAGGCGATCATTGGTTTTGTTGGTTTAATGAGGTTGCAGTTTCTGTAGCAAGTGAGATTTTTACGGGGTGAGGTTGCTAGCCTCGCGCCCAGCCCTCCTCCTTTTTCAGCCAGGCTTGGGACCGTCCTTGGCGGAGTTGATCCACTTATGTTACATAAACAGTATTTATATAAGAGACCAGACTAATACATTTTAAGAAAATGTTTTCAATGCGACAAAAGAAAAATTTCTGATTAACAGAGCTAACCAGAAAATTAGATGAACCAAAATACTCCCTTCCCTGAGAATTTAGGTGAATCTATTTTTCTATAATTAAATGTAACCGAAACTTCATGTTCCCTTCCAAACGGAAAAACTTATCAAAGCATGGCAATACTATAGGAATTTGTAAGTGGGTTAATAGTTGAGTAAATATTTAAGATTATTTTAATTAGTGAGTAAATATTTAAGATTATTTTAATTAGTAATTATTAATATAATAATTAATTAGTGATTTTTTGAGCCAGGGATGCCATCAAAAAATGCACATTGAGGCACCTCTATGACTATACAGGGAACTATGTTATATAGTGAGGATTCAAAGAAATTACATCATTCCTGCCCTCAAGGAACTTACTGTCTGGAAAGAGAAGCAAGAAAATATATAAAAAGGTAAACAAGGCAACAAATCATTTATTAAGTCAGCAAACATTTATTAAGGTTTATTATGTGCCAGGCACTGTGCTAAAATCTGAAAATTCAAATACAGGTGTGTGTCCCTTCCATATTGCAGCTTTCTCCATCATGGTTTTGATATATCACATGTTGGCATAAGAAATTAAATGGGAATTTTGGGGATTTTTGAGGAAGGTGACACATGAAAGTCAGCAGACAACCAAGAAAAACTGTAGAAACTCAGAAATGCACAAAATATATGTCTTGTATAATATCAACATATTTTGTCTTTTGCTACCATAAATATACACAATTTCTTTTTAAAGTTTGCAAAAAGGATGTGAAAGCCAGTACATGACACACAGAGGCTAGAAATGTTAACATTGGCCTACATATAGCCTGTGACCAAATACTTAACTCTGATTTATGTTATGACCAGAGGGGGATTGAGGCTGTATCTAGGATAACTCAGGAGAAGTCCAATTGCACAGATTGATATGGGACTAAAGATTTGTTACCCACACCAGCTAGGCTAACCTTTCTTTAAGGATGAGAATTCTCTAGCTAACCACAAAACCTTAGGAACCAGTTTCTGGCTGTCAGTTGGTTAGAAGGTAACCAGGAAGTAAATGTTGTTCCCTGAAACCTTTGGTTACATTTATAAGCACTAGCTTGATTTGAATATGTTTAACCAAGTTATTACTGGGATCTTACTAAGTTATCAGTGATGTTGTCATCAAAGTAAGTTGTCCACTTTTAAATGATCACTATAGGCTTAGAGACTAAACTGCGTTTATTAGGTAAATTGATGGGTAGGTAAATTAGGAGGAGGAGAGAGGGTGAAGGTAATCCTGAATAATCTTGCCTAAAGTATCATAAGTTTAAATAATATTTGAAATGAGAAGATTCTAAGTGCAGAGTTCAAAGGGACCTTGGGGGTCTCCCTCTGACTCTGAAACTGTTGGATGCTGAGCCCAGGACTATGAGGTCCCTTGGGTCAGATGCTGTTGTAAAAGTTGTTGATACGTGGAAAGATCTTGATTTGAAATAAAAACTTATTGGCTGTGCCAATATAAAAGGTGTTTGATATGGCTAGCAATAAAGGTTAACCCTGCCTGCCTGCCTATAACAAACTCCCTCCTCCCAGGGGCCCAGACAGTCACCTCTTGCCTCCCTAACCCAAGGAAAGAAATGAGCCTTTTCAGGGGTCTGTGGCTTCAAAATATACTCTGTCCTTAACTATCACCTTGGCATGTCCAGGGCTACTTTGCCAGGTTCTGAGTTCCAAAGTGGCAAACTGCTTTTTGTACCTACAGAAAATGGCTGCCTATTTCTGTACATTACATTTAACAATAAGGTACTACAAACAACCTATAAAAGAAAAAGAAAAAAATTCAGACTTCTTTATTGGTACAAAGGGAGGGCCAAAAAATGTAAAACAGATTTTCCAGATTGAAGGACTGTCATGCCCCTCCTTAACCTCTTCAGTGTGGAAGAGATTACCTATATGATCAAAAAGGCAATATTTGTCTTCAAGGAGCTTCCATTTTAATGAAAGAAGTCAACACAAAAGGAAGACAAAAAGAGAGGAGAAAAGTCCACACAATCAGGAGCAGAGTCAAGAGACTGAGTCAACCAGGATTTCAGGGATTCCCTAGCATTATCTTCTAATTTATGGATAGAGAAATTGAGGCAGAAGGGGACTAGATAGTTTTCCCAAAATCACAGAAGTAGAACAGATGACTGAGTCTATAGAAAACTTCATCTCTACATTAGACAGGGGACATTATCTGCAATTTTCATTATACTCTCCTCTTATTTTAAAATACATAACTATTGGGGCAGCTGGGTAGCTCAGTGGATTGAGAGCCAGGCCTAGAGACAGGAGGTCCTAGGTTCAAATCTAGCCTCAGACACTTCCCAGCTGTGTGACCCTGGGCAAGTCACTTGACCCTCATTGCCTACCCTTACCACTCTTCTGCCTTGGAGCCAATACACAGTATTGACTCCAAGATAGAAGGTAAGGGTTTAAAAAATAAACTAAAATAAAATACATAACTATATACAAACATTCTATATACATATACAGAAACATGCATATATAATGCCTGTGTACAATTATCCATTTAATGTAAATAATGTGTGTACATTTATTTACTTTGTGTGTGTGTGTGTGTGTGTGTGTGTGTGTATGAGAGAGAGAAAGAGAGAAAAAGAGAGAGAAAGAGAGAGAGAGATTAAATCCAGCCCCAGGGATAAGAGCCAAGGGATATTCCAATTTTGAAGAGGTGGTAAAGGAATAAATTAATGATTTATAAAATATTTATTAAGCATTTACCATATTCCAGACACCATATCAAGCTCTGGAGATATAGATATAAGAAAGCAAGCAAGGGCCACTTGGCCAATAAGAGCCCTGTCCTGTGAGCATAAACAAGTGATCTTCCTGGATGTTTGGTGAACCTGCTTTAGAAACAGATAATCAAGGGTCCTGCCTTCTATTTCAGAATATGCACAAGTATTCCATGTCTGTTTCTGATCCACTTGCTATATGCCTTTTTGATTGACTGTTGAGCAGGAATTGGGTATGGATACAAAAGACTCCCATAGGATCATTGTGATCTTTTTCCTCTCTACTTTCAAGTGAGCCAAGGACTACTATAATCCTGTGGGTAAGGAGACAGGTAGCAGCAATATCAGTGGTGGACTCTGGCATGGACTCCAGTCCTCAGATCTTTCAAGATCTCAAAAAGTCGTAGCCTATTCTATTTCATCCCTAATGCTCAATCACCAAGGAACAGGGAAGAATAAATGCACAGAGACAAAGAAACGGATTCCATTTAATCAGAACATACTGGCCAGTTGGAGAAATGGGCAACTACAGCAGGAGGCTGTAACTGCCATAGTAACTACCTCCCTCTTCACTTAGAGGCTTATAGAAGACCTTACCTCTCTTGAAAGCAGCCAATGAGGCAAGAGACCCAGTCAGTTTTCTTTGTGGTCCTTTATATGCTATGTCCCAAACTAGCTCCCCATCCTTCCTTCTGAGACCTTTTAGGAGCCTCTGTCCATCTTTGCCCTAGGGATTTTTCCAGTGTTTCAGAAACTCTTCTTGGATCAGACTCCTTACCTTTACCTATTCCATGCTAGGTCCTGAGTTGGGTCTCCAGGGCTTCACAGTATTCAACATCACCACCTGCCACAAATTCAGGCATTTTCTCTTAAAAAGTCTATTGATCTTCCTCCCTCAATGGACTTCTCCCCAGACATTGATAATCTGCTTGCACTCATTCCATGATGATTAGCTTACTTGTTCCCCATCATATTCTCCCAATCCCTGTGATTCTAAACCTTCCCTGTCCACATCTCCCCAACCTTTCCATGGTGCTCTCTGGTATTTGCTTTCCTCTTAAACTTCTTCCTTTCCCACTCCCTGTATCTTCTAGTTCTCACTGAAATCTGGCTTCCCACTGATGACACAGATTTGCATAGCTAATCTTTTCAGTACTGGTTACACTTTCATTCAATTCTTACTCTGCTCCTCCTTACCCCCATCTCTACTCATTGACCATGATTAGGCAGAATAGTCTTTGTTCCTCATTACTAGTTTCAGATGTTTCCTCTGCCATGACTATTTAATAACTTCTACACCTTGGAGGTTCATTCAATTCATATTTATAACCCAATCAAGATTCTGGTAGTTATTATCTTCTGATCCTCAGGACATTCTTTTCCTGAGTTCAACAGTCTCCATTTTTTTTCTCCATCCCAATTTCTCATACCAGGAAGCTTCGACATATACATTGGTGCTCTCTCAAAACTCTCCCTTCCCAGGTCCTCAAGCTATTCATTTCCTACAACATACATAAATACAGAGAAGGTCATACCTGTGCTTTTGCTGACACTCACAAGAGTTTGGACTCTATGCTCATAAATTCTGAAATTCCTTCAACTCATCAAAATCTTTTGTCATTCTGTCTTTTCTTCTGCCTTACAACTGCTCATCCTGTTCTTCAATCTCACTCCAGGCCCTTTATCCTTTAATTCTTTTCTGGACCATCACTCCTGCAGTGACTATACTCTCCTTTCTTCCCTGCACTGACCCCTTGGTAAACCAATTCAACTCTACAGTCTTTTATTTATCATACCTGGGAGGTAGATACTATTATTATCCCCCTTTTATTGATGAAAACATTGATGACCAGAAAGATTAAATTACTTACCCAGAGTCCTATAGCTAGTTAAATATATGAGGCTGGAATGGACCTGAACCTAGATCCAGAGCTCTGTCCACTGTTATGTGTCCCAGCCCCTTAAGGGCACCAGCTGTGTTTTTCCCTTTCTTTGTATTCTAACCACTTACCACAATGCCTTGCACATAGAAGGTGATTAATAAATGCTTGCTGATTGACCCAATTCCAGCTCAGCAGCCAATAAAAAAGGATGCAGTAAGCAGACTAGAAACAATCATAAAATACCTTCTGGTACTCTATAGGGAACAGGGCTCTCCATTATATATGCCTGGAAGCAGGCTTGCTAAACAGTCACCTGGGTCCCATCTGTATGATCCCAGGGCTGGACTCTCATGAGCTGGTCCCCTATTACATAAGACCGCTCCTTCCGCAAGGTTACATTCCAGTAGGACAAGACCACACATGGAAAAGAGCTAGAAAGAGTTGAGGCAGAGCATTCAACCAGACATGGCTGAGAAAAACTAGCAGGGATTTGTATGGAGACCTGGTTCCAAGCATAAAGTGAGAGCCCAAGATAGTTCTAGTAACAGAGTCCAAGGTTCTGGTGGGACGAGGATAAAGAGGATGGGATTGGTGGCCAGAATGTGAGCTGCACAGTTTGAGTCATAAAAGCACACTAGATTTGGAATCAAAAGACCCAGGTTTGAGTTCACTACTACTATTTACTTAATACCTGTGTAACCTTGGGCAAATTATTTCTCTAGACCTCAGTTTTCTTATCTTTAAAATGGGATTAGGGGACATAAAGCTAACTGATTTCCAAGTTCCTCTCTTGCTCTGAATCCTATAAAAAAATGAACCTGTACTCAAAATTTAAAGGTATTCACTACAATATTTGAATAAGGAAATTTACTGTGTTCTAATTATTCTATTTATTTTTGCAATTATCCCTACTTGGCACTAGGCTATTTTAAGGGGCTATGCCCCTTTGATCTTATTCCAAGTAGGGATTATTTCCAATTTTTTTAACTCTTATCCAGTAGGACAGACTCCATAACAAGAGCCTCTAAACTCGTTCAGTGGAACACAAGCAGATTCCAGTAGCATTCCAGAATAGATGGTTGGCATTTCTCAGAGGTTCCTGAGATTGCATTGTACATTCCCTTTCATTAAAAAAATACATTCCTCATAAGAGTGTCCATTAGTGTAAAATGATTACCCTACTTTTACTCATGAAATAACATATACAAATAGCCACCAGGAGCCATAGAATTTTTGTGTTAGTCTTATTATGACATAGAAGTATTTCATTATATTATGAGCTATAGCAAAAAAAAAAAAAAGATTTGTAAGCACTAATTAATGAAAAGTAAGGTTCAGGAAAAAAAAAAAAAGATGATGGGAGGCAGCTAGGAAGCAAAGTGGATAGAGCACTAGGCCTGGAGTCAAGATGATTTAGGTTCAAAATCTGACCTCAGACACTTCCTAGCTGTGTGAACCTGGGCAAGTCACTTAACCCTGATTGCCTAGTCCTTGCTGCTCTTGTGTCTCGGAATTGATACTAAGAGGGAAGGGAAATGTTTAAAAAAGAAGAAGATAGTGAGATGGCTAGTCCGACAGGAAGGCAATCTTCTTTGAAGTAATGTCAGATACATTTATCATTTGGAGAAGTGAGTCAGCAGCTGGCCTAATGTAAGTTATTCAGGCCTATAGACTGTATGTATTAATTATTACTACATTATACTTAGGAGCTGACCACAGGAAAACCAATTCAATCCTCTAAGTCAGTAGAATGTGAGTTGCATAGATGGTGAGCTCCTTGCAGCCAGGGACTATGGTTTTGCCCATTTTTTTTTTTTTAAATTTTGGCTCCAATGTTCACCACAGTACCAAACATATAGTAAGTACTTAATAAATGCTTCTTAACTGACTGGCTTTATTAAGCATGTACAACGACCTGGTGAAGAGAAAACTGGACTCAGGAAGACCATTTTCTAGTTCTGCCTATGACACACATTATCTTTGTTGTTGTTTTTTTCAGGAATAATAATAATAATAGCTAGCATCTATCAAACATTTTAAGGGTAGAAAAGTATATTTTCTTCTTTGGTCTTCATAGCAATCCAAGTAAGCCAAAGCTCAGAACAGGGATTTTATTCTGAAGAAATGGAGGTTAAGATAAATTAGGGGACTTGTCTTAGTATTGATTCTAAGGCACGCGAGCAGCAAGGGCTACACAATCATGGTTAATTGACTTGCCCAGGGTATCAGATTTGAACCCAGGTCCTCTTGACTCCAAGCCTGGCACTCTATCCACTCTATCCACAGTTATGATATTCTACTTGATGAAATTAATTTGAATAAATGGTTACTCAGTAAACTCAGGTAGTTATGTGGCTATTCAATGTTAATTTGTTTTTGTTTTTTAAATTTTTATTTTGAATATTTCCCCATAGTACCTGGCTGTCCCCCACAATCTTTTTTCTGAACTTTACTTTTCATTTATCAATGCTTACAATTTTTTTTTGGCCAAACCTCATAACATAGGTATTATTCTTATACCCACTTTAAGATGAAGAAACTGAGGTTAAGATAAGTTAAGTGATTTATCTAGGATCACACACTTAGTAGAAAGATGTCTGGGGCAGGATTTGAACTCAATTACTGATTCTAAGTCCAAGACTCTATCCACTGAATTACTTATGCTGCAATAGTTCTGCAGGGGGATGCAGTGGAGCGTACTGGATTGAGAACTAGGCAGAATTAGAAAACATGGGTTCATTTCCCACCTCTGCCCACGTAATGGTAATGAAACCTGGTCTAGGTGCTGGAGATATAAAAGCAGAACAATAAAAATGGTCTTCACCCACCAGGGGCTTACAATCTATTAATGGGATAAAGCATAGAAATAGATACGAATATGCAACATTATTTGAAGTAGGAGAGAATACTAACAACCAGGGGGATTGGGAAAGTCTTTCCAAAGAACACATGCCTAGTAATTATGGAGAACATTGGTGAAGGAACCAGAGAGTAGTGGTGAAATCAATCTCTTTCCTTTTTCCTTCTTTCCCTCCAGCCTCTCCTTCTCCCTCTCTCCCTCTTTCCCTCTTCCCCACTTCTCCCCAGTCCCCACTCTTCTCCCTCTTGCACTGAACAGTCCAGAAGGTCATGGTTTCCTCTTTTTCTTTGGAAATACTGTCCTAAATGAAATCATCAGAGCAATGACAGGTATATTTTCTAGATCCATCACACTCAAACCTTCTGCATTCACCTTGTTTTCTGTCGACTTTGTGTTCAGCAAGAACAAAGTTTCCTGAAATATGTAGGTCTTAATTCCAAGCCCAACTCTCAGCTGTTCCAGAGAAAGAAAAAGTAGGGCAGCATTTTTATTCCATGCAATAAAGGAGGTCTGTTTAAGGAAGGGGAAAGAGACAACACTAGTAATTCTCAGAAACACAGTGTGGCCTACTTGTACACAGTCATTTCAGAATCATAGAACTCAAGTTACATTCCTTCTCTTTCTCCTAACTGGGCCACTTAATTTCATTATTTTCTCTAATTTTTCTGAACCACACTCTTTCTATACACAGAATTTTTTTTATGTTAATCCAGAATAGTTTGCCAACATCAGGAGGTGTAAACATGTATGATATATATTTTTAAAAACATGCTGTAAATTCTTGACTAAAGAATTAATAAATTATAACTGACAAAGACCAAAGAGAGAGAAGAGGGTTAGTAGATAAAATAAGCATTGGAAAAAAATGTTGAGTTATGATATTCTATTTGATAAAATTAATTTGAATAAATGGTTACTAAGTAAACTCAGGTAGTTATGTGGCTATTCAATGTTAATTTGTTTTTGTTTTTTAAATTTTTATTTTGAATATTTTCCCATAGTTACATGTTTCATGTTCTTTCCCTCTCCCCCAAACCCCCCTCACCCCCTTTAGCCAAAGTACAATTCCACTGGATTTTACATGTATCTCAATGTTAATTTTTAACAAAATATTTCATATAAAAATTTAGAATGATATTTTCTAATATCTTTACCTTTTTATCTAATATCTTTTTCATAGCTGCTGAATTCTTTTGTGAAAGAATCAGGTGGTACAGAAATAATATTATATGTAAATCACTTGGTGTGTGTAAAATGATGATCCATATATCATTGTTATTGACATATTGATGAATATCAATTTTAAGAGTGAAGATGATCTGGTAAAATGGGCTAAGGATATTCCCAAACAGAAGGCCTCAAGTCAATTTTTTCCCCTTGGAGAATTTTCCTAAGACATCACCCAAGAGAATAAAGGAATGGATCCACATATTTTCACCTTTATTACCCTGTTTTAGCCCTCCCTGTGGGCTCTTTCTCTGTATAGTATATAATGATTGCTCACACACCCTGTAATACCTTTTGGTTTACAAATGCTTACCTTGCAGGTACCCCAAAAGTAGTGTGGTCCAATGAGACATGCATTTATTCTGGAATCAGAGGTCCTGAGGTGTGAGAAAAGGGAGTCAATGCAAGATGAGGGATATGGAAACCGAGAAAACTCAGGATACATCAAAAAGTATCTCTTTCACGAGTAAGGATGTGATCCCACTTCTTGGTCTTATAGGGTAATGAACAAAAAACTGGTCTCAAAGTCAGAAGTCCTGGGTTCAAGCCTTCTCTTCTACCACATGCCATTTGTGACTCAGGAAACGTCATTTAATCTCTAAGTGTCTTCCAAAAAATTTCTAAGACTATAAATAGCAAAACAGAAATAGATCAGCACTGGTAGAGGGAGTTTCCTCAGTGACACTTCCCTGTACCAACACCAATCATCTATTTCCCACCACTATTCCTCTGTCCCCTAAAATGCACTTTTGTACTACTATGCACTAGTCAAACAATATCTGGAGTATTGTGAGCAATCGGTGATACCATGATTTAGGAAAGGCATTGATAAGCTAAAGAGAGCACCACTAGGATAGTGAAGGGTCTCCAGTCTGTCCTGTAGGAAAACCAATTGAAGGGACTAAAAATATTTACCCTGGAGAGGAGAAGACAATGGGACACTCTCTCTACATTCAAGTATTTGGAGGGCAGATCTTTTAGAAGAGGTGTCAGACCCCTAAAAGACAAAATGAGGAACAATGGGAAGAAGTCAAAAATCTGTACATTTACGCTTGATTCAGTGAAAAGCACATTAAAGATTTAAGTTGTCTAAAAGTAGAAATGACTGGCTCAGGATAGAATGGTTATTTCTTCATTGGAGGGCTTCACTTCTTAGGGGTCTTGTAGTGGGATTTCACTTTGGGGTATGTTTTTGTCAAACTAGGCTGCTTCTACAATGCATTCCAACTTTAAAATTCTGAGTTTCTCATCCCAGCTCTGTGACCTCCCATAAAGTCATTCCATTTTTATTAGCTTCACTTTTCCCTCAATAACCTGGAGGCTGGGAGAGACAAGGACCCAATAATTCCTAATTTTCCTTCTAGTCCTATATCCATGATTTGGTGATGGAGGGAGGACTTCCACTGGGTGTCTTTCTATCACAGTCTTACAAAAACCATTTTTTGGACCTTATAACATAAACTAGTCAGTGATTCCCAAAGTGGACGCTACCGCCCCCTGGTGGGTGCTGCAGCGATCCAGGGCGGGCAGTGATGGCCAACAGGTGCATTTATCTTTCCTATTAATTGCTATTAAAATTTAAAAAAAAATTTCCAGGGGACTAAGTAATGTTTTTTCTGGAAAGGGGGTGGTAGGCCAAAAAAGTTTGGGAACCACTGAACTAGATGAAGATTGGTCATCACCAGTGGTGTCTTGTTACTTGTTGTCAAACGGTGCAGACCTAAAGGGGCAATCAGGTTTCTAGGTTGTGGTTGTTCTGTCTTGTTTCAGCTTTGTGAATCTATCTTGACTTCTGCCCTGGTCCTGTGCCAGAGTTACTTCTATCAGCTCCCTGATCTCTGAGGAAGCAGGGACTTACTTGGTCATTTCATTCAAGAAATCTTTCTTGGATGTTTACTATGGACTAAGCACTGTGCTCTGAATTGGGGGATACTACAAAAGTAGTCCTTGCCTTCAAGGAGCTTGGATTCGACTGGAGGGAGGGGAAAAGAACAAATAAATGGAAAATATAGACTGAATAGGCCAAAAGCTTATTCTCAATTTGATGAGGTTCTTAGATTCCAATTTTCTTACAAAAATCTCTCTGAACTTTTCTCTTTGGTGGGCACCCAACCAATCTATCCTACCAAAGAGAGGCTTCTCAGCCCTTCCTTGCTACTACTGGAAATCTCTGTCCTGATCCCCACTGCTCTCACCTTGAAATTACCCTGATTTACTTTGATTTTAATTATATGTATATATACAAATTATAATTTCATATATACATATAATTAAGTCTATAAAACACATGCATATATGTATGTATATATATGCAGATAGATGAAACAGTGTCAGCTCTTTAAGGTCACAGACTGTTTCTTGTATTGCATTTGTAGTCCCAGAGTAATAAGTGATTAATAAATGTTTGGAGGCAGGGGCACCTGGATGACTCAGTGGATGGAGAGCCAGGCCTAGAGACAGGACATCCTAGGTTCAAATCTGGTCTCAGATACTTCCCAGCTGTGTGACCCTGGGCAAGTCACTTAACCCCCATTGCCTAGCCCTTACCACTCTTCTGCCTCGGAACCAATACACAGTATTGATTCTAAGATGAAAGGTAAGGGTTTAAAAAAATAAAAAAATAAATGCTTGGAGAATGATTGCTTTGTTCCTCTCAGCTTAGCCTAATGCATTCTGATTCTCCATCTCTCTACAAAACATCTAGCTTCTTTTGTTGCTGCTTCCCTCAGGAAGCATCTTCCTGATGGTGACAAAGCCCCATTGTCCTAGTGAAGATGCCACCATAGACATAGCATAAAGAGGTTCATGGAAGGAGCTTCATTCATGCAGTACAGTATATTCCACGACAGGAATCCACTTTGTAACATGTGATTAGAGATGGCTCAGAAAAAAAAATAATCACAAAAATAATAATAGCTCTTACTATGTGCCAAGCACTGTGCTAAGTATTTTACAGATATTCTCTCATTTGAGCCTCACTACAACCCTGGGAGATAGAGGGCTATTATTGTCCCCATTTTATAGTTGAGGAAACTAAGACAGAAATTAAGTGACTCGCCCAAGACAATGTATCTAGTAAACATCTGAGGCTGGATTTAAACTCCTTTTTGGGTCTTCCCAATGCCTACCTACCTACCAACTACCACCTCACTGCCTAATCTAGCCTGACAACTGAAATCAAAACAAAAATTACTCATACTTTATTATTTTTACTACTTTATGATTCAGTTATTCCTACCTCAACCAAATCAGTTACAGTCAATCCAGGTTGATTTGGAGGACAGTCTACATACATTGGCAAGTCTGTATTTTCTCAATAGGACGGAATGTTATAGAAATAGCACCAAATTTGTAGCCAGAAGTCTTGGGTTCAAATATTGTCTGCTACTCATTACCATTTTAAATTTCAGCAAGTTACTAAAGAGCATAGAATGAAATCTGGGCAGAATCTAATCGGTCATCAATAACCTGATTTTACAGATGAAGTCCAGAGGGATTGTCTAGTTCACACTTTTAACAAATAGAAGGTAAAGAATTCGAACCCAGGCCCTTCCAATGCAAATTCAGCACCTTTCTGCTGTACCATAATCCTTTCTCATAACCTTTCTGGTCTTTAATATCTTCACCTATAAAATGAGTTTGGAGTAAAAGAGATTAGATTAGTAAATCCATAATCTCAGAGCTGGAAGACACCTTAGAAGTAATCCAGTCCAATTCTCTCATTTTATAAATGTGGGAACTGAGGACCATAGAGGTTTTCATGATCTGTAGAACTCTCAAAGGGAGGAGGGAAAGCTAGAATTTGAACCCAGGCACTCTGACTACAGAGCCTATATACTTGCCACAAAACTAGAGTTTCCAAGGGTATTATTATACCTTCAGCCGCAAATCTATGACCAATCAGAAGAAACTGAGCAATAGACTATAAACACAAAGGTGTTGTTTTATTCATTTGGTCATTTCAGGCATGTCCAATTCTTCCTGATCCCATTTGAGGTATTCTTGGCAGAGATACTGGAATGGTTTGCCATTTCCTTCTCCAGCTCATTTTGCAGATGAGGAAACTGAGGCAAATAGCGTTAAGTGGCTTGTCCGGGGACACACAGCAAAGATACTGGAGTGGTTTGCCATTTCCTTCTCCATCTCATTTTACAGATGAGGAAATTGGGCAAACTGGGTTAGATGACTTGCCCAGGGTCACACAGCTAGAAATAATCTGAGATCAGATTTAAATTCAGGAAGATGAGTCTTCCTGACTCCAGGTCCAGTGCTCTGTTCACTGGACCGCCTCACTGCCCAAACACCAAAGTAGGCTAATCAAAGAAGGGACAGGTAAGATAAGCCAGATTTGTACTTGTGAATTTAGCATGAGACACAACATCTAAGAGCACTAAGGACTAAGATGTAATTTGGGATGGGGAGAGGCAGGTGAGGGTAACCTAATCAGAAATGCAGACTGAGCCATTTAAAAAAAATGTCTTAGATCATTTAGTCCGTTTCTACTTAAGATATCAACCTGACTTCTTGAAAGGGAGACTAGCACAGTAAAAGGGGTGGAATATGGGGCAGCTAGCTAGCAGAGAGGATAGAACACCAGACCTGAAGTCAGGAGGACATGGGTTCAAATCTGGCCTCAGATATTTCCAGCTGTGTAACTCTGGGCAACTCTCTTAACCCCCATTGCTGAGCCCTTGCCCCTTTCCTGTCTTAGAATTGATACTAAGGGGGCAGTTGGGTAGCTCAGTGGATTAAGAGTCAGGCCTAGAGATGGGACGTCCTAGGTTCAAATCCGGCCTCAAACACTTCCCAGCTGTGTGACCCTGGGCAAGTCATTTAACCACTACTGCCCACCCTTACCACTCTTCCACCTAAGAGCCAATACATAGAAGTTAAGGGTTTAAAAAACAAAAACAAAAACAAAAAACAAACAGAATTGATACTAAGACAGAAGGTAAGAGTTAAAAAATAAATTAAAAGAGTGTTCAATTTTAAGTCAGATGAGATAGGTTCTTCCTACTTGCATGACTTTGGGCAAACTTTCTGGACCTCTGTTTCCTTATCTGTAACCTAAGGGAGTTGGACTACATGGTGTCCAAGATCTTTTCCAAGTCTATATCTGTGACCTATGACATTGTCCTTGCTGAGTGATTTCCTATTCAAGCCCAGGAAAAATCAAGAGTCTGCATAAAACAATATTCTCACTTCTAAGTCTAAGCACAGAATCATGGATCAAAAGAAAAGACTTTAGAGACAATCCTCTCGTCTGAGGATAAGTCAGGTAAAGTGACTTTCCCATGATCATACAGGTGGTAAGCGGTACAGTATGGGTTTGAACATGGAGCCCCTGAGTCCAGATGGGTGCTTTTCCATTTTTAATCAATAAAAAGGATTGGAATAACCGTTATCAATTCCCCCAATAAGGCACTTTAGAAGATGCAGTATTTTATTGCTGTTGCTGAAAACCTTTAGGATCCAGGGGAACCTCATTACATACCCCAACCTGTTCTTCTTCAGCTCCTTGACTTCCAGCCAAGCATCACAAATATTCATGGGGCAAGCTTGGCAACCTCCAGACTCTAGATTATGCCTCTCCCCAGGCAGGAAGAAACTTTGAAGCTTATCTCCCATCCTGTGGCCTCCAAGCTGAGGAATCAGACTTGGAGGTGCCTGAGACCGGCCACGTGCTGAGTCATGGAGCCCCTTTGGTCAGCTCAGATTCAGAAACAACCTGGCTTTATGGCAGATAAAAACTCAGCTGCCTGCTCCTGTGGTCATTAGACAGCATCAGTCAGGGAAAGCTACAAGGCATACCTTCCCCTGAGCAAATTGCCCAGCTTTTATTCTGCTTTTTTGAGCACATCTGATGGGGCTAAGTGCATTTCTATTCTGACTCGAGGTAATGAGGTGGAAAAGCCAGCAACGATTTCAAGAGATGCTAGTCCTGGTGCTGGAGTTCTCTGATGCTGTCAAAACTCTTATGGACCTTACTAAGATAGAAGGTCTAGCTCTAGGCCAGTATGCCTCTTAAATATCATGGAAAAAACACTGGAACAGCATAGTACATGAGAAAGACCTTTGATTCTAAATTCCGAGAATATTGGGACAGTCTCTTTGTTCGTTGGGACCCGAACTTCCAAGTACTCGATAACTTCTAAGGTCCTTGCTAGTGCTGTATTCATAGTTTTAAGGCTTTGTCTTAATTCTGAGTCAAATTAACACTGACAAATGTTATTTCCTATTTGTCCTGTATAGAACTTGCTTTGTATATACTCTATTTTTTTTTTTTTTGCATGTTGTCTCCCCTGTTCGATTGTAAGCACCTTGAAGGTAGGGGCTATTTTTTGCCTCTTTTCGTATCTCTGGCACTTAGTACAATGTCTGGCATATAGTTGGCACTTAATAAATGTTGATTGATTGACAGCTATAAATACAATCCAAACAACTTCTACACACAGGGGAAATCACAAAATGAATTCAGATTTTAATCAAGAGTCTGATTTTCTCATCTTTTTCAATCAATTAACAAGCATTTAAGTGCTTATTTTGAGTCACAAGAGCAAGTCGCTCCTACATGGTGTATTTCCTCCACTTATAGAGCAGACTGAGCCATTTGTTCCCAAATAAGACATTTATGAAGCACAGCAATATACCACAAATGCAATATACAAGCCTGAGGCTGACACTAGCATCTCAAGGCAGCTACAGAAATTCTGACTATATTCCTGAGATATTTTGGTTAAAAGTAAATATGTCAGAGTCAATGTTAGTTCTTACTTGACATTTCAAGCAGATGGTGAAAATAACAATATTATAAAGAATTGAGATCTTCTAGCTATTAAAATAATAATAACAATAATATTTTTTTTAATTTAAGAAGAATATTCATTTGGAATTGTTACTACCCAATAGTTATTGTTGTCTAGTCAGTTCAGTTGTGTCTGACTCTTCATGACCGCATTTGGGGTTTTCTTGGCAAAAATATTAGAGTGGTCTGCCATTTCCTTCTCCAGTTCATTTTACAGGACCAACAGGATTAAGGGACTTGTCTAGGTCACACAGATAGATAGAAGTATCTGGGGTAGGATTTGAACTGAGGTCTTCCTGACTCCAGTCCTGGCACTCTATTCATCATGCCACCTAGCTGCCCCACTCCAAAACTATCATCTATCAATATATAGAATATATCTGAGGGGTTTTTTTTAAACCTTACATTCTCTCTTAGAATCAAAACTAAGTATTGGTTTCAAAGCAAAAAGCAGTAAGGGCTAGGCAATTGAGGTTAAGTGACTTGCCAAGGGTCACATAGTAAGATCAGATTTGAACCCAGGTCCTCCTGACTCTAGACCTAGCTAGCACTCAATCCACTCAGTAACCTAACTGCACCTAGGAGCTTACACTCTAATGAGGGATATCACCCTAGGACCTGATACTTCAGGGAAGTTTTCTGACATGTTCCTTTATTTAGAAGGTAATCTGTAACAACCTAATATATCTATCTCCATTATCACATAAACCTATATATGTTCATATGGAATGTTCATGGTAATAAATGTGTGTACAATGTGCATACAAAGGAAAGGGAATAAGCAAGAATAATTGCCTACTATGTGCCAGGCACTGTGCTATTTTTTATAAATGGTATCTCATTTTCTCTTCACAATAACCCTTTGAGGTAGGTACAACTTTTGTCTCTATTTTAGAACTGAAGCAACTCAGATGGGCAGTGGATAAGTGATGACTAGGGTTTCTCAGCTAGGAAGCATTTGTAAAGCTAGATTGGATCTTGGCTTCCAAACTCCAAGCCCAGTACTCTATCCTCTGTGTCAACTACATATAAATATGCACATAGAAGAGAGAGAGAGTGAGAGAATTTTAAAAAGCAAGAGACAAAATGAAAAAGAGTGAGAATGAGCTTGTGACTGAAAATGACAGAGAGCTAACAGAGAGATAAAGATAAAGAATGAGATGGAGAAACAAGGAGAGAGAGAGAGAGAACTGAGAGATGGAGATAAAGAAAGAGATGGAGAAATAAGGAAAGGGAGAGAGCTAGAGAGAGAGAGATAATTGAGAGAGATGGGGAAAGATGGAGAAACAAGGAAAGTGAGAGAGATGGAAAGAGATAAAGAAAGAGAAAGAGATGGAGAAATAAGGAAAGAGAAAGAGAGAGGAGAGAGAGAGGGGACAGGGGGAGAGAGAGATGGAGAAACAAAGAAAGGAAAAGAGATGGAGAAAGAGAGATGGAGTGAGAACTAATTGAGAGATGGAAAAACAAGGAAAAGGAGAGCAATGGAGAGAAACAAAGAGAGAAAGGAAGATAGAAATGGAGAGAGAATTCAAGACAGAAGGACAGAGACAAAGAGAAGCCGAGGGACCCGCTAGTATAGTAAATAAAAATCTGACCTCAAAGTCAGGAACATCTGAGTTCAAGTCACATATCTGCCACATCCTTCCTGTCTATGACCTTAACTGGTCCCTCAGGGCTCTAGATAGTTGTCTAAGACTACAAGTTTCAGAGAAAGTTTTGAATCTGCATTGGTAAAGTGCCTCATTCAGAGCTCCCTGTGCTGATGAATTCTCAGGTCTAGTAAAACAAAAACAGAAATGACTTTGCATTCATTGGCATTGTTTCATCTTATACCAGCCTTAACCCATTCTTCAAGCTTATAATTAACAAAAATCATAGCAATAATAATAGTGAAGTTAACATAGAAAATGGGAACCACTCCTTGCTATGCTCCATGTACCTCAGAGTACCTGAAACTGCCAATGAACCTACTTTGAAATAGAATTGCCATTGTCCCTTCTGGGACGATTGAGAAAGTCAGACCACAATGGAAACTATAAAAAGAGTCTTATACAATAAATCTCGTGGGAAGAATAGCTGGAAATATATCATCCTGGACATCTAATTCAATAAAGAAAAAAAGATCATTTTTCCCAGTGACTATTTAATATACAGTCATTATAATCCAGCATAAATGGACCTGATCTCACTTAGATTTGAGTCAGGTCAAGAACTTGAAAGAGAGGTAGGACAAAAACAAGGAAATAATGAAGGGTGTAGAGAAAAGAAGAAAGGTATTGGGGGTGGGGAAAGGGAAGAAAGGGAAAACTGAAGAGGTAAGCCTATTTTCTTTGCCTCCATCAACATTTTCCTGCAAATTCTATCCTCACTTCATGCCCAAAACAGGGAGTCCTTCTTTCCCCTCCACTCCAAAACTCTCCTTTTAGCTTGCCACAATCTAGGTAGCTCTTGCCTCCTACCTTGTCCAAAATGTCCACCATTAATCTTCAAATTCAAATCTCCTGAACACAAGCCCATTGCTATTTCCAGGACACAATATGGATCCATCCAAACCTACATTTTCCTCAAACACTCTAAGCATGGGTCCACATGAATATTACCTCCAAGAAATTCTCTTTCCCAGGAAAGAAACTATCAGAACTTTGTCATTCAGATATTGTATCTCTTAAGGCTCTTTCCTCTTGGTTTTTTCTTTTGACAACTATACATAAATTTAATGTTTCATATAATATATACAATTTATACAATAATTTATGCATGAGTTAAAAAAGAAAGCAACTTTCAATATCATTTTCTGTTGTCATTAAAAGTATCCCATAGTAATTAACAACATTAGCAGTCCTCTACTTATCACAAGGGCAAATAATGAGGGATCCAGAAGTACTTTCTTCCTTAGGAAGGCAAAGAGAGAAGTAAGGGCAAAGACGATACTGAAAAGTTTTTTTGAGGGTAATATTACCCAATTGCTAATATTACTGCATGGAAGTCAATTGAGATCTGGACCAATGGTGTCAACCTAAAACAGAAATGGATCCCTGAGGGCTGCATGTTGACTTAGGAAATCACATATTAACATTATCTATGTTTTACTGTACTGGAAAAAGAAATGGCCAACTACTCTAGTATCTTTGCCAAGAAAACCCCATGGACAAGTTCATCCATGGGTCGTGAAGAATCAGACATGACTAAATGACTGAACAACAACAAAGGTTTGATTGTATTTTTGTTTATTTTGTTAAATATTTCCCAATTAAAATTTTCATCTGGGCACTCGAGTGTTGTGTGTCACATTGAACCCTGTGTTGGACGCCTCTGGTCTAAAGTTACATAGTCTCATAGACTGAAGTGCCAACAAAATGGGCCAGGTACCTGCTCTCTCCTCAATTCCATAATTTAAGGGTGTCTCGAGGACCAAATCCAAAACTCTTGCTGACTGCACCCATCCAAATGACCCACCAGTCATGCACCCTGACTCACCACCAGACAATATTCTCTCTCACCCTCTGAGTCACACCATCACTTTCTGCACCAACTTTAAACTCTCCCAAGACACTAACCTTTGTTTATACTCTAATCCCAACATTATCTCTACCTTTAAGCTCTGTTCTCCAGATGCTTTACTGCTCCACTCTCAGTGTTATCACAAACAACTAACGACCAGCTATGGTGCCAAAAAACATTCACCAATGTCAAGAGAACAACTTGATATTCCTTTACAACCTGGGGAGTAATTCAGAGTAGAAATGTACCTTCCTCTAGGTGTCACAGTGGTTAAAGAGTGTCAAACTTGGGTCTCAGGAAGACCTCAGTTCAAATCCAGTCTCAAACTCTCATCTGCTGGATAACCTCTGGGAAAAATCACTTCACCTCAGTTTTCTCACCTGAAAAATGGGGATAATAATAGCATCTAATTCTCAGGTTTGTGAAATCAAATGAGGTCTCACATAACAGTGATTTGTAAAACTCAAAGCACAATAGAAATCTATCAATGATGATGATAATTAGGATGACGATTGACCTTCCAAGCATAGGTGTTTGTCTTTTAACTTAGGTTTCCCCAATTAGGGAATACAGAGAATGAGAACAGGTAGAAGCTGCCAATCAAAAAACTCTTGTCTACTTTATAACTCCAGATCTAGTCACATTTGGGGGTGGGATAAGGAGACAGCTGTCACAATTAATATCATTTCCACACTGGTGGTTCCCAGATCTATTTATCCAGCCCTTAGCTTTCTCCTAATATCCAGTATTATATTTCCTACTGCCTATATCTCAAACTGGATGTCCCATAGACATATAAAACCTGACCTGCCAATACTCAGTTCATTATCTTTCCCTCTAAATCTTTCCTCTTCCAAACTTCCTCAGTACTTCTAGGGTACCACCATTCTCCTAGACTCCTAGGTAGATCTCCCATTCCTTAGTCTCACTCACTCCAGCCCATTTCCAATTTATTGCCAAGTTCTGTTGATTTGCTTTTATAACATCTGTCGTATGTCTCCTCTCCTTGGACACTGCCAAAACCCTGGTGGAGGCCCTCATCACCTCACACCTGAATTACTGCAAAAGCCTTCTGGTGGGTCTGCTGCCACAAGTCCTCTCCATCCATCCAATCCATCGTCTACTCACCTGGCAAATAGACCTTCCCAAAGAGTAAATATGACCATGTAACATGGTCTATCAACTCTAATGACTCCCTATCATCTCCATGATCAAATATAAAATCCTCTGTTCAACATTCAAACCCCTTCGAACCTAGCTCCTCCTCTCCTTCTAATTTTCTTATTCCTTCCACTCTTTAATCCAGTGGCACTGACTTCCTTGCTATTCAGCTTCTCTAGCTGTTCCCCATGCCTGGAATGCTCTCCATCCTCATCTTTGCCTCTTGGCTTCTCTGCAATTTTTTAAAGTCCTAACATCTCGCGATTGATGGGAATTCCTTCCCATTCCAACATTTCTCCTGTGTGGTTCATCTTCCTTCCACACAGTGGCCAAAATCATCTTTCTGTGGCTTAGGTTTGACTGTGTCATTCTTTTGGTCACAAACTTTAGTGTGTTCTCATTGGTTCTATGATAAAATATGAGCACCTAATGCTGGTATCTAAGGCTCTTTATAATCTGGCTCCTACTCACATACATGTATATGTGTATGCTCATACATGTACATAGTGTACACACTTATGCATGTGTGTGTGTATATATAAATGAAAACATGTGCGTGTACATATATCCACCCACACATACATGTATCTATATATGCATGTATATATTTACTTAGACATGTGTCTATATGCACGAATACCCATTTACATACATGCATATCTATAGATTTACATGTACATATATTTATATGTGTGTGTGTACATGCATGCATACTCATTTGCCTATACATGTTTCTGTGTGTACCTTTGTGTACACATTTACATATAAATATATATCTAGTTATGCATATATTTATATATGTGTGTACACACACATATATATTCAAGCTGTTCCCCAAAATAAGAATGCTCTACCTTATCATTTCTGTCTCTCAGCAATCTTGTCTTCCTTCAAGGTTCAGCTCAGAATCTACTTTGTCTATACAGCCTACCCCATCCCCCTGCCATATATAGAGTTCTGCTTATCCTTAGTTTTCTTTGTCCTTTATTTGCATACATGATATAATCTAGCCCAATGAAGGCAGACATTTTTCATTTTTGTTTTTGTTCTTCCCAGCAAAGAACTCTAAATATAATAAAAATAACTCATGCAATTAGCCCGTTGGGTCCACTACAGTTTTATGTTATCTGATCTCAACTAGGTTCTCAAGGCTGGATGGCAATCTTTTTATTCTTTCCTCATTCAAAATGGGGCACTGTATTAGAGTTATTAAGATCTGAGTTCAAATCTATCCTCAGAGATTGATTAATTTTGTGACCCTAGATAAGTCACTTAACTTTTCTAAGCCTTAGTTTACTCATCTGTAAAATGAGAGTTTGGGACTTGATGGTTTCTAAATATATGACCTTCTGCCTCTAAATATATGATCATTTGAAATCAGAAAAAAAAATCCAGAGAAAATGGTCCTGATTTCCCAGGAAACAAACATAAAAACGAGAGTCCACAAACTATGCATTTTGCTTCTATAAAATGCCTTATTGGTGACCTAAAGTCTCTTCCAGTTCCAAATCTATAATCTAAAGATCCCAAGATTCTCTGACTCCCTCTCCTTGCACCTCTTTCTGGGTCTTGGCTTCCTAATCCTGTTCTTTGTCTTCATTGTACCCCCTAAGCCAGTGATGGTGAACCTTTTAGAGGGGTGAGTGATGTGAGAAATGTCCTCAGGCACATTTTTTATTACCTCCACTCTTTAACCCAGTGACACTGGCCTCCTTGCTAGTCCTCAAACAAGACACTCCATTTCTGGCCAGTGCCCCCTCTGGCACATGTGCCATATAGGTTCACCAACACTTCTTTAAGTATTTCATCCTTTTCTGCTTTCCCAGGTCTTCACCCCTACTCTATTCTCATACTCCCTTCAATCTAACATTTTCACTGTGCTTCCTTTTCTCTTCCCCTCCTTTCTTTCCTTTTTTCCTTCCCTTCTTCCTTCCTTCCCTCTTTCCTTACATTCCCTCTGGCCTCTTTTCCACTCATTCCTTTCTGAAACCCAACCCTAGATTACTCCCATGGTCTCCATTCTCTTGTACTGCTTGCTTAAGGAAAGATCACAACTGTGCTGATAGAATCTACTGCACAGTTGTGTCATCCAAGTTATGTCAGTTGGGCCCTCAATGCCATATGGCAATTTTCTGATTCTACTCTGTTTAATTATCACACACTGTACAGTGGCTGTTCAAAACATTCTCTTGTGTAGAAAATAAAAAATTAAATTAATTTTAAAAAAGAAGAAAAGAATATAAGTACATTGAAGGCAAAAACTCCAAAAGCATAATCCCTTGATAAACATTTGCTGAAATAAATTTAATTGTGATGGAAATGAGCAGTGGGCAATGAGGGATTATAATAGAAGTAGGACCCTCAAGTTCTGGAATCCTGTATTTCTCACTAGTAGCATCAGTTAATCATCAACTGCAAAGTCTGTAGTTTCAACATTAGTCAAGCATGAATTGCAGAATCTGTATTGTGGATCAGTTATCCAATCACCTATTCTGGATCTGTATTGTTCTATACTGGTTACCAGCTTTGTGCCTAATCTGTTCTATTAATTATTCATATTGTTCTATATTTACCTTAGTTTTGAACCATTAGACATTATTAATTACCTATAGAGGTAATTCACTATATTGCATTCCCCTTCCCCATGACCTCATCATTGAAGAAAAAATTCCAGAAGGGTAGCAAGACCTCTCCTACACTGACAAATGATGACAGGTGGACAATAGGGGGGAACATGGAACATGGACACTAAGGGCTCTAGCAATCCAGAAGACTCCCCCCAAACCCATACATGCTCCTTATTCCCTTTCTGGCGATGCGTAACCCCAAAACATACCCCCACCTGAATTTGGCCCTGACCATTTTCCAGGGTTTTGGGGAAAGGTAAAGATTTCTCTGGAATGGGAGATGACAAACCACCCAGACCCTAATGAATATGCAAACCCTGATCCATAGGGCCACAGAACTGCTTCTCCACACTCTGGGTTGCCACTCCACAACTGGGCTACTACTCCTATTGGACTATTCCATCAGCCCCAGGGGCTACTCCATCAACTCCAGGGCTGGTATTCCATCAGCCCAAGGCTATAGATGTGCTATTCCATCAGCTTCAGAGCTGCTACTCCACTCTTGGAACTGCTATTCTGCAGCAGGAACTGCTATTCCACACCTGGAGAGTTGCTATTCCATCAGCTCCAGAGAGGCACCTCTACTAGCCCTTGGGCTAATCCATTAGCCCTAAGGCTACCTGATTAGCCCCCCCCAGACTATTCCACCAGCTATTAGGCTATTATACCACTTTAAACCTCTTCTTCAAATAAAATTCTTTTCTTACTTCTGAATTGAACAGTTGAGTCTCTCATTCTTGGGGTAAGACCCTGCTACAAACTTGGGTGTGCTTCTCTCACAATTGAACAATTGAACACTGACTTAAGAAACACATGGGTTGTTTTTTTTCTTCCAATTCTAGCTAGGGCATATTATACTTAAAATTCATGCTCTACTAAAATAACTATCACAGTTGTGGCAGGCATATGGTCTAAGCAACAGATTGCTGTTGTTACAATTTTCTTTCAAAACATCCAACACCTTTCCCTATAAACACACTTTCCTGTAACTGCATTTGCCAGGAAGGAAGGAAGGAAGGAAGGAAGGAAGGAAAGAAGGAAAGAAGGAAAGAAGGAAGGAAGGAAGGAAGGAAGGAAGGAAGGAAGGAAGGAAGGGACAGAGGGAGGGAGGGAGGGAGGAAGGAATGGAGGGAAAGAAGGTAGGTAGGTTCAGAATCTTCTTGGTTTGCAGTGCAAGAAAAATATTGATACCAGTGATATTTTCCTTTCTAAAATATGAAATTATGTATCAAAATATTTGTAATATTTGGGTATTTAAATAGGTTTAATTTCCTATATTTCGTTTCACAACTTCCCCCTTAAAATTGAAATATAAGGAAGGTGATTCAGTTTATAGAGAGCCAGGCCTGGAGATAAGAGGTCCTGGGTTCATATTTCAGACAATTCCTAGCTGTGTGACCCTGGGCAAGTCATTTAACCCCCATTGTCTAGCCCTTACTGCTCTTCTGCCTTGGAACCAAGATTTTGTATTGATTCTAAGACAGAAAGTAAGGGTTTTTTATTGTGGTATATTCTATATCCCACCATTTAAGCTCTACCCTCTTGCTTCATCTTTGTATGGAAGAGACCTTATTTAGGTTCTCATAGATTATGCCAGGTAAACACAATCTTGAGTAGACCTATCAAATAGGAACAATCCTCAAGCATGGCCTCTTCACTGAATATATGTCTTTTGTCTAAGGACCAGCCTATCTAAGTTTAGAGACTCACCACCAGACTGATCATATAGTATTGTATTTTCTAGCTGTGACAAATCTTAAAAACCATGTAGTAAGTCATAACATAGTAATAATCTTTGTCAGTGAAGGAAATCCCTGTTCTAATGAAATTAAGGCTCCTTAACAATAATAGCATCCATTTATGTAGTACTTTTAAGGATAACAAAGTGTTTTATATATATACATATATATATATAAAATCTCATTTAAATATTTTATGCAGAATCACTACTTTCTAAAAACTTTGATTATCCTAAAAGATTTACTGCTATTATTTGCAAAGGGACTCCAGTCATAATGGTCAGTAACAATTCTTCTGCAAGGTTACATTGGCCTATATGTACAAAAGTCATTTTTAAGAAGCCTACAATCAGGTTAGAGAAATATTTCAGGTACCCAGAGAGAAAAGACAACTAGGTGGTACAGTAGGTAGAGCACTGGGTTTATAATCAAGAAGATTCATCTTCTTGAGTTCAAATCTGGGCTCAGACATTTCCTAGCTGTATGACCCTGGGCAAGTCACTTAACCTTGCTTTCTTCACTTTTCTCATCTGTAAAACAGGCTAGCTAAGGAAATAGTAAACTACTCCGGTATCTTTGCCAAGAAAATCCCAAATGGGTTCACTAAGAATTGTACATGACTAAAAATGAATAAGAATAGCACCCAGAGAGAAAAATTATGAAGGGGCAGATGTCAAGAGATAAATTTAGGCCAAATGAAAGGAAAACTTGTCTTTCTCAGATTATAGGCACTTAATAAATGCTTTTTAAAAAATCTCAACTTCTGCCTTAGAATTTGTACTACAAAGAATCAGTTTCAAAGGCAGAAGAGCAGTAAGGGCTAGACAATTGTGGTTTAAGTGACTTGTCCTGGGTCACATAGCTAGGCAGTCTCTGAGGCTAGATTCGAACCCAGTTCCTCCCAACTCCAGATTTGGCATTCTATCAGCTGTAATATCTCACTGCCCCGATAAATATTTGTTGACTGACTGACTGACTCCAGACTGCCACTCTCAGGGTACCGTTACCATAGTGACCCTCTCACAAAGCCCGCTTCCTTTCTCCAAAACACATACATTTCCACCTAAAGAGGAAAAGGCTGACTTTCTAGACCTCTTCCCTTCTTCAGTAACAAATCTAGCTGTAGTCTTACTGTCCTTTGCACCATCACCTCCCCCACCGTTGGACTGTCTTCTACATTGCCCATTCTTCCATACCGCTACCCCAACCATTTTTGTCCAAAACAGTAGAATTCCCAATTATAGTAGCTTGTGTAAGTACACACAAGTTCCTGTGAGAGATGTGAGGTGAAAGGCATGGCTGCTGGGTAGTGAAAAGAAGAAAAGATTTCAGGAGAAGGTAGACCCTGAGTTCAAGTCCAGTCTTGAAATACCAGTAGAATTTCATCCAATGTGTAAAGAGGAGCAACAGAAAGATAGGGAGGAAGAGGAGATTATTTAAGTTTACTATCATGTCAATTGCCTGGAAATATTTTCCAAGGAAACATGGGTGACTTACCCTGCATGGTATTCAGCAAAGAGAGCATCTGAAATTTATTTCTCACCATCTGGAGAACTTGGCCCAGCATAGATTTGATGACTAAAAACAGGAGCATTGGCATTTCTTTGATAACAAGATACATGGGAAATCATAATTCAGACTGGGCATTTTATACTGTTTTCTGCAATACAATCAATTCTCAGGACCATAGAACCATATAATATGGACGAGATGGTTTCATGCTGCAGGGTACAGATCTACTGCCACCAAGGTCATCTCATTTCAAGAAGAATGTTGGTTTTGAGTCTCAAAATGTTCCCTTAACAAAGTTCACCAAAATAGACTACAAGCAATATATTGTGCTTTTTTTAATGATGGCAAGAGATCTCCAGGGTAGGATCCTATACATCTGTATTTGGTCTATGCTGTTTTACATTTTTATCAAATGACTTGGATAATGATACAGCTGGAATGCTTATAAATTTACCAATGAAAATATTGGAAAGTATAATTAATAAACTGGATGGCAGAATAAGAATCCAAATGAAAATCTATGGGACAGAACACTGATGAATCTAATAAAATAAAATTCAGTAGGCATAAATGTTAAAGTCTTACCCCTGGGTACAAACAGTCAATTTCACAAGGGAGAAATGGACAAATAGCAATTGTTATGGAAAGGATCTGGGAGTTTGGTAAACTTCAAGATTATTGAGTCAAGGGGGTGATAGAGTAGCTAAAATAGCTAATGTGATACTGGACTACATTAAATGAATAGCTTTCCAGAATAGCAGATACCAATTTGACTATAGTGTGCTTTCTCCAAATCTCATCTAGAGTATTGTGTTCAGTTCTGGGAGCCACAGTTTAAGGAAGGTATTGATCAAATAAGAATTCCACAGAAGGCCAAACAAAGATGGTGAAATACTTCAAGTCCATAGAAGAATCATTTAAAAAAATTGGGCATGGGCAGTCTGGAGAAGGGGGGAATCTGATAGCTGTCTTTAAGTAGTTGAAAAACATGTGGAAGAAGGGTTGACTCCATTGGTCCAAGGAGTAATGGGTGAAAGTTAAAGAGTCCAATTTAGATCTTTTGTCTGGAACTTTCCAAAAGTGGAATGGATTACCTTGGAAGTTACCTTTCCTTGAAGATCTTTAAGCAGAGGTTGGATGACTACTTGTCTGGTATGTCATATTAGGGATGTTATAGTAGCAAATTCTTTCATGTATAGTTTAATCTAAATGGCTACCAAGGTCTCTTCCAACTCAAATTCTGTGATTCTGATCATAGTCCTACACCAGTGATGGCTAACCTTTTAGAATCTTTTAGAGACTGTGTACCATCCCCCACTCCCCAGTTCTCCCCCACCATATGCCATGGGGATAGGAGAGGGCTCACCACCATACCCCAGACAGGGGAGAGAGAAAGGGAGGGGAGTAGTGGGTTAGGTGCTCGGCCCAGAGGAGGGAGTAACCATTTCCATTGGACTGCTGAGCAGAGGGTCTGGGAGGAGCAGTGGAGAGGGGGGGGAGGGAACAGGTCCGTGGAGTCCCTCTGCCTTTCTAGTAACTAACTCTGGTGGGCAGCATGTACCCATAGGGAGGTCTCTGAATCTTTGGTATATGTGCCATAGGTCCACCATCACAGTTCTACACCTATTCCAGCAGGTATTAGAAGAAGTGGGAGGAGAGATTTCTGTCTTCTCTCTAGCCCCATCTTTATGGCATCTAGCAAAGAAGATAGATTCAGAGTTGGTGAATTTAGGGTGTTTAAGGAGCCATCTAGAGTGTGGCCAGCTGGCCAATAGCATTGCCCCTTCCAAGACAACTAGATGCAAATTTATGTTTACTTTAATACCAAATTTTACTTTGTAGGATGATATTTAGGGAGTGGTTAGAGGTTTGGAGGGAGAGAAATCAATTGGTCAGAATCTAACTACTTACCATATTCACTATACAAATGTGGGTCTGACTATGGGTCTGAGGGGATTGGATTGATTGATCTTCAAGCTACCTTAAAATCTACCTATCTATGAACAGATACATAAGCTTTATGTTTTTGTTGGTTGTTGGTTGGTTGGTTTTTACTTTCTGACTAAAATGATCTCTAGGCCACAAAAGTTTCACTTTTTCAAGAGTACAACTGACCAAGCAAATAATGAAATCCATGAGATTATCAGTTGTGAAATCCTCACCATGTATACCAAGACACATCCTTTCCTCTGTCCTCTTCCTTCTTGAATATAACTATACTGGGAAACTGATTTGTTAGATCTCTTTTTTTAAATATATTTTCTTTTCTTTAGTGAACTTAGTAATTATGCACATTTTCATATCCAAAGAACAGAGAAGAGGATTATACATGGAACTGTGAAATTCTGTTACATGTAGTTTAGTGCCTTTCATATTACCTTTATCTGGCCTTAGACACTTATTAGCTGTGTAACCCTCTAAGGCAAATCACTTAACCCCATTTGCCTCTATTTCCCCATCTTTCAAAAGAGCTGGAGAAGGAAATAGCAAACGACTCCAGTATTTTTGCCAAGAAAATGCCAAACGGGGTCATGAAGAATCGGACATGACTGAACAGCATTTTACAGGCATTTAAAATATTGGATTTATCTGGCATATAAAACATGGCAAAACCAAAAGCACTCTAAAGCTTCAAACTTTAAATATTTCCCATTATCCTTTAGCACTATGTCCCTACTGTGACAGGCACAGTTCTTGGATGTCTAACAATACTACTGATGGATGGGTTTGGTATTTTAAGAAATTTTATGAGATAGGATTATGTTTTATTTGCACCCTTGGGCTCTTTGATATTTGGTGAAACACATTTTATTCTCAATATCTCTTCTCCTCCATTCTGTGAGAATCCAGTCCAACTCTGGCAGTTTCGTAAGTTGTCTGTGCTTTTCCTTCACTGTTAGATAGCAGACCACAATTAGGTCAGAGGAACTAGAATTTGCCCAAGGGCCTGAATGTAGAGGGTTGCAACAGAACTCCTTCAATATAGAAGAGAGCTTAGCAGCTAGTTAGCAACAATAATTAGTTAAAAAAGAAAACTACCAGATGGTCTTTTGCTCTCCCCTAGAGGAAGTACCACAGGGGAGTGCTTTGCCAGCCCTGCCCTGCACCTCCCTTTTCTTCACGCATCAACTTGGCAGCAGCCTTCCCTGCAGTAATCTCACTGCTTTCTCTTTACTGTTTGTACAATGTTTGCCTGATCTGTGAACAAAAATTTCTGGTTACCTCTCTGGGAGTTTATGCCTTGACCTCAGCTCTATGCTTCACATCTCTGACATCATTTCCACTTTTCTAAAGCAAGCCCCTGATTCCAGTTTCAGTAGATGTTTTCATTCACCATTTAAACATTTGGTCCCAAGCACATTGCCCAACATGGATTGAAGTGGCCATATTATGCCCAACTCCTTTTTCTCCTTAGAAAATGCATCAAGCAAGTCTGACACCATTTGACTGCATGATTTGTTATTTTTCCATCTCATCACTGATAAATCTGAAAAGCTGCTGATGAAGAGACAAAATAGAAAGGGAAGAGAACATAAATTAGACTTTCAATGGAAAATTCTCCCTGAATAGTAATAACAGATCATGTTTAAATAAATAACAGCAACCCTGTAAGCTAGGTAATGTAATTATTATCCCCATTTTAGAGATGAAGAAACTGATACATGGCTTAAGTAATTTGTTTGTGTTCAGGCAACAAGTGAATAGTAGTATCAGGACTTGAAAAAGTCTGGTGCTCTTTGCATGGTAATTATACTGCTCCTCTCAATAGAGTAAAATATTTAATCAATTCCAAAATACTTTCAATTCAATAAATATTTAATAAGCTCCTAGTATGTGTGCAAACCACTGTGCTAGGCCCTGGAATAGAAGATAAAAACAAAAGATAGTTTCTGCCCACAGAGCACTTATATTTTTCTGGGGGCTATAAAGTATACATTTAAGTGTAGGACAAGGTAAGAAATGAAGAGGGAAATAGAGAAATCAGGAAAGATTCTAGAAGTAGTTGAGAAGAGAAGATGAAGGAATCAGGGAACATTCTATTATCACTTGCTTTTTGGAGTTACTGTTTACTAAGAGTTATTGGCCTTCTCCCCAAATAGAGTTCCTTCTATATCATGAACGTTTTAGTTGTTTTGTTTTACCTTTTGTTGTATCTCCAGGACTTTGCACAATGCCTGGCACACTGTAAGTGTTTCATAAATGTTTGTTGACTACCTGACTAATCATAGCTTTGAATATATCAGTCAACAAATATTTCTTAAACATCAACTGGCCTCAAACCCATCAGTGACTTAGGGGGATGTTTATCCAAAATGTGTGAAGATTTCCCTCAGAGGAATGGGTAGATGAGAACAATTTGTTCCAATGGCCATGAAAGTGGCTGAGGCAGAGCCTAAGGCTTGGTCAAACATGCCAGATTCCAAGGTTACCCATTGCATCCTGGGTTATTGCCAAGTCATCCTTACTTTTGTCCTGTCACTGGACTTTGATGTCTCAGGAACAGAGAGAGAAGCTGACGACTTCTTTGTGCCACTCTGACAACTTTGTGCCACTCTGCCTCACTTAAATCCAACTCAAGTGCAAGTGAAGATGTCACCCCATGATGTTATTGGTACTCTTTGAAAATTAAAGATGGATAACAACTGTGAGTCAGGCACTACTCAAGGAAAAGGTAACACTTGAGGAAGAGAAGAAAAGGTTCATGAGAAAAAGAAATGAGGAAGGAATACAGAAACAGTTGCAGTGGGTAAAAGAGGCACCCTTAGGCTTCATGCACAGAAAAGCACCCTGTTGATGAGAGGCATCTAAAGGCAGGATGAGATGCTTTGACAAAGACTAGACTTTTACTCTCTTGAGATTTTCAAGTGAAAACTAAATTCAAGTTTGTCTGTTATTTTGTATATGTTCTTGTTCAGATGAAGATCAAACCAGATAGCCTCTGAAACAGCCTCAGAAATCCTGTGCTTCTGTGAAAACATTGAGGAAGATTCAAAGTAGCTCAAAGAAGGAAAGATACTGAACAGGTCAAAGAATTCTCAGATGGTTTTATTACCAAAAAAAAGGCAATTGGGGTCACCTGTAGTTATAGAACCATATGCCTCCTTACATTAAGCATTTTTTTTCTCAAAGCTCATTCCTACTGTTTTATAGAAATCTGAAACCATGGGTTTTATCACTGCCTTTTTTTTAAAACGTTGTCTTCTGAGCATTCCTTGTCCTCTCCCTCAAAAGAGTATCATGAACACTTTAGGATTTTATTTTACTTTCTTCGTATCCACAGGCTTAATCTGATACACTGTAGGCATTTAATAAATGTTTGACTGACTGACTAATCATGGTTAGTAAGATATCAATAAATCAGCATTTATTAGGTACTTACTATGAACCAGGTATTGTTTAGGAATACAAAGACAAAATTCACAAAATAGTGGACTTTGTCCACAAGGTGCTTACATTCTGGAAGGGGCTGTTGGTTACAAAATGCAAACTATTTAAATGATAGCTACATACAAAGAAAATACAAGGTAACAATGGAGAAGAAGGCACTGGTGGAAGAGAAGGGAAGCCAAGGAAATGTCTCAAGAAGAAGGTGGCATTTAAGTTGTCTAAATAAAGCCAAGAATTTCAAGAAGGAAAAGGAGGAAGAGAAAAAAGAGGAGGAGGAGGAGGAGGAGGCAGAGGAGAAATATTCTAGGGAGAAGGGACAATAAATACAAAGATAAGGAGATGAGAAATGGAGTTTGATTTGGAGAAAGCAACAAGTAAGTCAATGAAGCTCGATGATAAGAGTACTTGGAGGGGAGTGAAGTAGAAGAATATTGGAAAGGTGGGCCAGCATTTTAACTGCCCAAATAAGAAAATAATATTTGATCCTAAAGGTAATAGGGAGCCCTTGATGTTTGCTGATTAGGGGAAGAGGTGTATTATAAGAAAAAAAATCACTTTGCTTACGATAAAGAGGATGGATTGGAGTGAGCAGAGATTTCTGGCAGAGAATAAGTCAGAGACTATTGCAATAGTCCAGGCAAGAGGTAATGAATGCCAGAACTAAGGTGGTAGCTGTATGAGTGGAGAAATGATAACAATATCAAGGAAGAGAGAAGCTACTGAAAAAAATAGCAACTAATTAAATATGAAGGTACAGTATATGAGAATATGAATGAATAGTTGAGGATGATGTGATTTTGAATCTAGGAGACTACAAAAACAATTATTTCCTTAATAGAAACAGTAACATTTAGAAAGAAGGTGGGTATGGGACAAAAGGTAAGGAGTTCTGATCTGGACATACTCAGCTTTAGATATCCTGTTTGAAATGTCTAATAGTTTATAATGTGGTGCAGGCACTTGTTAGACTAGAAGTGATTATATTGAACTGAGAGTCATCCTCATGTGGTGTCACTAAGTAAGAAAGTGGAGAGAAAAGGGCCCAGGGTAAAGATTGGGGGTATGCCTGTAGTTTGTAGAGGTCATGTGATTTGGCAATTAAGAAGTCATTGGTAACTTTGGAGAGAATAATTTCAGCAAAATGAAATCAGAAGCCAGATGGTTTAAACTAGGAAGTAGAGGAGAAGTCAAAGTAGAAGTATCTAGTGTAGATGGCTTTTTCATGGAATTTAGTTGAGAAATAGAGGCAGAAACATAAAATGATAGCTGGTGGAGATAACATGATCTAGGGAGAGTTTTTATAGGATGAGGGAAATAATGGTATCGGGCATCAGGAAAGCCAATAAATAGGAAGCAAATAAGTTTAGAGAGGAAGTCAATCTGCAAAAGGTGGGAGGAGTTAGGATCAAGGGAACCTATAATATGATGGCCCTTGGTGAAGAGACCATTCATTCATCTCTTCATCAGAGACTAGAACAAAGGAAGAAATAGCGGCCTGGTGACTAAGACATGAGATGAGATAGGAGAAGAGGCAGCTTATGGAAAATGACCTGATTTTTTCTAAAATGTGAAGCAAAGACCTTGGCTGAGAGCATATTGTAAGAGGTGGGTAATGGGATGCTCAAAGAGAGATGAGAAAATCTGGGTAAGCTTTTGCAGAGAGTGGGATAGTGTCAGTCAGGTAGCAGTAATAGAATTACCTTGCTGCAGTGAGGGCCCAAGATACAGCAACCTCACAGGTCAGAGATCAAGGACCTAGGAAGCTCATCAAGCCCAATCTTATCTTTTTTACAGCTAAGGAAACTGAGAGACAAAGAGGCTCAATGACTTGTGCAGGGTTGCAAGGCTAATAAGCGGTTTCTTCCTGATACCTAAATCAAAGCCTATCTACCACACCATGTTGCTTCTCAAGATATTTATATCCCCAGCACCCCATAGATGGGTAGCTAAGTAATGCAGTGAAGAGAGCCCAGGTCTGGAGTCAGGAAGACCTGAGTTCAAATCTGACCCAAGACACTTACTAGCTTGTGACCCTGAGCAAGTTATTTAACTTTGTTTACATTAGTTTGTTCATCTGTCAAATAAGCTGCAGAAGGAAATGGCAAACCACTTTTTTTTATCTTTGCCTAGAAACCAATTTGATCACCAGACATTAGCCATGACTGAAACCACTGAACAACAGCCCTGTAGATACCTATCCCTTCTTCCTCTATTGTATGGTCTCCCTCATGGTGGTTCCAGGAGATCCTCATCATCATTGTGCTCTTTGAAGTCTACTTTAGAATTCCCCTTTTCCCTTCACACTTCCTGCAGTCAGGATTCCCTTTTCCACTTTCATGGCTAGCTTTAGTGGTTAACTCTCATAGCTAATTACCTACGTGCCTTGTTTGTTAGTGATGTTAAAATTCAATCTCTGAGTGCTCATGAAGAAGAAACTATATCCATATTAGCATCTGTTGACCTTTCCTGAGTCTTTCCAAACATTTTTTCACAATATGATCCTAGTTGTCTCCTTGTTCAGATGCCCTTGATCCATCATTTGTTTTTATTTTTCCTTTTAATAATCCTTGCCTTTTGTCTTAGTATCAAGGGGTAGGCGATCAGGGTTAAGTGACTTGCCCAGGGTCACACAGCTATTAAGTATCTGAGACCAAATTTGAACCCAGGTCTTTCTGACTTCAGGCCTGGCACTCTATCTTTTGTGTTACCCAGCTAACCCTTTGATTCAAAATTAGCAGACTGCTCACAGAGGCAATCAGAACTTCCCCTAGCTGCACTCTGTGAATCTCAAGCAGAAAACCAGCTTCTAAAGACTTTACTTTTTCCTTTCTCTTCCCTTTTGAGTAAGCATCTAGATATTTTCCACTACTTTCTTGCCTTTTTTCAATCTGCAGAACTAAAGATTGACAAGTTTCCTGGGGCCCAAAAGGCCCAAAAGGGTACAACGAAGAGCACCTTTTAAAGTATTACTGTTTAAGAATTCATATATTTTGATTCCAGAAAATTTTACCCTGTATGATGCATAATATTTTGCAAAAAGACAAATATCACAGGTTCGTAGCCCCTAATGGTCAGGAATGCAAGCAGGGGATACAATTTTCAGGCTATGCAAATGACACACAGTTGTCTTAACCTATGTCTGAGCTGGTCTCTTTCTTGAGTATTCATTTTCAAATATCTCTGAATAGCATTGCTTTAAAACAGAGCCATAAGCAGGGCAGCTAGGTAGCTCAGTGGATTGAGCATCAGGCCCAGAGACAGGAGGTCCTGGGTTCCAATCTGGCCTCCTATACTTTCTAGCTATGTTAACCTGAATAAGTCACCTAACCCCTATTGCCTAGCCCTTACCTCTCTTCTGCCTTAGAACCAAAACACAGTACTGATTACAAGTTGGAAGGTAAGGGCTTAAAAATAAAAACAGCCATAAGGTACTAACCTCACAGTTACATGTAATAAAAGTCTATTCTGGCTGCAAAGCCCGGCATAATTCTAACTCTTTACTCTTTTGGACATTTAATTAGAATTGGGCATTCAAGGGGAGAAAGGAAAGGTGTCTTAGGAAGTAGAACGCAGCAAAATCTACAAGGCCAAATCGCATGAAACTGATGCCTAGGAACTGTATCGGAAAAGAAATATTCTCTCTTTTAAAGGGAAAAAACTTGAAGAAGATCATACTTATCCAGCCAAATGATTTGAATGAAGTTAGAGAGGGTATGTTTGTCAGATATGCAGATGGCACAAGAGGGAGAGGGACAGCTCGGTCAATTAGTGAGCAAGGAACAAAGATTTATTAGGTGGTGTACTTTGTGTCCAGACTCCAAAAAATACTGAGAATACAAAGAGAAACAAAAACCAGTACCTGTCTTCGAGGAGACTCTATTCTATCGGGGGTAAACATATTAAGATAAGCTATACAGGACATCCCCAAAAGTCTTTGGCAAGATTTATAGGATGCCTTCAAAAACAAAATATGCAGGATGACCCAAAAGTCTTAGGGCAGTTTTAAGTCATTACGTTTTAAGTTTTAGAGAGGATGCAGATTGAAGAGGAAGGTGGGCAGGATGAGAATTCTTTAGTGCAGAGGTATCAAACACATGGCCTTCAGGCAGCAACACTCCCAAGAGTGCTCTGAACCAAACTAATAAATAAATAGGAAACAGTTAACAAAATAGATAAAAATATAATAAAACTAGATAATACTATGTTTTCAAACTCATTTAGTATGCAGTCCACAAGAATCCTTATGTATAACTAATATATAAGTGGGAGATAGTTAACAAAATAAATAAAAATACATTAAAACTCAGATAATACTATGTATTAAAATTTATTGAGTATGTGGCCCATGAGAGTCCTTATGTATGGCTTAGTGGACCCCCATTTCAATTTAAGTTTCATATCACTGCTCTAGGTCATTTGATATGAAGATTAGTCAAAGGACCTGGGAGTGTTTAGCTTGGAGAAGAGAAGACAGGGAAGAAAGAGGGGAGCAAATTATAGAAGTCTTCAAGTATTTGAAAACTGATGTGGAAGAGATCTTTTTGTTGTTTTCTTCTCCAGTTCATTTTACAGATAAAGAAACTGAGGCCCACAGAGGTTAAGTGACTTGCCTTAATCATATAGCTAGTCACTGTCTCAGATCAGATTTTAATTCAGGAAGATGAGTCTTCCTGACTCTAGGCCTAGAGCTCTGAACCACCTAGCTACCCAGAAGAAAGATTGAACATTCAACTATTTGGCCCTAGGTGGCAGAATTCAGAACATTGAGTTGACTGACCTTGTTAAAGCCTGGATTTTGAAGCCTCTGACTTCAAATCCAGTCCATGCTCCATACACTATGCCTTGATCTTTGTATTATTCACCTGAACCCAGGCACTGATACTAAATCCAGCAAGATTTTCTTTGTATCATGCCTTGATCTTATTTCACCTGAATTACTGACTAGCTCCTATCTTGTACGAAGGAAGCTGATTTTTGATGCTCAAGTATACACAACTCAACAGATTTCATTTAACTGGATTTGGTCCATTGTCTTAGAAAACCAAGGCCCAAGGAAATTCATTGACTTGCTCAAAGTCACATGTAACAAATACTGGAGTTGGGATAGACTTATTCTACTCAGTCTCAAAAGGAAGAGCAATGAGGGGAAGGACCAAGTCACACATTATGGTAAGGAAAAACTTGCTGACAATTAGAGCTATACAGAACTGGAATAGAATGCCTCAGAAGCTAGTACATTCTCCTACTGAATGAGGAGAATCAAGCAAAGACTGGATATCTATTTATTTAGTTAGTTTTTTAGATGCCCATTTCTCAGAGGCTTTCTCTTGCTCTGGCTTAGGTTGGAATAGACAGTTTCTTTTTATGTCTAAATATACAAAAGATCACCTGATCTTGGGTCAGATACCAGTTCTGTGACCCTGGACAAGTCACTCAATTCTCTGTTGGCCTTGGTTTCCTCATTAATAATAACATGAGTAAGTTGGATTTATTGTTCTCTAAGAATTGTTTAAAATCAGAAAAAAAAAACCAAAATACTTGGCCCTGACAATCTAGAAAATAAATGAACATAGATGTTAGAGGTCACACATGCCATATTTCTGTAGAGCTCTGAAATTCATGACTCAGATATTAGCAAGGGTAAAAAAGAACAGTATAAATCCTACAAACTTAGGGCATGTATCAATAAGATTTTTTTTTAATGTTAATAATCCTACTCCAGAGGCTATGTGAGAACCTATCAGCCATGAAAGCGGCAAACTGAGCAGACCAACCTGGCTAGCAGTCTAGAGAAAATTAGCCTATTTTTAGGCTGAATTATCCCAAATAGGATTACCTTAGGACTCAAACAAGGGAGAGGGGAAATGAATTTCCCGTAAGGTTTTGTTCAACCTTACATCATTTGAGAGAGAATGAGGGCACATTTCCTAAGTGCTTTTATTCCCTTCACACACACAGCAGTGGCTAGACTCAATTCCCCATGGTGAAGAGTTGCCTGCCCTTCCGGCTGGCCTATCTGCTGCACTCTAGACAATTAAGTGCAGTAGCACATGGAATGGCCACATCCTGGTAAACCATCTTGACAGTTGAACCAGGTTGAGGGTAACTGATGGGCCTCTAACTTGTCAGTGAGTTGGGGGGGTGGGAGATACCTAGCCCAAGCATGTGAAGACTTCCTCTGATGCAATGGGCAGATGAGAACAATTTATTACAATGACCACGAAGTTGGCTGCAACAGACACTGTGGTGAACCTGGAGCTTGGTCAGACATTGAAGACACCAAAGTCATCCACTGCATCCTGGACCTTCACCAGTCATCTTGGCTTTTGTTCTGCCAGTGGACTTGGATGACTCCTGCAAGACAGAGTGAGGCTGATGGCTTTATGCCACTCTGCCTTACTTAAATCTACTTTATTGGCAAGTCGAGATATCATCATTGATGTCATTGGTCTTCAAAAGCAAAAGATAAATAACAAGAACACTTTGAAGTAGGTTTTCTACCATAAGAAATTCTCCATTTCTTTCTCCAGTTCTCCAGAGTTCCTTATTGGTATTATTTTTCTCTTATTCTTCTCATCATTCTTGATGGGATTCGGGATGTCACTCTTGCTTATTATTTCATGTATTTGATGTTCCTAGATTATTTTTCAAGTGAATAAAATAAAAGTTTGGTTTGAGATTGAGGGTTTGGGAGAATTTCGGTTGGGAGTTGGAGTGGGAATAAGAATATTAGGATTCAAGTTCATTTTCTGTGGACTCACCAAAAACATCTTTAGGCCAAATTGAGTAGCTATCAGAACAATGGGAATGACATATATGAAATCCTTTTCCTGCATAGATCCATTTTTCTTTGTTAAGTCTCTGTATTTTGAAAGCTTTACATCCTACGTGATTCAACATGGTGTTATCTAAGAATGTTCTTCTTAAATTTTTATTGTTTAAACTTGTTTCAATAAGCACATGAGAAAGTGTTCTAAATCACTAATAATTAGAGAAATGCAAATCAAAACAACTCTGAGGTATCACCTCATACCTGGCAGATTGGCTAAAATGACAACAAGAGAGAGTAATAAATGTTGTAGGGGATTAGGCAAAATTGGGACATTAATGCATTGCTGGTTGAGTTGTGAACTGATCCAACCATTCTGGATGATGATTTGGAACTATGCTCAAAGGGCTTTAAAAGACTATCTGCATTTTGATCCAGCCATAACACTGCTTGGATTATACCCCAAAGAGATCATAAGGAAAAAGACATACAAAAATATTTCTAGCCACACTCTTTGTGGTGGCAAAAAATTGGAAAATGAGAGAATGTCCTTGATTGGGGAATGGCTGAAGAAATTGTGGTATCTATTGGTGATGGAATACCATTGTGCTCAAAGGAATAAAGAACTGGAGGAATTCCATGTGAACTGGAATGACCTCCAGGAATTGATGCAGAGTGAAAAGAGCAGAACTAGGAGAACATTGTACACAGAGACTGATACACTATGGTAAAACTGAATGTAATGGACTTCTGTACTAGCAGCAATGCAATGATCCAGGATGACTCAGAGGGGCTTATAAGAAAGAATGCTATCCACATTCAGAGGAAGAACTGTGGGAGCAGAAACACAGAAAAAAAAAAAACAACTGCTTGAACACATGGGTTGATGGGGATATTATTGGGGATGTAGACACTAAACGATAACTCTAGTCCAACTATCAATAATATGGAATTAGGTCTTGATCAATGAAAATGTAAAACCCAGTGGAATTGCATGTTGGCTAAGGGGGGGTTAGAGGGTTTCGGGGAGAGGGAAAGAATATGAAATATGTAACTATGGGAAAATATTCAAAATAAAAATTTTTTAATAAATAAATAAACTTGTTTCAGCAATGGTGGGCAACCATCCTTTTTTGTAAAGATATCCTACTTCCAGTAGTTAATTTGCTAAATTATCCAAGATATTGGGGGTTTGTATTTGAGGTATGGAGATTGTTAATTTGATAGTTAATAAGAAAAAGAGAGCTTCTGGCATATTATTCTAGCTACCTGATCGTGTCTTCTGAGAGATATAAGAAATACTCATTTTTGCATCCCAAAGTGTTATAATTAAAATCATCTCAAGACTGATTTTTAGGTAAGAATAAGTGTATTAATTATATCAGGTTTATTGGTTAGGCCAGCATCATAACCAATAAAGTAATACAGGTCTCAATGGTTGTCTTTCATAACCAGAGATGACTTCAGCTGGTTCAAGCAGCCTGATAAATAGATTTTTAGGAGTTTATTATTTAGCCGCTCCCTTGAACATCCCAAGACATCTCTAATTAGTGATAGGTAATTAAGAGGTGGTCCACTGGATGCTCAATCCTTCCCCAAACTGACAGGTGGACAGTTACTTCCACAGGAAAAGAACCCTTTATTAATCAAATTTTTTATAAAAGGAAGATATTCTTTGGTATTCCCAAGGACAAAGAAAATGCAAAAAGTAATAGACTGGATGGTATCTGACCCAGGTTCCAGATATAGGAATACACAGTAATTCTCCCTAATATATAGGAATTAAAGCACTATATGAAAAATAAGTTCTCACAAGTGATAATGTTGTATGGTTTCCAACATTTCTTGAACAATCTGCGTTGATCAAAAGTTCCTTAAGAGAAACCTTTCTAAGATGGGAAGATTTGCAGGAAAATAAACAGAACTAGGAGAACATTGTACACCGTGCCAGCAATATTGTGTGATGATTATCTGTGAAAACTTGACTACTCTCAGCTATCCAATGATCTGGAACCATCCTGAAAGACTTATGATGAGAAATGCTATCTACCTACAGAGAAAGGACTGTTTGAATCATCTTTCATAGCAGTGTGTTTATGGTTTTATTTGGGGGGTTTGGTTACATATGAGTGTGCTCTTATAACAATGACCAATATGGAAGTGTTTTGCAGTAAAATAAAAAATAAAATTTTCTTAAAAAGAGAAACCCTTCTATAATTTCTAGCAATGACCTGATCCTGAATCCTTAATGATGATGATGATGATGGTGATGATATTTATATAGCACCTTAAGGTTTGCAAAACACTTTACAAATATTATCTCATTTGATCCCCACAACAATCCTAAAAAATAGGGCTATTATTATCTCCATTTTCATTGTTGTGTCATTTCAGTCATGTATGTTCTTTGTAACCCCTTTTGGGATTTTCTTGGCAAAAATAGTGGAGTAGTTTGCCATCTCCTTCTCTAGCTCACTTGACAGATGAGGAAACTGAGGTAAACAGGGTTAAGTGACTTGCCTAGGGTCAAAGAGCTACTAAGTATTTGAGTCAGGATTCAAATTCAGGTCTTCCTGACTCAAATCCAATCCTTTATTTACTGTGCCACCATTTGCCTCAATTATAAATTCCCTCCATTTTTATAAGTAAGCCTGCACACCAGTCATTTGTTTGAGATCTTTCTTTTTTTTTCTAAAAATTTACCCTGTCTTAAAATGGATAATAAGAATTGGTTCCAAGGCTTGACATCTCTTTGTTGATGTGTTGATTGAATCAATGAGGCTATTTTTTTTATTCCACTCTTGGATCATGTATGTTTCACAGTCCCTTTCTGGAGATAAATCACTTTCATTTATGTCAGAACAGTCTAGTTGAATCTACTTACTGTTTCTTTGTAAAATGAGGTCTGTTTGTTCCAAAAGTTAGTTCTGTCCACCTTTGACCTTTTGTGAGCTCTGAGAATATCCATCTATCCTCTTCATCTTTTTTGACAAAGGAGTGCTCATCTTTCTATAATTACCTTAGTTGCTCTGAGATGATACATCCTTTGTTTTAAGTAACATCTTAAGGGCTTTTGTTTGCACACCATCTAGTTCTTTTATTTTATATTTTGTCATGCCAAAAACAAACTATATGACTGGCAGGTGTTAATTGCATTGAATCTGTTTTTCCTGTTAGATTTTTAATTTCAAGATGTCAGTCAGATTCAGTCAAGTCCAAAATTTTTAGACTCATGTCTTCATTGGTGTACACTAAGAATTTCATTAATTGCTGAGTCCAAATGATATTCTGATATTCATTTCATTCATTTAAATTTTCTTCAGGAACATAAATCATCACCTCACACTAATTCTGTATATAATGCTCAAGGGTAGTTATGGCCATACAATTCATCTTCAGGTGCCCAAATTGGTGATGAGTTTCTACAAACTTATCCAACCTGATCCTTATCCATTAGTTTATTCTTATTTGAAACATCATAGTAAAGTGGAAGGTATTCTGGATTGAGAGTCAGTGGACCTGGGTTCAAATCCCAACTCTGACACTTGCTAGCAAGTCAGAAAACATCCCCAGATTGAAATTTAACTACCTGTAAAACAATAAGGTTGGAATAGAAAGCCTCTGGGGTCCCTTCCAACTCCAAATTTGTAATTATCTAATCTCTATATTTTCTAGTTGTCTAGACACAGAACTTGTGCCTTGGGGCTTTCAAGAACCCCAGATTACCCTTGTACTATAATAAAGAATCAGAAAACTTAAAAAGCAATTCAAAATCTGAAATTGAGGTATCACAGTAGACAGAGGGCTAGGTCTGGAGTCAGGAAAGCCTGAAATCAAATCCAGCCTCAGACACTAACTAGCTATGTAATCCTGGACCCATTACTTAACCTCTGTTTGCCTCAGTTTCTTCAATTACAAAATAGGGATTATAACAACTTTCCAGAGTTGTTGATCAAATGAGACAATGTTTGTGAGGCAGCACAATCCCTGGAATATATTAGGTACTATATAAATGCTTATTCTTTTCCTTTTCCTCTCCCTTGAAACATTATAGATTTTTAAAATTTTATAGATGTTTCAGAATTTCTTCCAAAATGTATAGCCATACTAAAAAATGACCCAACCCATGTCTCAGGACATAACTTTGGGCCACAAAGTCATCAAAATTGCCATAGATATGGTCAATTTTTAATCATCTGGGTTGTGTTTATTACCCCATCTTGCATTTGCTATCTTGACTGTTTCAACTTCATGAAAAATTCTCTTCCCACAACTTGCTGACTACCCCTGGGGGTCCCATTCCTCCCCAACTCCTTTCTTGTGTTTTTTTATGTGTTGTCTCCTCATTTAGATGGTAAATTCATTCAGAGATTTCTTTTTACTAAGTGAATCCCTAGAATTTAGCACATCAAAGGCACTTAGTAAATGTTTATTGAATTTATTGGAAGATCCTGGATCTCAAATAGTAGATATAACAAAAATATATTTTTTAATTTGAAGACCAATTTAATCTTTTTTTTTTAAACCCTTAACTTCGGTGTATTGTCTCATAGGTGGAAGAGTGGTAAGGGTGGGCAATGGGGGTCAAGTGACTTGCCCAGGGTCACACAGCTGGGAAGTGGCTGAGGTCAGGTTTGAACCTAGGACCTCCTGTCTCTAGGCCTGACTCTCACTCCACTGAGCTACCCAGCTGCCCCCCAATTTAATCTTTTTTAATTAATCTCTCTCAATTGTGTTTTGCTTTAGGTTTAAATTTAAATCTATGACCAGGCATGGAAAAAGAATTGTGGACCTCTTGAGCTCAGGAGTTCTAAGCTTCAGAAAGCCATGTCAGGAAGACTATGCTGAGCAAATGTCTTCAATAAATCCAACATCAATAAGGTGAGCCCCAAAGAGTTGAGAGACCACCAGATTAACTAAGTAAAGTGGCCCACTTGAGAAAAAGAGCCGGTCAGAGTTCCCATGCCAAACAGTAGTGGGATCAAGTCAGTGAGTAGCCCCTGTACTTCCAAATTGATCAAAATGTGGAACCTCTGTCTTTAAAAATAACAATAAATAAATATAAGTAAATATATGGATAGAGAGAGACAGACAGAATCAGAGAGACAGAAAGAGACAGAGATACAGAGATATAGAAATATATTTGAAATCTACAGGTATCCCCTGAGCATACATGAACTGAATGAGTGAAAAAAGAGAGCCCAGAATGTGCCTAAAATACTCACTGATGAATCAATAAACTGGATGATCTCTGAGGAGAATTCAAAATTGATTATAATAATGAAGTGATAACCTACATTTTCCATGTGAGCTGAGAATACTTATTTGATCATTCTTATTTATCCTTCTAGGGCATTTACTTATATTAATAGCTAGCATCTATACAGAACTTTGAGTTTTGCAAAGCATTTTATATGACTTAACTCATCTAATGCTGAAACAACATTGTAAAGAAGATCCTTCAAGTATTCTTTTTTTTAAACCCTTAACTTCTGTGTATTGGCTTCTTGGTGGAAGAGTGGTAAGGGTGGGCAATTGGGGGTCAAGTGACCTGCCAGGGTCACACAGCTGGGAAGTGTCTGAGGCTGGATCTGAACCCAGGACCTCTCATCTCTAGGCCTGACTCTCAGTCCACTGAGCCACCCAGCTGCTCCCCCCCTTCAAGTATTCTTATCTCCATTTTACAGATGAATAAACCAAGGCTCAGAAGTAATTTGTCCATGATCATTGAGTTGGTAAATGTCAAAGGGAAAATTTTTTAGCTAAGCTCTTCCTCACTCATTCCATGTCTGGCACTCTCTACTATATTACATTGTCTCTCATTCAGCCAAAAAACATTTTGAATAGAAGGAGAAATCATATAAAAAAGCTTTTCCAGGGGGCATCTGGGTAGCTCAGTAGATTAAGAGCCAGGCCTGAAGACACAAGGTCCTAGGTTCTGGCCTCAGAAACTTCCTAGCTAGGTGACCCTGGACAAATCATTTAATCCTCATTGCCTAGCCCTTACCACTATTCTGCCTTGGAACCAATACATTATATTGGTTCTAAGATGGAAGGTGAAAGTTTAAAAAAATTAAAAAATAAAAAAAGCATTTCCAAACTGAACTAATCCATAGAAAATTCTGGGGCATGTACATTTACGCAGATTATAAACATGCAATATATATACATAAACATATGTACATATAAACACATGTGCAGACACATGCATATTGTGTAGACGTAGATTTATATGCATAAATATACATTTATATATTTGAGACTCATGAAAGCTGATCTTGGAAGTTAAAGGAATGGACTAATCCAAAGAGGAATGAAATATCATGGAAAGGATGATGTAGAACAGAGGAAGTTCGTATTCTTTCATACTAAAAAATTGGCACACTTAATAAGCATTTTATGAGCATAGAACTTTGTATTTCATATTGTAAAGGGTAAAATGTCATTAACATTGAAAATTTTTCATAGGTCCCCTCAGCATTATATAGAAAACCAGGATTTCATAGCCTATAGCACATTCTTTTAAAAATCTTCAGGGATGGCAAATCTTTATCTTTAGAGAGTAAATAATGATCTTTAGAAACAGGCAAAAACCATTTCAAGACAAGTCCAGTGAGTAAGATGAATAGTCAAGCAACTAAGGCTGGTTTTGGTACCAAAAATAACATTTAACTTTACACTTATCTTGCAGTTCTTAAGAAGAGTATAAGCCAAAAGACCACCATGAAGATAATTGCAGATTATGTGTCAACATCTGTTACAGATGATGAGGAAACAGAGAAAAGTCTATGAAGCATTTGCTAAGACCTTTCCCATAAAGTCAATACATGAGAAGATGGACAAAAGACATGAGGGTGAACACTCATGGAAGGGCTGTGACCTGAATCTTTGGAGGGAATAGCCAAATCAATGAAATCATAGATGCATTGGCATTTTGGAGTGGTGGAGTATAATTTAACCCTCAAGGTCATCAACATAAAAGTGGGTATAGGGGAGGAAAGTGAAAAAGATGTTGGAAAAAATATTGCTTAAAATGATAGTATAAAAAGGGTCAAAACTTTGATAGCTGATAAAGTCTCATATCTGTAGATTAGCAAGACTTTCTTCAGAAAACTGGATACACATGTATTTATTTATACAGAAGTATGTATATTGCATGTATAGTCTATTTGGTGCTGACTACATTAAACCCTAGAATACAAAAGACTTTTCTAAGAGAATCACAAGTCAAGAAGTCAATGAGCATTTCTCTGATGAGTCTGTTATGTGCCAGGCAATTCTGCTAAGCACTTAGGCTACAAAGAAACTTAAAATTTAGTCTGTGCTTTCAAGAAACTCAGTGTACTGGGACAGAAATATGTAACTAACTTTATCTAGACTTGTGATTGGTCTCTGTGACATACTGTCATCACCTCAATTACTGCTGGTGGATCCACTTGCCTCATGTGTCTCCCCACTTCATTCCATTCTCCCTTTCAGGCATCAGTGATTTTTCTATAGTACAAGTCCAATCATATCCAACACACCTCCCCCACTTACTGTGGTAAGAATCCCAGGGCATAGGCTACAACCATGACAAAGTACCTTGGTATTATGGGAAGCTCAGGGCTCTGACTTGGAAGCTGACAGGGAGGCAGCTGGCAGAAAGGAGTAGAAAGGAGAAGGAGGGTAACTACCTTCAGCCTCCACACCTTCACTTTCACCTTCAGCTTCCACAGGCAATTGGGGAAGACCTGGCCTTAGGGCACATTAATAAAACAGGTCTGCTTCATTGGACTAATCCAGTTAATCAGAAGAGCAGAGAAGAAACCCCTTCAGGAGAGAAAAGCCCAAACTCACAGATAAAACAAATAAACAGAGGAGCAAGAATACAGGCAATAAGGAGGGGGAAAGAAGGAAAAAATATGAATAAGCAACAGAAAAAGAAAAAAATTACAATCAACAGCTTCTGTTCAGGTAATATACAAAGAACAAATGGAACAGAGGAGGACCAAGGAAAACTCAGGAACTCCAGCGAATTGGACTCAGGCTTTTGAAGACCTCAAAACACAACTCCAAAAACAATTAAGAAAGGCTGAAGAAAACCGGGAAAAGAACTTTAAAAAAAGCAAAATAGGCCATATGGAAACAGAGGCACATGAACTAAAACAAAATATAGTGTCTTGAAAGCCAGAATTGACCAGCTTAAAAATGAAGTAAAGAAAGTAAAAGATGACCTAGAAAGAAAAACAGACCAAAAGGAAAAGGAATATCAAAAAGCCAGAGATGAAATTCAGTCTTTAAAAAATTAGAATCAAGCAATTAAAAGCAAATGACTTCACAAGACAGCAAGAGTCTATATAACAAAATCAAAAGAATAAAAATTTTGAGGAAAATATGAAGCACTTCATTGATAAAACAAAAGACCGGGAAAATAGATCCAGGAGAGACAATTTAAGAATTCTTGGAAAACTAGAAAGTCATGACAAAAGAAAAAACTTGGACATCAATCTACAGGAAATTATCCAAGAAAATTGCCCTGATATTCTTGAACAAGATGATAAAATAGAGATTGAAAGAATCCACAGATCACCTCCTATATTAAATCCCCAACTGGCAACACCCAGGAATGTTATAGCCAAGATCAAGAACTTCCAGACCAAGGAAAAGATACTATAAACTGCTAAAAAGAAAACATTCAGATATCATGGAGTCATTATCAGGATTACATAAGACTTGGCTGTATCTACACTGAAGGACTGGAAGGCATGGAATATGATATTCCCGAAAGCAAGGGAACTAGATCTACAACCAAGAATCAACTACCCAGCAAAATTGACTATATTCGTACAAGGGAAAGTATGATCACTTAATAAAATAGAGGATTTCCAAGCATTCCTGAAGAAAAAAACAGATTTAAAAATAAAATTTGATGCCCAAATTCAGTACTCAAGAGAATCACCAAAAGGTAATTAAAAAAGGGGGAAAAAGAAGTTTAAGGGACCCAATAAATTCAAATTATTTGTATTCCTAGATGAAAAGATGATATTGACAACTCTTAAAAATTGTTTTTATCATCAGGATAGCTAGAAGAAGTATATTTAGAGGGTACAGTGACAAACTACATAGGATGATATGTCCAAAAATGCATAAAAAACTAAGGGTAAAAAAGAGTAATGGTAAAAAAGAGTAACAAGAAAAGAGGAAAAATGGGGTAAATGTACATTTCATAAAGAAGCACACAGTGGGAGGGGGGTAGATGACCAATACAATAGAAGGGTGGAAGAGGTTGGTGACAGGAGCTAAATCAATTGTACAAAAATTCAAGTCATTCCCCAAATGATAAATGGACAATGGACACGAATAGGCAGTTATCAGATAAAGAAATCAAAGCTATCAATAAGCACATGAAAAAGTATTCTAAATCCCTCTTGATTGGAAAAATAAAAATCAAAACAACTCTGAGGCATGTAGGAGCAAAAAATGAATGAAATACTCCAGATAATTTTAAATTAAAAGATTTAATAACAGAAATGAGAGGGAAAGGGATTCCTTCAGTTAACTAAGCAGAGCACAGGACCAGAGACCACACTTTAACCAAAGCAAAGCTCAAGCTCCCAAAAAAGAGCCCAACAGTGTAGGTCTCAGCCAAATTTATCTCCCAAGCCCCTGTATGTCAAATGAGGACATACCTAAAAGGATGGTGGGAATTTAGCTCAGATGTGGCAAATTTTCTACCTGCATATTCCCCACTATGTGATACTTTGGGAGACTAGTCTCCCCAGCAGATCATTTTAAACATAATTAACTAAAGTATATACAATATTTACACAGGGAAAATACAAAAACTTGGGGATAAGGAAACAAAAGGGAAGCAAGAACAAAACCAACTTGGGGGCAGTCCCCTTTGGTACAATAAAGTACATATAAACAAATGTAATCAACCTTCCAAAGTTCAATTCTACACATTTAGTTTGCTCAGGAACTCTTGGAGCAGTGTGCAGTCTCTGCAGGAATATTTGTGATGCCGTCTCCAAAAAGTTCAACTTCTGGATTCTGAGAGGTAGTCTCTTGTTCTAAATTAAGCTCAAATTCAAAATAAAAAACTCACAACAATAACATAGTCCCCCCTGAGGAAGATAATAACACATTCCCCCCTGAGGAGGATACAGGGATACATATAAGAAACCACATAGGGATACATAGTCAAGCCATAAGACATATGAATCAATTATCAAAAACATCAAAGAATCCAAAAAAATTTTTAAATAACCTCTCACTGAAATATATAATATTAAAAATGTGAAAAAAATTCTAGGAAGAAGGAAAGAAAAAATTCACAAATGACAATAGGTTCTTGTAGCGATTCATGTCTCATAAGTCTGCAATGACAATCATTGCCAACCCAATTTAATAGTCTGGACTACATTAAATTGCTACCTAATGAAAGAAAATAGAAAAAGAGATTAGATTTCGAAGGAAATGGGAAATAGCATTCCCTGGTCTGACCATTTTCCTTGCTTTTTGGGAGAGTGGAGCAAGAACAATCAATGTTATGTACTTGATAGAGAGTGTGGTACAAGGAAGTCCTGCATTTAACACATGTTAAATAGCTGCAATCTTGAGTCTCACACATGATCAAGTTCTCACACTCTTTGCGCAGAATGTCATCAATCCCCATAGGATTGGTTTGGTCTCTTTTATCTTTTTGCTTCTTTCACACTTTGCAGGTTAACTTCTGTACTCCTTTGTGGTCAGTTTTTCCCTTGATTTAGACATATTCATCAAGCAAGTCTCATGATATTAAAATAACTAGTTCCCATAATCTAAAGCTTTTTGGGTATGCATTTATATGCTGGTTAAATGGACATCTTAGCTTTTTCTATTGCTAAAATCAAAACAGTTAAAAAATCTTTTCAGTTCTGGTGACATGTCCTTAAAATACAAAAAAAAATGAGAGAAAAAATTAAATACTATGTCACACATGTAAGAAGAAAAACAAAAAATATTTTTAAATGTATATATTTCACAATAACAAAGGTAAAATGTAGAGGTTACTTGCCAAAAAATAAGATTCATTTACTCTTTAACTTGACATGATCTGCAGTGTGAGTGCAAATGAGGTAGATAAAATAATGGAGTATAAAAGCAATAATATATTCTAGAAAATAAAAAATTCATAAAAGGCACAAAATGTTATAAAAGGCAATCAGGTCAATATAGATCACTAATACAGATTTTTTGAGGTAGTATATGTTTTGTTTTACAAAAGCAATTTGTTCCAGTAGAAGGATCAACAAAATATAATGGAACAAAATAGTACAGATCTAGCAATAGGGGAGTTTTAATCAAATATAATCAATAGTCAAATACAATCAATATAGGCAATTATTCATCATCAACAGAAGGTACAATCAGGCACATAAGTTGCTTTGTGACAAATACATGCTACAAGTTCTTTTACATCTAGCAAATCTTGCAACCTTGAAGGAGATAAATTTCAACAAATTCCAAAACACACACCTGTATACTGCTGATAAAAATACTTTCTAGGTCCAAAATATCATCTAGAAGCCAGTAGACTTCATGGGAAATACTCCCTCTTATGAGTCATCCAGGGGTATCATGTCCCCTCAGAATACCTTCACACCTTTGCTGGTACAAGACTGACACTCTATATGTCTCATCCATTACATTTCTAATATTGCTACAGCACTTTACTTCAGTTACCAAATGGACTCTTATATCTTATAACATGTAAATCAAAAACAAGCAGTTAGAGGTAGTGGGGCTATGAAAACCCCTTAAAATCAATTAGTATTTAGCTTATTAAAGTATCTAAAGGTTGTTACAGGTTGATGGACCACTTTGCAATGTGGCAAGTAGGATGGCATAAATAAAGTTAGTAGAGGGGTATACAGGCACTGTATTCAAAATCTGTTTCTTCTTTGCTACTATTTGGAGGGGAGACAAAACTGAAAAGGGTTAACATCAACAAAAACAATAGAACCTAAGGGCCACCACCTTCTGCTCCATGTGGAAGGGCATTAGCACCCTTGTTTGGGGATGAGCTACATTTAAGATATACTGTTGAGGGATCATTTGGTTTTGGTTATCAGTTATTTGGCTCAAACTTCTAGAATTGTAATCATTCTTAAAGTTATGATTCCTAGATTCATTCCTGTAGTTATTATTTCTATATCTATGATTCCATTGAATATTATTTCTAATTTGCTTAAAAGAAATTCCTACAGTTCATCATTATATGGCCCTTCTTTCTACAGAAGTGGCAGGTAAGGGATGGATAGTTAGGTTCTTGGAGAAGGACAAGTGCCATTGGTTAAGTATCATGACCTTTCTCTTGTTTATCAATTTTGTTAGTTAAATATTTTAATTCTTTCTGGATCTTTTCTAATAAATCTTTAGTTTCTGATTGATTGCCTTTAAAAACATATGCAGCAATTTGCTTCAACTCATCAATATCCACTTCAAGCCACTTTGGGCAATATGTTTTAAAAAAATATTGAACTACTCTGCAACAATTGTTGACAAAGTGTCATTTTATATGTCTAATGTCTCTTTCTACAGAAATATCAAGGTCTAGGTACCTACCTCCCAAATGAATGAACCTATCCATAAATTGGGAGGGTATCTCATCATTGGATTGTTTAAGACATTTGAATTTAGCCCATGCATCTGGCCTTTCAGAGCATTCTCACATTGCTCTCAGAATGGCTTCCCTAGCTCAAGACAGTTCCATGTATTCATCATTATCATTATAGTTCCAATGAGGATCCACAAGTGACCAGTGTGCTGCATTGTGTCCTCTGGCTTTATTGACATGAGGGATGTTCTAATTCCTCTCACGTTCTGTTAAATAAGCATAGAGTAATTGTTCAACATCCTTATAGGATGGATCAAAATGAAAGAATATATCAGCCATCTTTTTTGTTACCAGGATAGGTTCATCTTCATAACAAGAGATATCGCATTTAAATTCTTTTATATCCTGGGGTGTGAAAGGCCTATGCTGTTTTACTTTTAACACTTCCCCAGTTTATAGTACTGTGGGTACTTCCCTTAAGGAGAAAAGGCCTTCATTGGAATCAGTCAGTGGTCATGGTTTCATAGGAGGTGCCTGTGTGGATACTGAGGTAGTACAGGCAGGAACTTGTATGGTAGGAGGAGGAGGTTTTCTTGGGGCTGGGGTTGGTTGTGGGGTGGGAGAAGGGACAGGTCAGGATGGGGCATCAGGAGAAGGAGTAAGGGAGAGAAGGTGAGTCAAGAGTTGTTCAGTACGAGAGAGGTGGTTTTCAATCTTAAGACATAGGAGAAGGGTCTTCTGTGTCTGTTTCAGTATCAATTTCTTTGGGTAGTTCAGGAATAGGCTTGGAATCTGATATATCTTGGATGGAATCATCTATTACCAGTAGCAGCAACAGCAGCAGCAGCAGCAACAGAAGGAGTTAGCAGGAACAGCCTCTGCAAGGGAGAGACCCGGCTTTCCGGCTCTCTTGGTAGGCAGATGTAGGCAATGAGTCTGGGAAAGCTCTGAAGGGCTTCCCGAAGGGATAAGGGAAAAGGGAGACCAAGGCAGGAGAAGAAATTCTATTCCTTCGTGGTTGTCAAAAATATTGTAAGAATGAGAAATGAATGAAATACTCCAGATAGTTTTAAATTAAAGGATTTAAAAATCTCAAAAAAGAACCCCACAGTGTGGATCTCAGCTAAATTTTTCTCTCAAGCCCCTAAATATCAAATGAGGATGTACTTAAAAGGATGGTGGGAATTTAGCTCAGATGTGGCAAATCTTCCACCTGTACAAGTACCACCTCATACCTAGCAGATTGGCCAATATGACAGCAAAGGAAAGTAATAAATGTCGGAGGGGATGTGGCAAAATTGGAACACTAATGCATTGCTGGTGGAGTTGCAAATTGATCCAGCCATTCTGGAGGGCAGTTTGGATCTATGCCCATAGGGCTTTAAAAAATGCCTGCCCTGGGGGCAGCTGGGAATCTCAGTGGATTGAGAGTCAGGTCTAGAGACAGGACATCCTAGGTTCAAATCTGGCCTCAGACACTTCCCAGCTGTGTGACCCTGGGCAAGTCACTTGACCCCCATTGCCTACCCTTACCACTCTTCCACCTAGGAGCCAATACACAGAAGTTAAGGGTTTAAAAAAATGCATGCCCTTTTATTCAGCCATGCCACTGCTGGGTTTGGATCGCAAAGAGATAATAGGGGAAAATATGTGCACAAAAATATTCATAGCCATGCTCCTTGTGGTGGCAAAAAAAAAAAAAATAGAAAATGAAGGAGTATCCATTGATTGAGAAATGGCTGAACAAATTGTGATATCTAATGGTGATGGAATACAATTATTCTGAAAGGAATAATGAACTGGAGGAATTCCATGTGAACTGGAAAGACCTCCAGGAATTGTTGCAGAGTGAAAAGGAGGAGAACCAGGAGAACATTGTACATAGAGACTAATACACTGTGGCACAATTGAATATAATGGACTTCTCTGCTAGCAACAATGCAGTGATCCAGGACAATTCTGAGGGACTTATGAGAAAGAACGCTCTCCACATCCAGAGAAAGAGCTGTGATTAATCAAGTGGTTCAACAGGAATATGACTGGGGTTTTGATGTTAAAGGATCACTCTACAGCAAATATTAAAAATATGCAAAAAGGTCTTGAACAATGATACATGTCAAAACCAGTAGAATTGATCGTCAGCTCTGGTAGGAGGGAAAGAGAAGGGGAGGGAAAGAATGTGAATCATGTAACCATGGGAAAATATTATGTTAAATAAATAAATAAATATTTTTAAAAATATTGAGAGACTGGATTCTGAGTAAGAATATCTATTCATTCATTAGGCTAGCAGTTAACCAATTAAATAGGTGGCCTATGATCCTCTCAATAATCTAAGACAAGGAAGTTCCTTCATGCAGGTCTATAAATTCAATCTGGTTGCTCATTATTCAGCCTCTCCCTTGGATATCCAAAGACATCTCTGACTGGTAAGTAGTTAAAGAGAAAGTGGTCCATCCAGACTCTCCAGACTCCTCCTTACTCCTGTAGGTGATGGTGAGTAGTAACACAGTTAGCAGGAAGAATTTAATTATAATAATTCTTATCTACCAACCAGGTTTTTTGAGGGGTGGGGGAACATTCCTTGGAGTTCCCATGAACAAAGGCATGAATAGAACAGTCAGAGAACTGACTAGAGCCTCTAATTTAGAACTCAGATACAGGAATAATTGAATATATGTTAAAAAATTATCTTAGGAAGGAAGGCAACAAAGGGAAACAAATGGGCTAACATAAGCTGCCTTATGAGACAGAACTTTCCTTCACTGCAGTTGTTCAAATATAGTCAATAGGAAAACCTATCACACAGATGTCATGCATTTCTGTGCCGATTAGGAGAAGGGGTGAGATGTACTTTAAAATACCTCCCAAATGCTCAAATTCTCTGATTCACTGAAGTGCTTCAGCAATGAAACTTCCCTCCATGAGATCCAACAAAAAATATCACATATCAATCTCTAGAACAAAAATATCATAGTCAGGTTCTTTGTTGTTATTGTTGTTCAGTCGTTTCAGTCAGGTCAGACTCTTTGTGACCTCATTTGAGGTTTTCTTGGCAAAGATACTGGAGCAGTTTGCCATGTCCTTCTCCAGGACATTTTACAGAAGAAGTAACAGAGGCAAACAGGGTAAAGTAACTTGTTCCGTGTCACACAATGAGTAAATGTCTGAGGCCAAATTTGGTCTCAGGAAGAATTCTTAAGTCCAGGCTTGAAACTCATATTCACTGTCCCACTTAGCTGTCCCTATCTACTGTTCTAAAGAAATCTTAAAGTGACACAAATTAATTACTCCTAACTGGATCACCAACCTAAGGAGCAGTCTTTAAGCAGAAGCAAAGCCCAGAGACAATCTCTGTCCTATCTTATTGCCATGGAAACAGAAGACCTCTTGGTTTAATTTAAGAAAAGCAAATTTTTCAAACTTATTAGATAAAAACATCCCTCATCATTCATTTCTCTCTGTCAAAGTTATTTCCTCAGAAGTGTGAAGGATTCAGCTCATCCATTTCAATTGAATGCAAATGGGAAGAAGTAAGATATATTGAAAAGAAAGAGCTCTGTAAGAAAATATGGCAGTCAAAATATTAGTACTTCCCAAAATGCTTTTCCATGAACAGATCAGAAAGTCTGTAATTGAGCATTCTGAAAGTGATAAAATCTGGTAAATATTCATGTTTTGTTTTGAAAAGAAATAAAACACAGAGAAAGAAAGAAAGAAAGAAAGAAAGAAAGAAAGAAAGAAAGAAAGAAAGAAAGAAAGAAAGAAAGAAAGAAAGAAAGAAAGAAAGAAAGAAAGAAAGAAAGAAAGAAAGAAAAGGAGAAAGGAAGGAAGGAAGAAAGGAAGGAAGGAAGGAAGGAAGGAAGGAAGGAAGGAAGGAAGGAAGGAAGGAAGGGAAAGAAACAATGGAAAAATCAGGTTAGCCTAGGGGTAAAAGAAACACTGGAAGGGAGTGGGGATGAGGAGACATGATACCTGCTTTTCTCTGTTTTAAGGCTTTGTAAAAATAAAAGATATACAAAATATTGTTTTTAAATGAGATTACATATATACAGATCTTTGTGAACTTTGAAGTGCTACATAAATGTGTTACTATTTTTATTAGTTTTTACAGGGTAATTTTTAATTCTAGTGCCTTCCTTCCATTATTATTTTCTGATCCTTCCCTCACACTCCCCTCCCCATTAGACTGTCAGTTCCTTGACCGTGAGGACTGTTTTTTGCCTCTTTTTGTAACCCTAGCACTTAGCAGACTGCCTAGTACACACACACACATGCACACACAAATGCACACATATATACATATATATTTATGCATGTATATACATGTATATATGAATAATACATGTGTACATATAGCATAGTGCCTGGTGTTTGATAAATGTTCTTTGATTGGTTGAATCTGTTAAAAGGCTGATTTCTTCTTTGGCTGTGTCCAATTTTACCAGCAGTATTTTAAAATAAGTTTTCATTGAAGTCTCTTTTTTATAATCATCAAAATTTCCTGGCAAAAAATCTCTTTACCTATCTCTCCCAGAAAGCCATCCAAAATAACAAATAATATTTTAAAGACAAAAAATGTCAAAAAGAGAGAGAAATCAGCAAAACTGATTATTATATTATTGAAAATTTCTGAAAATATGTGCAATGTACCAAATTTGTAGACTATTTCCTCTTCAAAGGGGTAGGGTAGGAATATCTTCTCTTTGATCTTCTTTTCAAGTCATGCTTAATCCTCATAATTTTGCAGCATTTACTTCTGATTTTTTGTGGGGTCTTTTTCATTTACATTGTTTTAGACATTGTATGTTGTTTTGTTATAATTCTGTTTCCTTCACTCTGCATCATAATTTTCCTGTCTTAAAATATGAATGCCTTGGGAGCTTCATAAATAGTATACCAATCAGTATTCACAACAACAGGGAGGAAGGTATAATTCTGATTATAGACAAGGTAAGTATGACTCAGAGAGGTTAAATTAATTGCCCAAAGTCACATAGCTAGTAAACGTTTTTTAAACCCTCATCTTCTCTCTTAGAATCAATTTTAAGTATGAGTTTCAAGTCAGAAGAACGATAAGAGCTAGGCAATTGGAGTTAAATGACTCAGTTAAGAAGTGTCTGAAGTCAGATTTGAACCCCTGGCCTCCTGCCACTGTGCCTGGTTCTTTATCCATTGAGCCACCTAGCTGTTCCACTAGAAAACATTTGAAGAAGGATCCGAACTCAGGTCTCCCCAATTCCAGTTCCAGCAAAATCACTACAGCCTTGCTACCAATTGGCCAAGCTTTCCCTAGGCAAGAGCATCCAAGCAAACTTTAAAGCACATAATCCCGATGTCTGCTTCTGCTATATAAATATCATTTATCTTTAGAATAATGAGATTATTAGTTGCCTTCTAATCTTCATACACATTTAAAAGATATAATTAGAGCTAAATTTAAAGAACCTCAAGCACTTAGATACAATGACAGCATAATGGAATGGTTAGAGCCTTGGTCTGGCTGTCAGGGTTAGTCTTGGCTCTGCTGCTGACTACCTGGATGGATTTTGGCAAGTCAAATAACTTCTCTGGGTTTTAAAGTTCCCAGGGGTGGAAAAAAATCTGATTCTAGGTACCTCCATCATTTAACTTCAACTTCTATTAATAATTACTTCATCTAATTGGGGTTTTCTCAGTTGTGCTTTTCAGCTTTCCCTCCCTTAGGTTGTTCTTGTGGTTTGGCATGCCTGACCTGCTTCTGGCTTTTCTTACCTAATAAAGGGTCTTCATCTGCTGATCCCAGGGAAAAATTGTGCAGTCTGACACTTTTTGCTACCTCTTTGCACTAGGAGCCACTTCTTGTGGGCCCTGGTGACTTTAGTTGGACAATAACCATTATCACCATCCTGCACTTTCCCCTCCTCCCACAAGAGCTCCACTAAAACCCAATTCACACACAAGTCAAGATATCACTCATCGGGATGTCATTGGTCTTCCTTGAAAATGAAGGATGAAAGGCAGCTAGGTGGCTCATTGGTTAAAGAGCCAGGTCTGGAGATGGGAAGTCCTGGGTTCAGATATAGCCTTCCTAGTTGTGTGACCATAGGCAAGTCACTCAGCCCCCATTGCCTAGCCTTTAACACTCTTCTGCCTTAGAACCAATACCAATAAAAAGAAGAAGAAAGAGAGAGAGAAAGAAAGAAAGAAAGAAAGAAAGAAAGAAAGAAAGAAAAAGAAAAAGAAAGGGAAGGGAAGGGAAGGGAAGGGAAGGGAAGGGAAGGGAAGGGAAGGGAAGGGAAGGGAAGGGAAGGGAAGGGAAGGGAAGGGAAGGGAAGGGAAGGGAAGGGAAGGGAAGGGAAGGGAAGGGAAGGGAAGGGAAGGGAAGGGAAGGGAAGGGAAGGGAAGGGAAGGGAAGGGAAGGGAAGGGAAGGGAAGGGAAGGGAAGGGAAGGGAAGGGAAGGGAAGGGAAGGGAAGGGAAGGGAAGGGAAGGGAAGGGAAGGGAAGGGAAGGGAAGGGAAGGGAAGGGAAGGGAAGGGAAGGGAAGGGAAGGGAAGGGAAGGGAAGGGAAGGGAAGGGAAGGGAAGGGAAGGGAAGGGAAGGGAAGGGAAGGGAAGGGAAGGGAAGGGAAGGGAAGGGAAGGGAAGGGAAGGGAAGGGAAGGGAAGGGAAGGGAAGGGAAGGGAAGGGAAGGGAAGGGAAGGGAAGGGAAGGGAAGGGAAGGGAAGGACAAGAGATGTACATTTAGACAGGCGGTTGAGATTTCTCTGACTCTATGTAAAACCCCAGTAATAATTCCTTTGTGGCCAGGAGGGAGTAATTTTCCTCTACCAGTTTCTTCTCTTCCTCTCCAATATTTGACCTGCAATCTAAATGGAATTGATTTCTTTAAGAAGCTTGGCAGTTCTCCTGCTCTTCCCCAGACTGACTCTTGCCTCTGAAAGACTTCTGGCACAAGCAGCTTTAAAAGAAGCCAAAACATTTTTTTCCTTCTGTATATCATACAAACAGGCAAATTTTAGACAAAGATGGAATGGTTTCCTTGGGGAAACACATTGTTACTGATGTCACAGTGCATGTCCATTTGTCAGATTGCTTTCTCCACCCCTCCCCACACCCAAATGATGGACATAAGGAAGGAAATGGGAACAGTGGTCCAAGCTGCCTTGTTTTAGCTTCATTATCCCCAACACATAGCACAGTGCCTGGAATAGATTCAGTACTCAATAAAGGCTTATGAATTGAATATGACTGAATTGAACAGAGAAGAGCATAAAAGGGTTGCAGGAACTGCTAGAGGCAAACCTACCAACTTGACCATTTTGTCTGGGGTCACATTAGAAGCACCAGAATGGAGTGTTATCCACCCATTGTTGTTGTTTTTCAGTCATGTCTGACTCTTGGTGACCCCATTTTGGGTTTCTTGGCAAAGATACTAGAGTGGTTTGTCATTTTCTTATCCAGTTCATTTGACAGATGAAGAAACTGAGGCAAAGATGAATAAGTAACTTGCCCAGCATTACACAACAAGTAAGTGTCTGAGACTGGATTTGAACTTAGGAAGTTGAGTCTTCCTGTCTCCAGGCTGGGTGCTAAATCTATTGTGCCACTTCACTACCCACCCATAGCTGAAATTAATCCATAAAGAGAGCTTCATAGCACTTGAATATATAGACAGCTGTTTTCTGTTGGGCTAGAAAGCCCATAATTCCTAAAGTAGTTTTGCACAAATGGCAGACTCAATAAATCCTTGGTGAATGAATGGAGTTTCCTTAGATTATTGCCAGTGAAGACAGATAGTCCAAGAGTTTATTTCTTGTTTAAGAGCAACATAAAATCCCTGTTAGAACAGTCATAAAAGCCAATGCATATGGGAGAGCACATCAGACAGGCAATCAGGAGACCTGCTCTATACCTGGTTCTGTTGCCAACTGGCTATGTGACCTACTACGGGCAAGTCAACTTTCCTCTCTGGGCTTCAGTTTCTTCATCATCAAAATTAGGGGATTAGGTAATCTCTGAGCTTTAGGATTTATGTTCTAGCTTTAGGATTCTGGGTTTGTATGATTTCATGCACTCAAAATAGACGTGGCAGACCAGAGAATGTGGTCAACTTGAGGACAGAAAAATTATGAAGTCCAAGAGTCCTGTCACTGCCGTGGATAGCTCCCATTCACTACTGTCATTCCTTCAGTCACCAAGGACCCCCTACCTTCTAGCTGTCACTACCATTTCACTCTTAGCCACAGCTTCCTCTACCACCAATGGTTCAATTATTCATTGTACTATGCTGCAATTACAAAAATGAAAGCAAAAATAAAATAGTCTCTGTTTCTAAGAAGCTTCTCTTCTACTGGGTAAGTGCCTCACGGAGTCTGGGAAATATAACACTCATATTTACATAATATGTTAAGGTCTACAAAGCAAAGTCACAGAATCATAGAATTTTGTGATTGAAAGAAATTTCCATGAAAAGCTATTATATCCAACCCATACCCAAAAGAGAATCCCTACGACTCGCTTACAGGAATGGTCATCCAATTGAAGAGCACCAAATAAAGTGGGCTACTTAATATCATTTATTTAATTTGACCCTCATAAGAATCCTATGAGTTTGGCACTATAAGGATTATTATTATCCCTATTTTATAGACAAAAAACTGAGGCTCAGAGAACCCCATTGACTTTTTCTACAGTAAGAGAGCTAGTGAGCCATGGCTCAGTGTAATGGGAAGAGTGCTAGACACATAGGTAGGAAACACTTTAGTTCTCATCCTATCTCTCATGTTGACTAGCTATGTAGACCATTGGCAAGTCATTTTATATCCCTATCACTTTAACTTAGAATTCCAAAGGAAAGCTATATGAAATTTGGATGTTTCCAGAGACAGTGGGGGGGTCTGCTTAGTCTACTTAGAGGCAGATAGCATAATAATAGAGTGCAGAACTTAAATTCAGAAAGACCTGAATTAAAATCCAAAAGTTTACTAGCTATATAACCCTAGATGAATCACTTGATCTGTATCTGCCTCAGTTTCCTCATTTGTAAATTAAGGATAATAATCTGATTCAGTCATTTTCCAGTCATGTTCAAGTCTTTATTATCCCTTTTGGATAATAAATAAATAAACCTTGGCAAAGGTACTAGAGTGGGTTGCCATTTCCTTCTCGAGCTCATTTTACAAATGAGGAAACTGAGGCAAACAGGGTTGAGTGATTTGCCCAAGGTCACACACCTTGTGTCTGAGGCAGGATTTGAATTCAGATCTTCCTGACTCCAGGGCCAGCACTCTATCCACTCAACCATCTAACTGCCCCTGACCAATATTACTATTTTAAATTTTGGTTAGCTATACAGAGATCAAATTGCTTCTTCTCTATGTTAAATTAGCACATCTAAAATCATTTGCAGAAATTTTGAAATTCATTGTTTTTAATTACCTTGGGTTAATTTAGGAAAATAGATCGATTCTGATGTCCTTGCTGTTTGACAATATTGTCTTCCATTTTACTTTCCTAGGCAACCTTTCCTATTTGTCAGATTTCTGATGAGCTTATCTGAATATTCAGCAGAAAAAGTAGGGCAGGCAAGAGGCAATGGATAGAGAAGTAGTACCAACTTTAAGCAAGAATTCTTTCTATATTGAATTTACAGAGATCTCTAAAAAGGTAACATAATATAGTAAAGAGAGAGGTGGATTTATCATCCAAAAATCTGCATTTGATTCCCACCACTGTTACTTAATCACTCTGTGACCCTGGACATAGTCTCTTTTCTTTTTCATAGTCTCTTTTAGTGATAAGTTACTATGTGACAAGTACTTTACAATTATTATCTTATTTGATCCTCACAATAACTCTAGGAGATAGGTGCTATTATTAAGCTATTTTACGGATAAGGAAACTGAGGCAAATAAGTGACTGTCCCAGGATCACACAACTATATGACTTATGTACCCTTAGTTAAGCCAATTAATCTCTCTGGGCTTAAAGTTAATTATCTGTAAAGTGAGACTTTTGGGTTAGACAATATCTAAACATCTTTTCAATTTTATTAATTGTTATATTATTCTATGGCTCCAAGGACAAGGAATGTGTTTATTGTTTGGTGACTATAAAAAATATTTTATTTGATAGAACAAAACACTTCCTTAAAGACCTTCCTTCAATGTGTCTCTGATGCATACGTCAAAGATGGACCAAAAGTGATCCTCTGACTTGGTAATGACTATCAAATAAAGCATAAAATAGGGAGACGTTGGTTCATCAAAACTGTTTACTGCCATCTTGGTGGAGTCACCAATAAGTGGAGGTTCCTGTAGACAGAGATCCATATTGAGGAAGGTCCTTTAGAGGTTCCTATTGGCAGATGGTATCTTGTAGATGGCATTCAGAGCCTGAACACAGCTTAGAGGTTGGTTTTTTTTAATGCTTGACTAACTCTATGACCTCTCCCTTCACATCCACCCCAATTTCCAATGGCTTTCTCATCACCTCTGGGATAAAATGCAAACACAGACTCTTCAACCTAGTGTTTCAGACCTCTTTAATCTCTCTTGGACCTTCTTTTCCAGTCTTATCTCATACCAGATATGAGATATCCCATATGCTCTCTTTTCCAATCAAACTGACGGGACAGCTATTTCCCTTCTCTCACCACATTCATTTGTTAACGAGTTGTCCCCTAGGTCTAGAATGCCTTTCCTGCTTCCCAGAATCCCTTGCTTCCTTCAAAGCTTAGGCTCTGTCTCACACAATAGACTTTTCTTGATGCCTCCTAGCTCTGAACTCTTATTCTCTCTTTGGCCATGGCTGTTCATTGTAAAGAGATCCATGTATGACTTTCAGCAGATCACTTATGTATCTTAGTTTCTCCATATGTAAAGTGGGATTATTGAACTAAATAGCCTGGGAAGTTCCTTATAACTCTGGCTCTTGGATCTTCTAAACTTACTTTGAGGATCTCTAATATTTACCTCCTGATGAACACAGTGCATATATCCAGCCAAGTAAAATGGAAGTGTCTGAAAGGCAGGGGCCATTTCTTTTTAATCTTTGTGTCCTTAGCACTTAGCAGGGGGACTGACACATGTGATTGTTATTTGGAGTTTTCTTCACAAAGATAGGAAGTGCCTAAGGTCAGATTTGAACTCAAGTCTTACTGACTCCATGACCAGCAATCTATTCACTGTTCCATCGAGCTGCCCCTGCCACATAACTGCCATTTAATGTATTTATTGACTTGCATTTGAACAATTGAGTACATATTCACAGGAATACCAGAATGACCTATAATTTGGTTGGCATGGGGAATCCCAGAGTGGGACTCCCTTCTACCAGTACAGATACCCATATACTCATCTTCACTTAGCATAATGGCTCTCAAAAGCATGGTCTTTGGTCCCAGTATCCATATGGGGAGGGGGAGGTCCGAAAGGTCAGAACTGTTTTCATAAAAATAATTATAAGATATTATTTCCCTTTTTGTACAGTAGTTTCCAGAAGCTATATGACCTGTGCATTAAACATTTATCTGCAAACATGAAGACTGAGTGAATATCTCATCTACAGGATTGAACTTTTTCCTTACAAATGAATGACAGCCACAGCCAGATTTGCTGTTTTGCTTGTATTAGTCTGGTACTGGCACTAACTAATCATCAAAGACGATCTTTTATGCGAATGCTTGTCAACAAACATAAATGGTACTAAAATATTCAGTGTTGAATAACTCTTTTAAACCTCATGATTTCTCATGGAAGAATTGTGCTGACATTTGCACTGATAGTGCAAAAACCAATGATGGGTAAAATTTCTCAAGCCTTAGCACAAATCAAGGCACCAAACTGCTAATAAAAGTCATTGTATTCATCACATCTACACGCTCACAATATTTTTTTTCCTTTTTAAATGCCAGTTTTACTTTAAAATGTCCTTTTTGAGGTAATAAGAATTGTTAATTTTATTAAATCTTGAACTTTGAGTGTATATCTTTTTTTAATTCTATGTATTAAAATGAGAAGTACATATAATTCACTTTTACTGTAAAATGATGTATAATGGTTATCTCAAGAAAAAGTCCTTGTCCAATTGCTTGAGTTGCCATCTTTTTTTTTCATTGATTACCATATTTACTCAAAAGAATGACTGACAGACAAGCGATGGTTATTTAGACTTAGGTGGTTGGCAGACATTTTCTTGAAAATGAACAAAGTGAGCCTGTCACTTCAAGGAAAACAACTGACAGAATTCATTGCCAATGATAAAATTCAAGCTTTCAAGTGAAAATTAGAATTTCAGAAAACTTGTATCTGCAACTGTGAGCTTGACAGGCTCTTAAAGATTTTTCTGACGAGATCAGTGGTGATATTAATGAATGTAACTTTTTGATATTGTATAATGAAATGTGTCAACATTTGGATGATCTGAATAACCCAGTGAACCAATAGTTTCCAAATAAATATCATGCATGGGAAAAAGAGCCATTCAAAATGCAAGATAGGTTTTTCTATAAGATGGATTTTAATGTAACAGAGAAGAAAAAATTCATTGATATGGTTTCAGATTTCACTTTGCAACTAACCTTTAAGAAATTACCACCTGCTGAGTTTTGGTATTGTATCAAAAGAGAATATCTACATTTATCTGAAAAGACTATTATCATAGTCCTCCCTTTTCCAACTGTATACCTGTGTGAGACCAGATTTTTTTCATGTACTTCAACTAAACCAGCATATTGCAACAGATTGAATGCAAAAGCAGATAAAAGAATCCAGACCATAGAGATTTGCAAAAAATCCAAAACTATTCCATTCTTCTCATTAAATTTTTTTGCTTCATAAAATACGGATCTTTTAAAATAAAAATACAATATGTGTGCAATAATAGATTCATTGTTTTTTAATTAATTATAACATATTTCTAAATTTTACTTCTAATACCATAAACATCCATAGTAGGATTCATGTAAATGAAAGCTCTTTGGAGTACTTGATAATTTTTAAGAATAAAGGGGTCTTCCTGGACAAGTCACCTAAACTCCATTGCCTAGCCCTTACCACTCTTCTGCCTTAGAACCAACGCACAGTATTGATTCTAAGATGGAGGTTAAAAAAATAAAGAATAAATGGGTCTTGAGAAACATTTTACATGATTACACATGCAAAATATATGTTTGCTTACCATCTCAGGGAGGAGAGAGAGGAGGGAAAGAATTTATAACTCAAAAATGTTTTAAGAATGTTAAAAATTATTTTTAGATGTAACTAGAGAAGAATTTTTAAGAGTAAAAGGTCCTAAGACCAAAATGTTTTAAGAACTGCTGAATTAAGATATCAGCCCAGAGGGGTTAATCTGAACCTCACATTCTGGGCACCATCCTTGACTCCTCATTCTCACTCCCCACATCCACTCTGTTACCAAGATTTGTTGATTTTGCCTTTGTAGCATCTCTTCCAAGTACTCTCTCTAGCACTGCCACCACCTGTATGAAGTTCTTCATCATCTTACACACAGACAACAAAGTACCTTTGGTTGGTCTGCCTGCCATTAGTATTTCCCCACTTCTATCTATTTTCCATGTAGCTGTCAAAATAATTTTCCTACAATGTCGGTCTGACCACATCATCCCCTCCCCAATAAACTCCAGTGGCTCCCTATCACTTCCAGGATCAAACATGAAATCCCCTTACCTCTTACCCCTTCCTGTATTCTAGAATCCAGTAGCACTTGCCTCTTTGCTGTTCCTTATTGTGATTTCAGGCATTATTGGTTTCCCCCCTACCTGGAACATTCTCTCTCTTCATCTCTACTTCCTGACTTTCTTTAAATGCCAAGCTAAAATTCCACAGGATATCTTCCCCATTCCCTCAATTTGAGTGCCTCCTCTCTGTTGATTATTCCCAGTTTATCCTTTATTTGGTTTGTTTGGATGTGTTTATTTGCATGTTGCCTCCCTTATTGGACTGTGAGCTCCATGAGTGTAGGGACTGTCTATTTATTGCCTTTCTCGTTGTTCTCAGCAATCAGCAGTGCCTGGCATATCAGAGGCTCTTAATAAATGTTTATTAACTAACTGACTGAGGAACATGGAGGTTAAGTGAATTGTCAAGTGTCTCACAAGTCAAGTTAACAAATACTTATTAAGTGCACACTTGTTTTTCAGTTCTATCTGACTCTTTACGACCGATTTGGGGTTTTCTTGGCAAAGATATTGCAGTGATTTGCCATTTTTTTCTCCAGCTCATTTTACAAATGAGGAAAGTGAGATGGAGTTAAGTGACTTGCCCAGGGTCACACAGCTAAGAAGTGTCTGAAGCTCAATTTGAATTCAGATCTTCCTGACTCCAGGTACTGTGTTAAGTGGATGCAAATATAAGACAGAAAAAAAGTCATTCTCCACTCTCATGGAGTTTACATTTATGTTAGCCAAACACAAAACATAAAATTAACCTGAAAATTGACTGATGGGGGTGAGAAGGGGCAAAGGGGAGGTAATAGGGAGATACCTGTGTCAACAGCCCAAAGGGAAATGAAGGAGTGCACATGACTGGTCTGGGCATTTTCCTTATAATGGAAGCTGTTTCTAGGACGAACTGAACATTCAGAGAAAAGGGCTACAGGGGTAGAATGGTTTTTTCAGGGTGAGAAGACAGCTGGACCATGATGGAGAAAAAAAAATCCAATGCTTCAGCAGCAGAGACCAAAGAAAAGTTCAGCAAGTGTCAGAAATGGGCATTTAGACTAGGTCTTCCCAGTTCTAAACCCCAAATTCCAGCCCCTATGACATGCTGCCTTTTCAGATTTACACCCGAAGACAATACTAGGCAGGTCCTACTTTTCCAGAGGCATCTCAGTTAAGTTTGTTTCCTTTTAAAATATTCATTGCATACATGTAAAACCCAGTGGCATTGTGCATCGGCTACGGGGGGATGGGGGGATTTGGGGGAGAGGGAAAGAACATGAAATATGTAACTATGAGAAAATATTCAAAATCTTAAAAAAAAATCTAATAAATAAATAAATAAAGGAGCTTTAAAAAATAAAATAAAATATTCATTGCAGCTTAGAGACTACAAGATTTTAGACAACATATTTCTAGCTGCCATTTTCAAGTGCACAAAGGTTCCACTTTTTAAAATGTCAAGCTCATCCCTACTGACCATAAAAATATCAACTAAATAAAATTGGTTCAGAATGGACCATGCATACCATCAGAATAGTCAGGAAGAAGCCAAACAGAAGCATAATTCAATTATGCTGAAAATGCTATTACTCAGTTAGGAAAAAGAAAAAAAATCAGTCTTGGACATTTGGGTGCAAATCACTAAGAGCAGGCCAGGAAAAATCTTCTATTGCAGCAAATAGGAGAATGGTGAAATTAAGTGAGGTGACATGGGGTCAGAATTGAGTCAGTAAGAGTCAGAATTTGAATCCCAATATGGCTTTCCAGAAGATATGAACTCTGGGGCAGCTAGGTGGCACAGTGGATAGAGCGCCACGCCTGGAGTCAAGAGGACCTGGTCTTAAATCTGGCCACAGATACTTCCTAGCTGTGTGACCCTGGGCATCCCAATTGCCTAGCCTTTGCTGCTCTTCTGCCTTGGAACCAATACACAGTATTGATTCTAAGACGGAAGGGAAGGGATTGGGTTTTTTTTTTATTGTTTTTTTTTAATTACAGAATAATCAAAGGAGATATCTTTCACAACTATGGATAGGGAAAGAATCCTTGGTTAAACAGGAGATAGAGTCCATTAGATGAAATGGGCAGTTTTAAGTACGTAAAATTAACGTGTTGGCACATACAAAAGCAATTCACTTAGAATTAGAGACAAAACAGTTATCTGAGGGTGATAATTTCTTGCAAATTTTTCTAATAAAGATTTTATATAATATATATTTTTATATTTTATTAATTATATAAGAACAAAATCATTCACATAAATAAGTGATCAACAGATATAGTCAATTCTCAAAGAAAAACCCAAAGTTTTCAATAGCCAAATGAGAAAATACTTCAAAATTAATAAGAGAAATACAGATTTAAACTCTGAGGGCCTATCTCACATTCTATAATATTAGCAAAGATGATTCTTACAGGGGTTTGAGAAAAACAGGTATGCCAGTGCATTGTCAGTGGAGCTGTGAATTCATTTTAGAAAGCAATTTTGAATTTTGCCCCCAAAGTCACTAAATTATACATACCCTTTAACTCAGTGGTGCTATTACTAGGTCCATACCCCACAGAGATCAAAGATTGAAGGAAAAGATTAAAGTGCATAAATATTTATAGCAGCATTTTTGTGGTATCAAAGAATTGGACATCAAGGGAGTACTTATCAACTGTAATGACTGAACAAAGTGTGTCACAAGAAGGTAATAGAATATTATTGTACTGTAAGAAATGATGAAAGGAAGGGGTTCAGAGAAGCCTAAGAAATTTTATATGAACTGATGCAAAGCGAAAGAAGAACTATTTATGCAATGATCATAACATCTTAAAGGAAAACAATTTTGAAAGATATAATGATTCTAATCAATACAGTGGCCATTCATGATTCTAGAAAACTGATGTTGGGTCATGCCTACCACCTCTTGGTGGAAAGGTGATGATCTTCAGATGCAGAATAAGAAATATATTTTCAAACACAACTATTACAATGCAATATTTTGCTTGTTTTGCTTTTGATATCAGAAAGGGCTTTGATTTGGTAGAGGTGGGAGGAAGTAAGGGCAGTGACAGTAATTTTTTCTAAAGGGAAAAGGGGTATCAATAAAACGTCTTTAAAAGCACAGATGAGAACATAAGGAAACTCAAAATGGCACACAGATCAACAGAGTAGTATTGGAAGTACCATTTTGAATTTCACATATATTTTTAAACCTATATTTTTCTGACATATGTATACAGAAATGGTTAATTAGCATTTTCTAGTTTATAATTTTAAAATTTTCCAAAAAAATATTATGAGTCTATTTCACTTAATTATAGGACTAATCCTGATGGTCACTACCACCAAAATGCTAATCCTAGAGTAGTTGAGGGCTAGAGATTTATATTATAAGCAATAAGTAGTATTGGTATAACGAAAGATAGAGAGCTGACCCTGGAGAGAGGAAAGGTAAGGGAGAGGAAAGGAAAGGAAAAAGTATATTTTAAATGACTACTGAGTGTCAGACAGTATGCTAATAGCTTTACAAGTATTATCTCATTTGATTTCAGAAGACCTAAATTCAAGTCCTACCTCTGATACATAGATTTTGTGGGTGTGGGTATCTCTCAATCTCTCACTATTCTAATAATGTTCTAAGACTATACATTACAGAAAAGGTGCCCACCTGCATTGATAGAATGATAGAAGGAGTCTTCTTACTCAGGAGTTCCCTATTATAGAAAACAAAATGACTGTTTCTGTATTATAAACTAGCCAAGAGTCCTTGCACAAACCCACAAATGTCCCTCCACTTATGTCTTTCTCTGATGCTTCATTATGGTATAAAAATGATTCTACAAACATAACGAACTTCGCTACTAGCAACAATGCAAGAATTCAGAGCAAGGCTGAGGAACTTATGAGAAAGAAAACTAGCCACATTCAGAGGAAGAACTGTGGGAGGAGAAAGACAGAAGAAAAACAACTGCTTGAACACATGGGCTGATGGGGATATTATTGGGGATGTAGACACTAAATGATAACTCTAGTCCAACTATCAATAATATGGAATTAGGTCTTAATCAATGATACATGTAAAACCCAGTGGAATTGTGTGTTGGCTAAGGGGTATTGGGGGGGTGGGGAGAGGGAAAGAACATGAAATATATAACTATGGGAAAATATTCAAAATAAAAATAATTTTAAAAAATGATTCTGAATTCTAGAAGGCTCAGTACAAGCTCTGCTAAGTCCAACTGAGCTGGAAAGATGCCAAGCACAGGTCCAGCAAAGAGCTGGCTAGCCAAGATCCAAAGGAACTAAGTTCAGAGAATCTCTTCACCAAAAATCTGGCCACAAGGGATATTTTTTAGCCACAGTAAGTCAGGACAGTGCCTACCGAGGCTCAAACAGGTTGCTATCAGTAAGAGTGTTCCTGCCAAGGAAATCACAGGTCTTGTTGAAATGTTAGGTATACTCACACACACAAACCTACTTTCATATTTGTAGCTCCATGGATGTGGAATCTCTAGCTGTGCAAATCCCCTCCTATCCATGCTTTCTCATTTGATCTGACTCTTCTCTGTATCCTCTCATAAATGAGGAGAATATCCAATGGGCTTGAACCTTCCACTTGATGTTGTGTTGGTTACCAATGGATTGCATGGGTGGTCCATTGTTTATATCTTGCTCTCATTAAATGACCCACCAACTACACTTTTCAGCCAAGCATTTCTTATGACATACTTTTCATAATCTATTCAAAACCATGTTTAATTGGCAGAACATGTGTGCAAATAAATATACCCATACGTATGTACACAGGGTTTTATCAAGTAATGAGGAAGGCTGAGTTTTAAACATCATTACCTTCCAGTTCTTCCAACCCAGGAGAGGTTGCCTAGGAAGACGAAAAGGTAAAGCCAAAAGGAAGGTGGTATGTGGGAGGGCAGAACAACCCAGTCAATTCATCAGCCTCAGCTCTGGCTGGCAAAAACACCCAAGTGCTGGCAAGCTGGAGCCCCTCCAAATGGAGAGATTGTGCACAAAGAGAGCTGTAACCCAGGCCAAGGAAACTTCCTTCCAGGACTGCTTCCCTAGGTATCCGCTTTAGGGAGATATACTTACCCTCAGCAAGAAAAAAAAAATGCTACTCTAAACACTTGGCCCCTGTGCATGGTAATTAGCAAAGACACTCTTACCTAATCACTGCCTCTGGTGCCATCACTCCCACAGTGGAAACGATAAAGCAACAAAATAGGAAATGTCTAGGAGAATCCATTGGATGGGGCTCATTCAATAATCAGGTTCAATTTCAAATACTTATTTATCACTGCTTGATCAGAGCCATTTACTGTCTTGATGAGAAAGTTGGAACAGGTAAAAGGATATTTATTCATTAACCAAAATTTTATGAAAACAGAGCCCCCCTCCTTTTTTTAGTGCCTCGGGGATCCATGATTTCATAAGTGGGAATGTTCCTTCTCCCAAAAGAAGATTACAGTTCCTCTATAATTTGGCAGAGAGGTTTGAAGAGTTACCAGGGAGGAAAAATTCATCCTTCTTCAGCCAACTTCATGATGAACCTTTCCAAACTTAGCTAAACTGGGTCCTCAGGCAATGGACAAATTGCTCATTGCTAAGCCTGTTCTCAAAATCTTTCCATGTAAACAGAGCAAGTCCAAAGGTCACTGTCACATAGTAGTAAGGCATCAGAGTGGGGGGGGGGGTGAGTGAATAAGGGCACTTCATGTTAAACATTTAAGGCATTAGAAATTATATGATGATACCATGATTATTGCTCACAGACTAAACCATTTAATTTGGCAGTCATTGTAAGGGCATTCCTCCAATAACATATCCTCCAATGAATGTCAGAATCACACAAAATTGTAGGGTAGCATGTCACAGTGAATAGGGCCCTGGACTTGGAATCTGAAAGATCTGAGTTTGAATGTAACCTCAGATGCTTACTAGCTGTGTGACCCTAGGCAAATGATTAACCTTTTTTGTGCCTCCTTTCCTCCATAAATTAAATGAGGAGGTTGGATTCAATAACCTATAGGGCTCCTTTAGCATAAATTTTTTATCTTAAAAATATGTAACAACAAAGATAACTTTATTTTGTATTATTTATTTGTATTATTTAGCAAGAAATTTTTAGCAAGATTTAGCAAATTATTTAGCAAGAATTAAAACAGGGAAGCATTTGCTTAGCAAGGGTATTATTCACAGAATATGTTCAACATGAAGTCTAGGTAAGAGGTTCCTAAACTGTGGACTATGAATTTTGGGGGGGGGGAGTTTCCATTTTTTGACATCTAATTTTTCAATTGAGATCAATTTTATTCAATTTCAGCCTGGGTTACAGCTCTCTTTGTACACAATCCCAAAAGTGTAGTTTTAAACTTTAATAGTTTAAAACAAAACTTTGGAATGTAATGGCTTAAAATTATGTCTTAATAGCTTAAAACTAAACTAAAACTTGTAGAACACCTTATATAATTGGTTTCCTTTTTAATCCTATGTATTTTTAAAACCCTTACCTTTTCTCTTAGAATCAGTACCGTGTACTGGTTCTAGGGTAAAAGAGCAGAAAGGGCTAGGCAATGGGGGTTAAGTGACTTGCCCAGAGTTACACAGCTAAGAAGTGTCTGAGGTCAAATTTGAACCCAAGCTTAATTATCTATCCACTGAGCCGCCCAGCTACCCACTCTGTATTTTATTTCATATCTTTAAACCATTATTCTAAGAAGTGGTCCATAGATTTTACCAGATTGCTAAAGGGATTCATGACATGAGAAGATTAAAGACTCTTAATCTATATGGAAATGTGATTCCCTGTAAATTGTGGGATTCTCCAGATTTTCCTATCTGTGGGTGACTTCATGGTGGTTGTATCAAACCCTAGAACACTGAATAACCTTCTAAATGAAGTCCATCATCAAATGAGTTTGGTCTATCGATCCATCCAGGACAAGTGGATGAAGGGCATGTGATTCCTAGATCCTAAGGATAGCTTGAATTTAGATGAAAACCAATAGAGCTCATTTCCACTCTATAAATCTTACATTGATCATGGAGGATATAAGTGGTAACTCATAGACAATGGAGAGGATATAATGACCATGGAGGATATAAATGATAACTCATCGACAATGGAGAGGATATAATGGTTGTAAGTAAGCTATAATGAATGAAGAGAAGAAAAGATGTTGTGGATGTCATCAGAAAAGTGGACTTGCCATTTAATAAGTGAAGAATAGCATAGTCTGTTGCTCAACTGCTACATCTGGCATTAAGAAACCTAGGGGGAGATCTCCAGTTTATTGGATGAAGCTTCCATGATGGATTTGTAGAAGAAAGTGGACCATAACTACATGAGCTGAGAAGTTTCGAATGGGTTGTGATCTTAACCTTTGGAAGGAATCAATAGTCACATTGATGAAACACTAAACTTCATTAGTGGATATCGATGTAATCTGATAAGTCCCAACTGCTGCATGTGGCTTAGTCTTAATGTTCTCTATCAGAGCTTGTCTGTTGAATGGAGCTATTTATTTTGTCAAGTTGGAATTAAATCCTTTAATGTTTCTCCTTTTCTTCCAGAGGAAAGTTCAAATTCCTTTGTGTTGTATTCAAGACCTTGTACAGACTGGTACCACCTAATCTTTCTAGTCTTTTCAGGCTAACCCCCTCAGCCTCCTCTATAGTCTAGTCAAATTGAGTCCCTTTCCCTTTCACATATATGCCCTGTATGTACTCAGCCCTCATGCTTTTTCTCACGATGTTCCATTAGCTTAGAAAATTCTTGTCACTCACTTCTGCCTGTTGAACATCTACCTACCCATTCTCTAAAGTCCAATTTAAGTCACCTCTTCTAGGAAGCCTTCCTTGATATCCCTAGTCAATAAAGGATTCTACTACCCCCTATATTTGGCCCTAACTTAACATTTCTTACACATTTCTCTTTTTCATATATTTTGTATTATTATTATCGTTCTTAATGTATGTATGATATTCTAATTTTAGGCAATTTGATCCATGAGAGAGGAATCCATGGCCTAATTAAATTTCATATCTCTAACCTATGTACATGATAGAAGATGAATAAAGAGTTGTTCAATTAAATGGAATTCTCAAATTGACATTTATGATATTTGTTCTTTGTTTTTTTCTCATCCTGGCAATGTAATTTTCTGAGGTCTACTATAGCAGTATAGCAGTTTCCCCATATGTAAAGTGAGATTGCTAGTATTTCAATTGCAGAGCAATGCAATAACTGAACTGTTGAGCTGGAAGGTAACTCAGCAACCATCTAGTTCAACCAAGGGTTGAAAGGAATCCCCACTGCAAAATACTCGATACACACAACAACATCACAGAGCATCTATGTCATGATCTCTAATAAGCAGAAACTCCTTACCTCCCTAGATAATCCATTCCAAAAACATCATTTCTTTTTTATATTTTATAAGCTTTTTATGTTTTTATCTCTTTTTACATTACTGCTAATTCCCAAAATCTCCCCCCAAAATAAAACCCTTTCTTGCAACAAAGAAAAACTTAAGCAAAACAAACCAACTTTTTTTATGATATGGTATGCACCATCCTACATCTGTAGTGCACCAACTCCCTAGCAAGAGGGAAGTCAAAATGTTTCATTGTCAGTCCCCTGGAGTCAAAATCGACCACTGCTTCCCTGTCAGTTCTGTTATCTGTTATCATTGCTTTCTTTGGGATGACCATGATCATTACAAAGATTGTTCTTTAGATTTTCTATGGTTCCTTTGGTTCTTCTTTATTTGTTCTGCATTGCTTCATAAAGTCATTCCAGTTCTCTCTAGATTCCTCATATTTCTGTTTTTTATAACATAACATATGGTCATTGCATTCATGTGTCACAGTTTGTTCCGTCTTTCCCAACTGTAGAACTGCTAGGTGGTCCAATGGATAGATCATTGGGCTTAGTTTCAGGAAGACTTGAGCTCAGATATAGCTTTGGGCACTTACTAGCTATGTGACCCCTGGCAAATCACTTCATTCTGTTTGTCTCAGTTTCCTTATCTGTAAAATGAGTTGAAGAAAGATATGGCAAATCACTCCAGTATGCCTGCCAGGAAAACTCCAAATAGGGTCACAAAAAGGGCAGAAACAACAAAAATAACTGAAATGACTGAATAACAATATTTCTCAATTATAGGCACCCCATGAGTTTCCAAGTTTCCTGCTAGAAAAAAATAGTAGTATTAGGCAGCTAGATAGTTAGGTGTAGAGCACTAGGTCTAGAGACAGGAAGACTCAAGTTCAAATCCTTTATCAGATACTATCTGTGTGGCACTGGACAGGCCACTTAATTTCTATTTGCCTTAATTTTCTCAACTATAAAATGGGGATAATAATAGTTAGTTACCTCACAGAGTTGTTGTGAGGATCAAATGAGATATTTGTAAAGCACATAGTAAGGACTATATAAATGCTTCTTCTCTCATCCTTTCTCCATTTCCCCATAAATACTTTGATATTGATATATATGTTTACGTATGGCAAATAAATATCGACATATATATATATATGCATACATATATATATATATGGCATTTCCATTTGCTTTAGACCTACATGGAATATACACATAGTATTATCCAAAGATAAGAATACTATAGTCACTTATCTCAAAAAATTCCCAATTCCTTTTTACAGTGATTGCTCCACCAAGAATATATTTGTCTGCTTGTCTCCTCCAGCATTGACTCTTTCCATCTTTTGTCATCTTTATCGATTTTTAATCATTTCTGCCTTTTTTTGTTACTTCTTCCCCTGAGTTCTTATGAAGATCCTCTGAGAAAATGTCTATTAAAGTGTCTTGAAATACAAGTGCCTTGAAATACTCCTTAAATGTAGGCTATTTTCATTTTTATCATTCTAGACAGATAAAGAAAATCTAGAAATCATTTGTAAACACTGAGATTCCTGAAACAAGAAACTGTCAGATGTAACTTTGTTTAGAATGTTGATCAAAAAAAAATTTTTTTAAAAGACTGAAAACTCTAACTTAATCCCACATGATACTATGAACAAAGATTTTATGAATCCAAACTCCTCTCTGTTGGAATCTCCCAAGTGTCTTCTCAGGCTGTAAATTAACATTTATAAGAGGTTGTTTTTTTTGCCAGCATGAAAGTTGTTTGGGAAACTTCCAATCCATCTGGAAAGCCGCATGTGTCTACATATTTTGCATTTACACAAAGTATTTATTTGTTCCTCAGTATACTTATAACCAGAACCAGGGCGCCTTAGCCGCCAGACTGGCCTCTCCCTTTCCCTATTGCTCCAGTTTTGTCAATTATGGTCACTGAGTCACTGCTGAAAAAAAGGGGAGTTCTACCACCCAGAGCAAATTTAAGGAAACAATGTTGTACAGAAAAGGTATAACCAGCTTTGGGCAAACATGGCTTTGTCCATTCTTCCTCCCCATTGGTAGCACTTTCCTTGTACCTGACTTCACTTTCCTTCACTGCTCTGAACCTCAGTGGCATAACTACCCCTTCAAAAATAGTACATTGTTTAAGCTCATTTCTGCCTCCACCCTAGTAGGGCTGAACCACTTAACCACCACCCCCATCCCATGGTCAGACTGTCCTCCATACCACAGTCAGTTCTACTCTACTCCAAACTATTTTTGCCTCAGGTGAAAAAAGTATTTAGTTGCACCTTACAGTTTTGTATAAAAAAGCATAGAATTTGATCCTGGATCTGCAAACTTTGGCAAGTCATTGAAATTCGGAGGCTTCAGTTTAGTCATCTATAAAATGGAGGGAGAGAGAGGATTAAGGATGGTTTTTATGGTCCTGCTAGCCCTAAAACCCTTTGATCAAAAGTGTCATCGTGAAGTGTTTTTCCCTTCTTTCAGCATATTCCCTTTCCACTCCACAAATTCATAATTTGATTTCTTCCTATTGCCATATTTGTACCTAAGCATTTTAGATTTCAATTTGAATCTCATTCCTATAAATTTTGAATGTAGAATTTGAAGAGATTATATCCTTTATAGAAATAAATCATCTAATTTATGTTAGAAATGTGGTATAATCTCCCTTTTGAAAAGCATTAGTGATGTTGCGGACCTATAATAAATGAAAAACAACAGCATATTAACCTCAGACATTTCCTAGCTATATGACCCTGGGCAAGTCACTTAACCCAGACTGCCTTGCCCTTGCTGCACTTCTGTCTTGGAACTGATACTAAGACAGAAGATAAGGGAAAGGAAAAAGGAAAGGAAAGGAAAGGAAAGGAAAGGAAAGGAAAGGAAAGGAAAGGAGAGGAGAGGAGAGGAGAGGAGAGGAGAGGAGAGGAGAGGAGAGGAGAGGAGAGGAGAGGAGAGGAGAG